>NC_141685.1:230693842-231201342 GCF_964263255.1 Lissotriton vulgaris
TGAATTCACTGATGGCCAAAATGCTTACTGATGTGTTAACTGAAATTCAGAATATGCTCTGAATATTTCAGCATGCACAGGCGTACCATCAAAACCAATTTACGTCTACAATCTGTTGGAAAATGAGATGAAGCAGTGGTGAATCCTAGGCCGCTGTTCCACTCGATTGGCACGATTTACAAGTAGAATGACTGCTTTTGGTTAGTAGTGACCCCTGGTGGCTAATAGTTATAAGCTGCAAATGGTAAAGTGAGCTGATTATATATATATATATTTATATAAATATATATATTGATGAATAGAAAGATAGCTAGATAGACAGATCGATAGATATTTATTTCAATGAAATAATTTCTTCATAAAACTAATTGTTTTTGGCTAGGAATTTCTGTATTGTAATAATTTAGGAAAAAAGATTACTTGTCCTAACCAAAAGCAGCAATTCTGCCTATTACAATACTGAGAATTGATCGAGGGCATGCCTTAACCCCAGGGAGGTGAGCACTGTTTAACTGAAGCCAATAAGTCCTCGTTAGTATAGTGGTCAGTATCCCCGCCTGTCACGCGGGAGACCGGGGTTCAATTCCCCGACGGGGAGGAGATTCCTTTTATTCACACAATTAAATAAAATGATGTACTTTCTAACATTGTAAAATATATCTGTCATTATCCTTGCCTATTCCGATTGAGAAAAAAGGTTGAATTCACTGATGGCCAAAATGCTTACTGATGTGTTAACTGAAATTCAGAATATGCTCTGAATATTTCAGCATGCACAGGCGTACCATCAAAACCAATTTACGTCTACAATCTGTTGGAAAATGAGATGAAGCAGTGGTGAATCCTAGGCCGCTGTTCCACTCGATTGGCACGATTTACAAGTAGAATGACTGCTTTTGGTTAGTAGTGACCCCTGGTGGCTAATAGTTATAAGCTGCAAATGGTAAAGTGAGCTGATTATATATATATATATATATATAAATATATATATTGATGAATAGAAAGATAGCTAGATAGACAGATCGATAGATATTTATTTCAATGAAATAATTTCTTCATAAAACTAATTGTTTTTGGCTAGGAATTTCTGTATTGTAATAATTTAGGAAAAAAGATTACTTGTCCTAACCAAAAGCAGCAATTCTGCCTATTACAATACTGAGAATTGATCGAGGGCATGCCTTAACCCCAGGGAGGTGAGCACTGTTTAACTGAAGCCAATAAGTCCTCGTTAGTATAGTGGTCAGTATCCCCGCCTGTCACGCGGGAGACCGGGGTTCAATTCCCCGACGGGGAGGAGATTCCTTTTATTCACACAATTAAATAAAATGATGTACTTTCTAACATTGTAAAATATATCTGTCATTATCCTTGCCTATTCCGATTGAGAAAAAAGGTTGAATTCACTGATGGCCAAAATGCTTACTGATGTGTTAACTGAAATTCAGAATATGCTCTGAATATTTCAGCATGCACAGGCGTACCATCAAAACCAATTTACGTCTACAATCTGTTGGAAAATGAGATGAAGCAGTGGTGAATCCTAGGCCGCTGTTCCACTCGATTGGCACGATTTACAAGTAGAATGACTGCTTTTGGTTAGTAGTGACCCCTGGTGGCTAATAGTTATAAGCTGCAAATGGTAAAGTGAGCTGATTATATATATATATATATATATATAAATATATATATTGATGAATAGAAAGATAGCTAGATAGACAGATCGATAGATATTTATTTCAATGAAATAATTTCTTCATAAAACTAATTGTTTTTGGCTAGGAATTTCTGTATTGTAATAATTTAGGAAAAAAGATTACTTGTCCTAACCAAAAGCAGCAATTCTGCCTATTACAATACTGAGAATTGATCGAGGGCATGCCTTAACCCCAGGGAGGTGAGCACTGTTTAACTGAAGCCAATAAGTCCTCGTTAGTATAGTGGTCAGTATCCCCGCCTGTCACGTGGGAGACCGGGGTTCAATTCCCCGACGGGGAGGAGATTCCTTTTATTCACACAATTAAATAAAATGATGTACTTTCTAACATTGTAAAATATATCTGTCATTATCCTTGCCTATTCCGATTGAGAAAAAAGGTTGAATTCACTGATGGCCAAAATGCTTACTGATGTGTTAACTGAAATTCAGAATATGCTCTGAATATTTCAGCATGCACAGGCGTACCATCAAAACCAATTTACGTCTACAATCTGTTGGAAAATGAGATGAAGCAGTGGTGAATCCTAGGCCGCTGTTCCACTCGATTGGCACGATTTACAAGTAGAATGACTGCTTTTGGTTAGTAGTGACCCCTGGTGGCTAATAGTTATAAGCTGCAAATGGTAAAGTGAGCTGATTATATATATATATATTTATATAAATATATATATTGATGAATAGAAAGATAGCTAGATAGACAGATCGATAGATATTTATTTCAATGAAATAATTTCTTCATAAAACTAATTGTTTTTGGCTAGGAATTTCTGTATTGTAATAATTTAGGAAAAAAGATTACTTGTCCTAACCAAAAGCAGCAATTCTGCCTATTACAATACTGAGAATTGATCGAGGGCATGCCTTAACCCCAGGGAGGTGAGCACTGTTTAACTGAAGCCAATAAGTCCTCGTTAGTATAGTGGTCAGTATCCCCGCCTGTCACGCGGGAGACCGGGGTTCAATTCCCCGACGGGGAGGAGATTCCTTTTATTCACACAATTAAATAAAATGATGTACTTTCTAACATTGTAAAATATATCTGTCATTATCCTTGCCTATTCCGATTGAGAAAAAAGGTTGAATTCACTGATGGCCAAAATGCTTACTGATGTGTTAACTGAAATTCAGAATATGCTCTGAATATTTCAGCATGCACAGGCGTACCATCAAAACCAATTTACGTCTACAATCTGTTGGAAAATGAGATGAAGCAGTGGTGAATCCTAGGCCGCTGTTCCACTCGATTGGCACGATTTACAAGTAGAATGACTGCTTTTGGTTAGTAGTGACCCCTGGTGGCTAATAGTTATAAGCTGCAAATGGTAAAGTGAGCTGATTATATATATATATATTTATATAAATATATATATTGATGAATAGAAAGATAGCTAGATAGACAGATCGATAGATATTTATTTCAATGAAATAATTTCTTCATAAAACTAATTGTTTTTGGCTAGGAATTTCTGTATTGTAATAATTTAGGAAAAAAGATTACTTGTCCTAACCAAAAGCAGCAATTCTGCCTATTACAATACTGAGAATTGATCGAGGGCATGCCTTAACCCCAGGGAGGTGAGCACTGTTTAACTGAAGCCAATAAGTCCTCGTTAGTATAGTGGTCAGTATCCCCGCCTGTCACGCGGGAGACCGGGGTTCAATTCCCCGACGGGGAGGAGATTCCTTTTATTCACACAATTAAATAAAATGATGTACTTTCTAACATTGTAAAATATATCTGTCATTATCCTTGCCTATTCCGATTGAGAAAAAAGGTTGAATTCACTGATGGCCAAAATGCTTACTGATGTGTTAACTGAAATTCAGAATATGCTCTGAATATTTCAGCATGCACAGGCGTACCATCAAAACCAATTTACGTCTACAATCTGTTGGAAAATGAGATGAAGCAGTGGTGAATCCTAGGCCGCTGTTCCACTCGATTGGCACGATTTACAAGTAGAATGACTGCTTTTGGTTAGTAGTGACCCCTGGTGGCTAATAGTTATAAGCTGCAAATGGTAAAGTGAGCTGATTATATATATATATATATATTGATGAATAGAAAGATAGCTAGATAGACAGATCGATAGATATTTATTTCAATGAAATAATTTCTTCATAAAACTAATTGTTTTTGGCTAGGAATTTCTGTATTGTAATAATTTAGGAAAAAAGATTACTTGTCCTAACCAAAAGCAGCAATTCTGCCTATTACAATACTGAGAATTGATCGAGGGCATGCCTTAACCCCAGGGAGGTGAGCACTGTTTAACTGAAGCCAATAAGTCCTCGTTAGTATAGTGGTCAGTATCCCCGCCTGTCACGCGGGAGACCGGGGTTCAATTCCCAGACGGGGAGGAGATTCCTTTTATTCACACAATTAAATAAAATGATGTACTTTCTAACATTGTAAAATATATCTGTCATTATCCTTGCCTATTCCGATTGAGAAAAAAGGTTGAATTCACTGATGGCCAAAATGCTTACTGATGTGTTAACTGAAATTCAGAATATGCTCTGAATATTTCAGCATGCACAGGCGTACCATCAAAACCAATTTACGTCTACAATCTGTTGGAAAATGAGATGAAGCAGTGGTGAATCCTAGGCCGCTGTTCCACTCGATTGGCACGATTTACAAGTAGAATGACTGCTTTTGGTTAGTAGTGACCCCTGGTGGCTAATAGTTATAAGCTGCAAATGGTAAAGTGAGCTGATTATATATATATATATATATATAAATATATATATTGATGAATAGAAAGATAGCTAGATAGACAGATCGATAGATATTTATTTCAATGAAATAATTTCTTCATAAAACTAATTGTTTTTGGCTAGGAATTTCTGTATTGTAATAATTTAGGAAAAAAGATTACTTGTCCTAACCAAAAGCAGCAATTCTGCCTATTACAATACTGAGAATTGATCGAGGGCATGCCTTAACCCCAGGGAGGTGAGCACTGTTTAACTGAAGCCAATAAGTCCTCGTTAGTATAGTGGTCAGTATCCCCGCCTGTCACGCGGGAGACCGGGGTTCAATTCCCCGACGGGGAGGAGATTCCTTTTATTCACACAATTAAATAAAATGATGTACTTTCTAACATTGTAAAATATATCTGTCATTATCCTTGCCTATTCCGATTGAGAAAAAAGGTTGAATTCACTGATGGCCAAAATGCTTACTGATGTGTTAACTGAAATTCAGAATATGCTCTGAATATTTCAGCATGCACAGGCGTACCATCAAAACCAATTTACGTCTACAATCTGTTGGAAAATGAGATGAAGCAGTGGTGAATCCTAGGCCGCTGTTCCACTCGATTGGCACGATTTACAAGTAGAATGACTGCTTTTGGTTAGTAGTGACCCCTGGTGGCTAATAGTTATAAGCTGCAAATGGTAAAGTGAGCTGATTATATATATATATATTTATATAAATATATATATTGATGAATAGAAAGATAGCTAGATAGACAGATCGATAGATATTTATTTCAATGAAATAATTTCTTCATAAAACTAATTGTTTTTGGCTAGGAATTTCTGTATTGTAATAATTTAGGAAAAAAGATTACTTGTCCTAACCAAAAGCAGCAATTCTGCCTATTACAATACTGAGAATTGATCGAGGGCATGCCTTAACCCCAGGGAGGTGAGCACTGTTTAACTGAAGCCAATAAGTCCTCGTTAGTATAGTGGTCAGTATCCCCGCCTGTCACGCGGGAGACCGGGGTTCAATTCCCCGACGGGGAGGAGATTCCTTTTATTCACACAATTAAATAAAATGATGTACTTTCTAACATTGTAAAATATATCTGTCATTATCCTTGCCTATTCCGATTGAGAAAAAAGGTTGAATTCACTGATGGCCAAAATGCTTACTGATGTGTTAACTGAAATTCAGAATATGCTCTGAATATTTCAGCATGCACAGGCGTACCATCAAAACCAATTTACGTCTACAATCTGTTGGAAAATGAGATGAAGCAGTGGTGAATCCTAGGCCGCTGTTCCACTCGATTGGCACGATTTACAAGTAGAATGACTGCTTTTGGTTAGTAGTGACCCCTGGTGGCTAATAGTTATAAGCTGCAAATGGTAAAGTGAGCTGATTATATATATATATATTTATATAAATATATATATTGATGAATAGAAAGATAGCTAGATAGACAGATCGATAGATATTTATTTCAATGAAATAATTTCTTCATAAAACTAATTGTTTTTGGCTAGGAATTTCTGTATTGTAATAATTTAGGAAAAAAGATTACTTGTCCTAACCAAAAGCAGCAATTCTGCCTATTACAATACTGAGAATTGATCGAGGGCATGCCTTAACCCCAGGGAGGTGAGCACTGTTTAACTGAAGCCAATAAGTCCTCGTTAGTATAGTGGTCAGTATCCCCGCCTGTCACGCGGGAGACCGGGGTTCAATTCCCCGACGGGGAGGAGATTCCTTTTATTCACACAATTAAATAAAATGATGTACTTTCTAACATTGTAAAATATATCTGTCATTATCCTTGCCTATTCCGATTGAGAAAAAAGGTTGAATTCACTGATGGCCAAAATGCTTACTGATGTGTTAACTGAAATTCAGAATATGCTCTGAATATTTCAGCATGCACAGGCGTACCATCAAAACCAATTTACGTCTACAATCTGTTGGAAAATGAGATGAAGCAGTGGTGAATCCTAGGCCGCTGTTCCACTCGATTGGCACGATTTACAAGTAGAATGACTGCTTTTGGTTAGTAGTGACCCCTGGTGGCTAATAGTTATAAGCTGCAAATGGTAAAGTGAGCTGATTATATAAATATATATATTGATGAATAGAAAGATAGCTAGATAGACAGATCGATAGATATTTATTTCAATGAAATAATTTCTTCATAAAACTAATTGTTTTTGGCTAGGAATTTCTGTATTGTAATAATTTAGGAAAAAAGATTACTTGTCCTAACCAAAAGCAGCAATTCTGCCTATTACAATACTGAGAATTGATCGAGGGCATGCCTTAACCCCAGGGAGGTGAGCACTGTTTAACTGAAGCCAATAAGTCCTCGTTAGTATAGTGGTCAGTATCCCCGCCTGTCACGCGGGAGACCGGGGTTCAATTCCCCGACGGGGAGGAGATTCCTTTTATTCACACAATTAAATAAAATGATGTACTTTCTAACATTGTAAAATATATCTGTCATTATCCTTGCCTATTCCGATTGAGAAAAAAGGTTGAATTCACTGATGGCCAAAATGCTTACTGATGTGTTAACTGAAATTCAGAATATGCTCTGAATATTTCAGCATGCACAGGCGTACCATCAAAACCAATTTACGTCTACAATCTGTTGGAAAATGAGATGAAGCAGTGGTGAATCCTAGGCCGCTGTTCCACTCGATTGGCACGATTTACAAGTAGAATGACTGCTTTTGGTTAGTAGTGACCCCTGGTGGCTAATAGTTATAAGCTGCAAATGGTAAAGTGAGCTGATTATATATATATATATATATATAAATATATATATTGATGAATAGAAAGATAGCTAGATAGACAGATCGATAGATATTTATTTCAATGAAATAATTTCTTCATAAAACTAATTGTTTTTGGCTAGGAATTTCTGTATTGTAATAATTTAGGAAAAAAGATTACTTGTCCTAACCAAAAGCAGCAATTCTGCCTATTACAATACTGAGAATTGATCGAGGGCATGCCTTAACCCCAGGGAGGTGAGCACTGTTTAACTGAAGCCAATAAGTCCTCGTTAGTATAGTGGTCAGTATCCCCGCCTGTCACGCGGGAGACCGGGGTTCAATTTCCCGACGGGGAGGAGATTCCTTTTATTCACACAATTAAATAAAATGATGTACTTTCTAACATTGTAAAATATATCTGTCATTATCCTTGCCTATTCCGATTGAGAAAAAAGGTTGAATTCACTGATGGCCAAAATGCTTACTGATGTGTTAACTGAAATTCAGAATATGCTCTGAATATTTCAGCATGCACAGGCGTACCATCAAAACCAATTTACGTCTACAATCTGTTGGAAAATGAGATGAAGCAGTGGTGAATCCTAGGCCGCTGTTCCACTCGATTGGCACGATTTACAAGTAGAATGACTGCTTTTGGTTAGTAGTGACCCCTGGTGGCTAATAGTTATAAGCTGCAAATGGTAAAGTGAGCTGATTATATATATATATATATATATAAATATATATATTGATGAATAGAAAGATAGCTAGATAGACAGATCGATAGATATTTATTTCAATGAAATAATTTCTTCATAAAACTAATTGTTTTTGGCTAGGAATTTCTGTATTGTAATAATTTAGGAAAAAAGATTACTTGTCCTAACCAAAAGCAGCAATTCTGCCTATTACAATACTGAGAATTGATCGAGGGCATGCCTTAACCCCAGGGAGGTGAGCACTGTTTAACTGAAGCCAATAAGTCCTCGTTAGTATAGTGGTCAGTATCCCCGCCTGTCACGCGGGAGACCGGGGTTCAATTCCCCGACGGGGAGGAGATTCCTTTTATTCACACAATTAAATAAAATGATGTACTTTCTAACATTGTAAAATATATCTGTCATTATCCTTGCCTATTCCGATTGAGAAAAAAGGTTGAATTCACTGATGGCCAAAATGCTTACTGATGTGTTAACTGAAATTCAGAATATGCTCTGAATATTTCAGCATGCACAGGCGTACCATCAAAACCAATTTACGTCTACAATCTGTTGGAAAATGAGATGAAGCAGTGGTGAATCCTAGGCCGCTGTTCCACTCGATTGGCACGATTTACAAGTAGAATGACTGCTTTTGGTTAGTAGTGACCCCTGGTGGCTAATAGTTATAAGCTGCAAATGGTAAAGTGAGCTGATTATATATATATATATATATATAAATATATATATTGATGAATAGAAAGATAGCTAGATAGACAGATCGATAGATATTTATTTCAATGAAATAATTTCTTCATAAAACTAATTGTTTTTGGCTAGGAATTTCTGTATTGTAATAATTTAGGAAAAAAGATTACTTGTCCTAACCAAAAGCAGCAATTCTGCCTATTACAATACTGAGAATTGATCGAGGGCATGCCTTAACCCCAGGGAGATGAGCACTGTTTAACTGAAGCCAATAAGTCCTCGTTAGTATAGTGGTCAGTATCCCCGCCTGTCACGCGGGAGACCGGGGTTCAATTCCCCGACGGGGAGGAGATTCCTTTTATTCACACAATTAAATAAAATGATGTACTTTCTAACATTGTAAAATATATCTGTCATTATCCTTGCCTATTCCGATTGAGAAAAAAGGTTGAATTCACTGATGGCCAAAATGCTTACTGATGTGTTAACTGAAATTCAGAATATGCTCTGAATATTTCAGCATGCACAGGCGTACCATCAAAACCAATTTACGTCTACAATCTGTTGGAAAATGAGATGAAGCAGTGGTGAATCCTAGGCCGCTGTTCCACTCGATTGGCACGATTTACAAGTAGAATGACTGCTTTTGGTTAGTAGTGACCCCTGGTGGCTAATAGTTATAAGCTGCAAATGGTAAAGTGAGCTGATTATATATATATATATATATATAAATATATATATTGATGAATAGAAAGATAGCTAGATAGACAGATCGATAGATATTTATTTCAATGAAATAATTTCTTCATAAAACTAATTGTTTTTGGCTAGGAATTTCTGTATTGTAATAATTTAGGAAAAAAGATTACTTGTCCTAACCAAAAGCAGCAATTCTGCCTATTACAATACTGAGAATTGATCGAGGGCATGCCTTAACCCCAGGGAGGTGAGCACTGTTTAACTGAAGCCAATAAGTCCTCGTTAGTATAGTGGTCAGTATCCCCGCCTGTCACGCGGGAGACCGGGGTTCAATTTCCCGACGGGGAGGAGATTCCTTTTATTCACACAATTAAATAAAATGATGTACTTTCTAACATTGTAAAATATATCTGTCATTATCCTTGCCTATTCCGATTGAGAAAAAAGGTTGAATTCACTGATGGCCAAAATGCTTACTGATGTGTTAACTGAAATTCAGAATATGCTCTGAATATTTCAGCATGCACAGGCGTACCATCAAAACCAATTTACGTCTACAATCTGTTGGAAAATGAGATGAAGCAGTGGTGAATCCTAGGCCGCTGTTCCACTCGATTGGCACGATTTACAAGTAGAATGACTGCTTTTGGTTAGTAGTGACCCCTGGTGGCTAATAGTTATAAGCTGCAAATGGTAAAGTGAGCTGATTATATATATATATATATATATAAATATATATATTGATGAATAGAAAGATAGCTAGATAGACAGATCGATAGATATTTATTTCAATGAAATAATTTCTTCATAAAACTAATTGTTTTTGGCTAGGAATTTCTGTATTGTAATAATTTAGGAAAAAAGATTACTTGTCCTAACCAAAAGCAGCAATTCTGCCTATTACAATACTGAGAATTGATCGAGGGCATGCCTTAACCCCAGGGAGATGAGCACTGTTTAACTGAAGCCAATAAGTCCTCGTTAGTATAGTGGTCAGTATCCCCGCCTGTCACGCGGGAGACCGGGGTTCAATTCCCCGACGGGGAGGAGATTCCTTTTATTCACACAATTAAATAAAATGATGTACTTTCTAACATTGTAAAATATATCTGTCATTATCCTTGCCTATTCCGATTGAGAAAAAAGGTTGAATTCACTGATGGCCAAAATGCTTACTGATGTGTTAACTGAAATTCAGAATATGCTCTGAATATTTCAGCATGCACAGGCGTACCATCAAAACCAATTTACGTCTACAATCTGTTGGAAAATGAGATGAAGCAGTGGTGAATCCTAGGCCGCTGTTCCACTCGATTGGCACGATTTACAAGTAGAATGACTGCTTTTGGTTAGTAGTGACCCCTGGTGGCTAATAGTTATAAGCTGCAAATGGTAAAGTGAGCTGATTATATATATATATAAATATATATATTGATGAATAGAAAGATAGCTAGATAGACAGATCGATAGATATTTATTTCAATGAAATAATTTCTTCATAAAACTAATTGTTTTTGGCTAGGAATTTCTGTATTGTAATAATTTAGGAAAAAAGATTACTTGTCCTAACCAAAAGCAGCAATTCTGCCTATTACAATACTGAGAATTGATCGAGGGCATGCCTTAACCCCAGGGAGGTGAGCACTGTTTAACTGAAGCCAATAAGTCCTCGTTAGTATAGTGGTCAGTATCCCCGCCTGTCACGCGGGAGACCGGGGTTCAATTCCCCGACGGGGAGGAGATTCCTTTTATTCACACAATTAAATAAAATGATGTACTTTCTAACATTGTAAAATATATCTGTCATTATCCTTGCCTATTCCGATTGAGAAAAAAGGTTGAATTCACTGATGGCCAAAATGCTTACTGATGTGTTAACTGAAATTCAGAATATGCTCTGAATATTTCAGCATGCACAGGCGTACCATCAAAACCAATTTACGTCTACAATCTGTTGGAAAATGAGATGAAGCAGTGGTGAATCCTAGGCCGCTGTTCCACTCGATTGGCACGATTTACAAGTAGAATGACTGCTTTTGGTTAGTAGTGACCCCTGGTGGCTAATAGTTATAAGCTGCAAATGGTAAAGTGAGCTGATTATATATATATATATATATATAAATATATATATTGATGAATAGAAAGATAGCTAGATAGACAGATCGATAGATATTTATTTCAATGAAATAATTTCTTCATAAAACTAATTGTTTTTGGCTAGGAATTTCTGTATTGTAATAATTTAGGAAAAAAGATTACTTGTCCTAACCAAAAGCAGCAATTCTGCCTATTACAATACTGAGAATTGATCGAGGGCATGCCTTAACCCCAGGGAGGTGAGCACTGTTTAACTGAAGCCAATAAGTCCTCGTTAGTATAGTGGTCAGTATCCCCGCCTGTCACGCGGGAGACCGGGGTTCAATTCCCCGACGGGGAGGAGATTCCTTTTATTCACACAATTAAATAAAATGATGTACTTTCTAACATTGTAAAATATATCTGTCATTATCCTTGCCTATTCCGATTGAGAAAAAAGGTTGAATTCACTGATGGCCAAAATGCTTACTGATGTGTTAACTGAAATTCAGAATATGCTCTGAATATTTCAGCATGCACAGGCGTACCATCAAAACCAATTTACGTCTACAATCTGTTGGAAAATGAGATGAAGCAGTGGTGAATCCTAGGCCGCTGTTCCACTCGATTGGCACGATTTACAAGTAGAATGACTGCTTTTGGTTAGTAGTGACCCCTGGTGGCTAATAGTTATAAGCTGCAAATGGTAAAGTGAGCTGATTATATATATATATATATATATATAAATATATATATTGATGAATAGAAAGATAGCTAGATAGACAGATCGATAGATATTTATTTCAATGAAATAATTTCTTCATAAAACTAATTGTTTTTGGCTAGGAATTTCTGTATTGTAATAATTTAGGAAAAAAGATTACTTGTCCTAACCAAAAGCAGCAATTCTGCCTATTACAATACTGAGAATTGATCGAGGGCATGCCTTAACCCCAGGGAGGTGAGCACTGTTTAACTGAAGCCAATAAGTCCTCGTTAGTATAGTGGTCAGTATCCCCGCCTGTCACGTGGGAGACCGGGGTTCAATTCCCCGACGGGGAGGAGATTCCTTTTATTCACACAATTAAATAAAATGATGTACTTTCTAACATTGTAAAATATATCTGTCATTATCCTTGCCTATTCCGATTGAGAAAAAAGGTTGAATTCACTGATGGCCAAAATGCTTACTGATGTGTTAACTGAAATTCAGAATATGCTCTGAATATTTCAGCATGCACAGGCGTACCATCAAAACCAATTTACGTCTACAATCTGTTGGAAAATGAGATGAAGCAGTGGTGAATCCTAGGCCGCTGTTCCACTCGATTGGCACGATTTACAAGTAGAATGACTGCTTTTGGTTAGTAGTGACCCCTGGTGGCTAATAGTTATAAGCTGCAAATGGTAAAGTGAGCTGATTATATATATATATATATATATAAATATATATATTGATGAATAGAAAGATAGCTAGATAGACAGATCGATAGATATTTATTTCAATGAAATAATTTCTTCATAAAACTAATTGTTTTTGGCTAGGAATTTCTGTATTGTAATAATTTAGGAAAAAAGATTACTTGTCCTAACCAAAAGCAGCAATTCTGCCTATTACAATACTGAGAATTGATCGAGGGCATGCCTTAACCCCAGGGAGATGAGCACTGTTTAACTGAAGCCAATAAGTCCTCGTTAGTATAGTGGTCAGTATCCCCGCCTGTCACGCGGGAGACCGGGGTTCAATTCCCCGACGGGGAGGAGATTCCTTTTATTCACACAATTAAATAAAATGATGTACTTTCTAACATTGTAAAATATATCTGTCATTATCCTTGCCTATTCCAATTGAGAAAAAAGGTTGAATTCACTGATGGCCAAAATGCTTACTGATGTGTTAACTGAAATTCAGAATATGCTCTGAATATTTCAGCATGCACAGGCGTACCATCAAAACCAATTTACGTCTACAATCTGTTGGAAAATGAGATGAAGCAGTGGTGAATCCTAGGCCGCTGTTCCACTCGATTGGCACGATTTACAAGTAGAATGACTGCTTTTGGTTAGTAGTGACCCCTGGTGGCTAATAGTTATAAGCTGCAAATGGTAAAGTGAGCTGATTATATATATATATATATATATAAATATATATATTGATGAATAGAAAGATAGCTAGATAGACAGATCGATAGATATTTATTTCAATGAAATAATTTCTTCATAAAACTAATTGTTTTTGGCTAGGAATTTCTGTATTGTAATAATTTAGGAAAAAAGATTACTTGTCCTAACCAAAAGCAGCAATTCTGCCTATTACAATACTGAGAATTGATCGAGGGCATGCCTTAACCCCAGGGAGGTGAGCACTGTTTAACTGAAGCCAATAAGTCCTCGTTAGTATAGTGGTCAGTATCCCCGCCTGTCACGCGGGAGACCGGGGTTCAATTTCCCGACGGGGAGGAGATTCCTTTTATTCACACAATTAAATAAAATGATGTACTTTCTAACATTGTAAAATATATCTGTCATTATCCTTGCCTATTCCGATTGAGAAAAAAGGTTGAATTCACTGATGGCCAAAATGCTTACTGATGTGTTAACTGAAATTCAGAATATGCTCTGAATATTTCAGCATGCACAGGCGTACCATCAAAACCAATTTACGTCTACAATCTGTTGGAAAATGAGATGAAGCAGTGGTGAATCCTAGGCCGCTGTTCCACTCGATTGGCACGATTTACAAGTAGAATGACTGCTTTTGGTTAGTAGTGACCCCTGGTGGCTAATAGTTATAAGCTGCAAATGGTAAAGTGAGCTGATTATATATATATATATATATATAAATATATATATTGATGAATAGAAAGATAGCTAGATAGACAGATCGATAGATATTTATTTCAATGAAATAATTTCTTCATAAAACTAATTGTTTTTGGCTAGGAATTTCTGTATTGTAATAATTTAGGAAAAAAGATTACTTGTCCTAACCAAAAGCAGCAATTCTGCCTATTACAATACTGAGAATTGATCGAGGGCATGCCTTAACCCCAGGGAGATGAGCACTGTTTAACTGAAGCCAATAAGTCCTCGTTAGTATAGTGGTCAGTATCCCCGCCTGTCACGCGGGAGACCGGGGTTCAATTCCCCGACGGGGAGGAGATTCCTTTTATTCACACAATTAAATAAAATGATGTACTTTCTAACATTGTAAAATATATCTGTCATTATCCTTGCCTATTCCGATTGAGAAAAAAGGTTGAATTCACTGATGGCCAAAATGCTTACTGATGTGTTAACTGAAATTCAGAATATGCTCTGAATATTTCAGCATGCACAGGCGTACCATCAAAACCAATTTACGTCTACAATCTGTTGGAAAATGAGATGAAGCAGTGGTGAATCCTAGGCCGCTGTTCCACTCGATTGGCACGATTTACAAGTAGAATGACTGCTTTTGGTTAGTAGTGACCCCTGGTGGCTAATAGTTATAAGCTGCAAATGGTAAAGTGAGCTGATTATATATATATATAAATATATATATTGATGAATAGAAAGATAGCTAGATAGACAGATCGATAGATATTTATTTCAATGAAATAATTTCTTCATAAAACTAATTGTTTTTGGCTAGGAATTTCTGTATTGTAATAATTTAGGAAAAAAGATTACTTGTCCTAACCAAAAGCAGCAATTCTGCCTATTACAATACTGAGAATTGATCGAGGGCATGCCTTAACCCCAGGGAGGTGAGCACTGTTTAACTGAAGCCAATAAGTCCTCGTTAGTATAGTGGTCAGTATCCCCGCCTGTCACGCGGGAGACCGGGGTTCAATTCCCCGACGGGGAGGAGATTCCTTTTATTCACACAATTAAATAAAATGATGTACTTTCTAACATTGTAAAATATATCTGTCATTATCCTTGCCTATTCCGATTGAGAAAAAAGGTTGAATTCACTGATGGCCAAAATGCTTACTGATGTGTTAACTGAAATTCAGAATATGCTCTGAATATTTCAGCATGCACAGGCGTACCATCAAAACCAATTTACGTCTACAATCTGTTGGAAAATGAGATGAAGCAGTGGTGAATCCTAGGCCGCTGTTCCACTCGATTGGCACGATTTACAAGTAGAATGACTGCTTTTGGTTAGTAGTGACCCCTGGTGGCTAATAGTTATAAGCTGCAAATGGTAAAGTGAGCTGATTATATATATATATATATATATAAATATATATATTGATGAATAGAAAGATAGCTAGATAGACAGATCGATAGATATTTATTTCAATGAAATAATTTCTTCATAAAACTAATTGTTTTTGGCTAGGAATTTCTGTATTGTAATAATTTAGGAAAAA
Source organism: Lissotriton vulgaris (assembly GCF_964263255.1). Taxonomy (NCBI): domain Eukaryota; kingdom Metazoa; phylum Chordata; class Amphibia; order Caudata; family Salamandridae; genus Lissotriton; species Lissotriton vulgaris. Next base: position 230,709,592 of record NC_141685.1, read on the forward strand.
AGATTACTTGTCCTAACCAAAAGCAGCAATTCTGCCTATTACAATACTGAGAATTGATCGAGGGCATGCCTTAACCCCAGGGAGGTGAGCACTGTTTAACTGAAGCCAATAAGTCCTCGTTAGTATAGTGGTCAGTATCCCCGCCTGTCACGCGGGAGACCGGGGTTCAATTCCCCGACGGGGAGGAGATTCCTTTTATTCACACAATTAAATAAAATGATGTACTTTCTAACATTGTAAAATATATCTGTCATTATCCTTGCCTATTCCGATTGAGAAAAAAGGTTGAATTCACTGATGGCCAAAATGCTTACTGATGTGTTAACTGAAATTCAGAATATGCTCTGAATATTTCAGCATGCACAGGCGTACCATCAAAACCAATTTACGTCTACAATCTGTTGGAAAATGAGATGAAGCAGTGGTGAATCCTAGGCCGCTGTTCCACTCGATTGGCACGATTTACAAGTAGAATGACTGCTTTTGGTTAGTAGTGACCCCTGGTGGCTAATAGTTATAAGCTGCAAATGGTAAAGTGAGCTGATTATATATATATATATATATATATAAATATATATATTGATGAATAGAAAGATAGCTAGATAGACAGATCGATAGATATTTATTTCAATGAAATAATTTCTTCATAAAACTAATTGTTTTTGGCTAGGAATTTCTGTATTGTAATAATTTAGGAAAAAAGATTACTTGTCCTAACCAAAAGCAGCAATTCTGCCTATTACAATACTGAGAATTGATCGAGGGCATGCCTTAACCCCAGGGAGGTGAGCACTGTTTAACTGAAGCCAATAAGTCCTCGTTAGTATAGTGGTCAGTATCCCCGCCTGTCACGTGGGAGACCGGGGTTCAATTCCCCGACGGGGAGGAGATTCCTTTTATTCACACAATTAAATAAAATGATGTACTTTCTAACATTGTAAAATATATCTGTCATTATCCTTGCCTATTCCGATTGAGAAAAAAGGTTGAATTCACTGATGGCCAAAATGCTTACTGATGTGTTAACTGAAATTCAGAATATGCTCTGAATATTTCAGCATGCACAGGCGTACCATCAAAACCAATTTACGTCTACAATCTGTTGGAAAATGAGATGAAGCAGTGGTGAATCCTAGGCCGCTGTTCCACTCGATTGGCACGATTTACAAGTAGAATGACTGCTTTTGGTTAGTAGTGACCCCTGGTGGCTAATAGTTATAAGCTGCAAATGGTAAAGTGAGCTGATTATATATATATATATATATATAAATATATATATTGATGAATAGAAAGATAGCTAGATAGACAGATCGATAGATATTTATTTCAATGAAATAATTTCTTCATAAAACTAATTGTTTTTGGCTAGGAATTTCTGTATTGTAATAATTTAGGAAAAAAGATTACTTGTCCTAACCAAAAGCAGCAATTCTGCCTATTACAATACTGAGAATTGATCGAGGGCATGCCTTAACCCCAGGGAGATGAGCACTGTTTAACTGAAGCCAATAAGTCCTCGTTAGTATAGTGGTCAGTATCCCCGCCTGTCACGCGGGAGACCGGGGTTCAATTCCCCGACGGGGAGGAGATTCCTTTTATTCACACAATTAAATAAAATGATGTACTTTCTAACATTGTAAAATATATCTGTCATTATCCTTGCCTATTCCAATTGAGAAAAAAGGTTGAATTCACTGATGGCCAAAATGCTTACTGATGTGTTAACTGAAATTCAGAATATGCTCTGAATATTTCAGCATGCACAGGCGTACCATCAAAACCAATTTACGTCTACAATCTGTTGGAAAATGAGATGAAGCAGTGGTGAATCCTAGGCCGCTGTTCCACTCGATTGGCACGATTTACAAGTAGAATGACTGCTTTTGGTTAGTAGTGACCCCTGGTGGCTAATAGTTATAAGCTGCAAATGGTAAAGTGAGCTGATTATATATATATATATATATATAAATATATATATTGATGAATAGAAAGATAGCTAGATAGACAGATCGATAGATATTTATTTCAATGAAATAATTTCTTCATAAAACTAATTGTTTTTGGCTAGGAATTTCTGTATTGTAATAATTTAGGAAAAAAGATTACTTGTCCTAACCAAAAGCAGCAATTCTGCCTATTACAATACTGAGAATTGATCGAGGGCATGCCTTAACCCCAGGGAGGTGAGCACTGTTTAACTGAAGCCAATAAGTCCTCGTTAGTATAGTGGTCAGTATCCCCGCCTGTCACGCGGGAGACCGGGGTTCAATTTCCCGACGGGGAGGAGATTCCTTTTATTCACACAATTAAATAAAATGATGTACTTTCTAACATTGTAAAATATATCTGTCATTATCCTTGCCTATTCCGATTGAGAAAAAAGGTTGAATTCACTGATGGCCAAAATGCTTACTGATGTGTTAACTGAAATTCAGAATATGCTCTGAATATTTCAGCATGCACAGGCGTACCATCAAAACCAATTTACGTCTACAATCTGTTGGAAAATGAGATGAAGCAGTGGTGAATCCTAGGCCGCTGTTCCACTCGATTGGCACGATTTACAAGTAGAATGACTGCTTTTGGTTAGTAGTGACCCCTGGTGGCTAATAGTTATAAGCTGCAAATGGTAAAGTGAGCTGATTATATATATATATATATATATAAATATATATATTGATGAATAGAAAGATAGCTAGATAGACAGATCGATAGATATTTATTTCAATGAAATAATTTCTTCATAAAACAATTGTTTTTGGCTAGGAATTTCTGTATTGTAATAATTTAGGAAAAAAGATTACTTGTCCTAACCAAAAGCAGCAATTCTGCCTATTACAATACTGAGAATTGATCGAGGGCATGCCTTAACCCCAGGGAGATGAGCACTGTTTAACTGAAGCCAATAAGTCCTCGTTAGTATAGTGGTCAGTATCCCCGCCTGTCACGCGGGAGACCGGGGTTCAATTCCCCGACGGGGAGGAGATTCCTTTTATTCACACAATTAAATAAAATGATGTACTTTCTAACATTGTAAAATATATCTGTCATTATCCTTGCCTATTCCGATTGAGAAAAAAGGTTGAATTCACTGATGGCCAAAATGCTTACTGATGTGTTAACTGAAATTCAGAATATGCTCTGAATATTTCAGCATGCACAGGCGTACCATCAAAACCAATTTACGTCTACAATCTGTTGGAAAATGAGATGAAGCAGTGGTGAATCCTAGGCCGCTGTTCCACTCGATTGGCACGATTTACAAGTAGAATGACTGCTTTTGGTTAGTAGTGACCCCTGGTGGCTAATAGTTATAAGCTGCAAATGGTAAAGTGAGCTGATTATATATATATATAAATATATATATTGATGAATAGAAAGATAGCTAGATAGACAGATCGATAGATATTTATTTCAATGAAATAATTTCTTCATAAAACTAATTGTTTTTGGCTAGGAATTTCTGTATTGTAATAATTTAGGAAAAAAGATTACTTGTCCTAACCAAAAGCAGCAATTCTGCCTATTACAATACTGAGAATTGATCGAGGGCATGCCTTAACCCCAGGGAGGTGAGCACTGTTTAACTGAAGCCAATAAGTCCTCGTTAGTATAGTGGTCAGTATCCCCGCCTGTCACGCGGGAGACCGGGGTTCAATTCCCCGACGGGGAGGAGATTCCTTTTATTCACACAATTAAATAAAATGATGTACTTTCTAACATTGTAAAATATATCTGTCATTATCCTTGCCTATTCCGATTGAGAAAAAAGGTTGAATTCACTGATGGCCAAAATGCTTACTGATGTGTTAACTGAAATTCAGAATATGCTCTGAATATTTCAGCATGCACAGGCGTACCATCAAAACCAATTTACGTCTACAATCTGTTGGAAAATGAGATGAAGCAGTGGTGAATCCTAGGCCGCTGTTCCACTCGATTGGCACGATTTACAAGTAGAATGACTGCTTTTGGTTAGTAGTGACCCCTGGTGGCTAATAGTTATAAGCTGCAAATGGTAAAGTGAGCTGATTATATATATATATATATATATATAATATATATATTGATGAATAGAAAGATAGCTAGATAGACAGATCGATAGATATTTATTTCAATGAAATAATTTCTTCATAAAACTAATTGTTTTTGGCTAGGAATTTCTGTATTGTAATAATTTAGGAAAAAAGATTACTTGTCCTAACCAAAAGCAGCAATTCTGCCTATTACAATACTGAGAATTGATCGAGGGCATGCCTTAACCCCAGGGAGGTGAGCACTGTTTAACTGAAGCCAATAAGTCCTCGTTAGTATAGTGGTCAGTATCCCCGCCTGTCACGCGGGAGACCGGGGTTCAATTCCCCGACGGGGAGGAGATTCCTTTTATTCACACAATTAAATAAAATGATGTACTTTCTAACATTGTAAAATATATCTGTCATTATCCTTGCCTATTCCGATTGAGAAAAAAGGTTGAATTCACTGATGGCCAAAATGCTTACTGATGTGTTAACTGAAATTCAGAATATGCTCTGAATATTTCAGCATGCACAGGCGTACCATCAAAACCAATTTACGTCTACAATCTGTTGGAAAATGAGATGAAGCAGTGGTGAATCCTAGGCCGCTGTTCCACTCGATTGGCACGATTTACAAGTAGAATGACTGCTTTTGGTTAGTAGTGACCCCTGGTGGCTAATAGTTATAAGCTGCAAATGGTAAAGTGAGCTGATTATATATATATATATATATATATAAATATATATATTGATGAATAGAAAGATAGCTAGATAGACAGATCGATAGATATTTATTTCAATGAAATAATTTCTTCATAAAACTAATTGTTTTTGGCTAGGAATTTCTGTATTGTAATAATTTAGGAAAAAAGATTACTTGTCCTAACCAAAAGCAGCAATTCTGCCTATTACAATACTGAGAATTGATCGAGGGCATGCCTTAACCCCAGGGAGGTGAGCACTGTTTAACTGAAGCCAATAAGTCCTCGTTAGTATAGTGGTCAGTATCCCCGCCTGTCACGTGGGAGACCGGGGTTCAATTCCCCGACGGGGAGGAGATTCCTTTTATTCACACAATTAAATAAAATGATGTACTTTCTAACATTGTAAAATATATCTGTCATTATCCTTGCCTATTCCGATTGAGAAAAAAGGTTGAATTCACTGATGGCCAAAATGCTTACTGATGTGTTAACTGAAATTCAGAATATGCTCTGAATATTTCAGCATGCACAGGCGTACCATCAAAACCAATTTACGTCTACAATCTGTTGGAAAATGAGATGAAGCAGTGGTGAATCCTAGGCCGCTGTTCCACTCGATTGGCACGATTTACAAGTAGAATGACTGCTTTTGGTTAGTAGTGACCCCTGGTGGCTAATAGTTATAAGCTGCAAATGGTAAAGTGAGCTGATTATATATATATATATTTATATAAATATATATATTGATGAATAGAAAGATAGCTAGATAGACAGATCGATAGATATTTATTTCAATGAAATAATTTCTTCATAAAACTAATTGTTTTTGGCTAGGAATTTCTGTATTGTAATAATTTAGGAAAAAAGATTACTTGTCCTAACCAAAAGCAGCAATTCTGCCTATTACAATACTGAGAATTGATCGAGGGCATGCCTTAACCCCAGGGAGGTGAGCACTGTTTAACTGAAGCCAATAAGTCCTCGTTAGTATAGTGGTCAGTATCCCCGCCTGTCACGCGGGAGACCGGGGTTCAATTCCCCGACGGGGAGGAGATTCCTTTTATTCACACAATTAAATAAAATGATGTACTTTCTAACATTGTAAAATATATCTGTCATTATCCTTGCCTATTCCGATTGAGAAAAAAGGTTGAATTCACTGATGGCCAAAATGCTTACTGATGTGTTAACTGAAATTCAGAATATGCTCTGAATATTTCAGCATGCACAGGCGTACCATCAAAACCAATTTACGTCTACAATCTGTTGGAAAATGAGATGAAGCAGTGGTGAATCCTAGGCCGCTGTTCCACTCGATTGGCACGATTTACAAGTAGAATGACTGCTTTTGGTTAGTAGTGACCCCTGGTGGCTAATAGTTATAAGCTGCAAATGGTAAAGTGAGCTGATTATATATATATATATATTGATGAATAGAAAGATAGCTAGATAGACAGATCGATAGATATTTATTTCAATGAAATAATTTCTTCATAAAACTAATTGTTTTTGGCTAGGAATTTCTGTATTGTAATAATTTAGGAAAAAAGATTACTTGTCCTAACCAAAAGCAGCAATTCTGCCTATTACAATACTGAGAATTGATCGAGGGCATGCCTTAACCCCAGGGAGGTGAGCACTGTTTAACTGAAGCCAATAAGTCCTCGTTAGTATAGTGGTCAGTATCCCCGCCTGTCACGCGGGAGACCGGGGTTCAATTCCCCGACGGGGAGGAGATTCCTTTTATTCACACAATTAAATAAAATGATGTACTTTCTAACATTGTAAAATATATCTGTCATTATCCTTGCCTATTCCGATTGAGAAAAAAGGTTGAATTCACTGATGGCCAAAATGCTTACTGATGTGTTAACTGAAATTCAGAATATGCTCTGAATATTTCAGCATGCACAGGCGTACCATCAAAACCAATTTACGTCTACAATCTGTTGGAAAATGAGATGAAGCAGTGGTGAATCCTAGGCCGCTGTTCCACTCGATTGGCACGATTTACAAGTAGAATGACTGCTTTTGGTTAGTAGTGACCCCTGGTGGCTAATAGTTATAAGCTGCAAATGGTAAAGTGAGCTGATTATATATATATATATATATATATAAATATATATATTGATGAATAGAAAGATAGCTAGATAGACAGATCGATAGATATTTATTTCAATGAAATAATTTCTTCATAAAACTAATTGTTTTTGGCTAGGAATTTCTGTATTGTAATAATTTAGGAAAAAAGATTACTTGTCCTAACCAAAAGCAGCAATTCTGCCTATTACAATACTGAGAATTGATCGAGGGCATGCCTTAACCCCAGGGAGGTGAGCACTGTTTAACTGAAGCCAATAAGTCCTCGTTAGTATAGTGGTCAGTATCCCCGCCTGTCACGCGGGAGACCGGGGTTCAATTCCCCGACGGGGAGGAGATTCCTTTTATTCACACAATTAAATAAAATGATGTACTTTCTAACATTGTAAAATATATCTGTCATTATCCTTGCCTATTCCGATTGAGAAAAAAGGTTGAATTCACTGATGGCCAAAATGCTTACTGATGTGTTAACTGAAATTCAGAATATGCTCTGAATATTTCAGCATGCACAGGCGTACCATCAAAACCAATTTACGTCTACAATCTGTTGGAAAATGAGATGAAGCAGTGGTGAATCCTAGGCCGCTGTTCCACTCGATTGGCACGATTTACAAGTAGAATGACTGCTTTTGGTTAGTAGTGACCCCTGGTGGCTAATAGTTATAAGCTGCAAATGGTAAAGTGAGCTGATTATATATATATATATATTGATGAATAGAAAGATAGCTAGATAGACAGATCGATAGATATTTATTTCAATGAAATAATTTCTTCATAAAACTAATTGTTTTTGGCTAGGAATTTCTGTATTGTAATAATTTAGGAAAAAAGATTACTTGTCCTAACCAAAAGCAGCAATTCTGCCTATTACAATACTGAGAATTGATCGAGGGCATGCCTTAACCCCAGGGAGGTGAGCACTGTTTAACTGAAGCCAATAAGTCCTCGTTAGTATAGTGGTCAGTATCCCCGCCTGTCACGCGGGAGACCGGGGTTCAATTCCCCGACGGGGAGGAGATTCCTTTTATTCACACAATTAAATAAAATGATGTACTTTCTAACATTGTAAAATATATCTGTCATTATCCTTGCCTATTCCGATTGAGAAAAAAGGTTGAATTCACTGATGGCCAAAATGCTTACTGATGTGTTAACTGAAATTCAGAATATGCTCTGAATATTTCAGCATGCACAGGCGTACCATCAAAACCAATTTACGTCTACAATCTGTTGGAAAATGAGATGAAGCAGTGGTGAATCCTAGGCCGCTGTTCCACTCGATTGGCACGATTTACAAGTAGAATGACTGCTTTTGGTTAGTAGTGACCCCTGGTGGCTAATAGTTATAAGCTGCAAATGGTAAAGTGAGCTGATTATATATATATATATATATATATAAATATATATATTGATGAATAGAAAGATAGCTAGATAGACAGATCGATAGATATTTATTTCAATGAAATAATTTCTTCATAAAACTAATTGTTTTTGGCTAGGAATTTCTGTATTGTAATAATTTAGGAAAAAAGATTACTTGTCCTAACCAAAAGCAGCAATTCTGCCTATTACAATACTGAGAATTGATCGAGGGCATGCCTTAACCCCAGGGAGGTGAGCACTGTTTAACTGAAGCCAATAAGTCCTCGTTAGTATAGTGGTCAGTATCCCCGCCTGTCACGCGGGAGACCGGGGTTCAATTCCCCGACGGGGAGGAGATTCCTTTTATTCACACAATTAAATAAAATGATGTACTTTCTAACATTGTAAAATATATCTGTCATTATCCTTGCCTATTCCGATTGAGAAAAAAGGTTGAATTCACTGATGGCCAAAATGCTTACTGATGTGTTAACTGAAATTCAGAATATGCTCTGAATATTTCAGCATGCACAGGCGTACCATCAAAACCAATTTACGTCTACAATCTGTTGGAAAATGAGATGAAGCAGTGGTGAATCCTAGGCCGCTGTTCCACTCGATTGGCACGATTTACAAGTAGAATGACTGCTTTTGGTTAGTAGTGACCCCTGGTGGCTAATAGTTATAAGCTGCAAATGGTAAAGTGAGCTGATTATATATATATATATATTGATGAATAGAAAGATAGCTAGATAGACAGATCGATAGATATTTATTTCAATGAAATAATTTCTTCATAAAACTAATTGTTTTTGGCTAGGAATTTCTGTATTGTAATAATTTAGGAAAAAAGATTACTTGTCCTAACCAAAAGCAGCAATTCTGCCTATTACAATACTGAGAATTGATCGAGGGCATGCCTTAACCCCAGGGAGGTGAGCACTGTTTAACTGAAGCCAATAAGTCCTCGTTAGTATAGTGGTCAGTATCCCCGCCTGTCACGCGGGAGACCGGGGTTCAATTCCCCGACGGGGAGGAGATTCCTTTTATTCACACAATTAAATAAAATGATGTACTTTCTAACATTGTAAAATATATCTGTCATTATCCTTGCCTATTCCGATTGAGAAAAAAGGTTGAATTCACTGATGGCCAAAATGCTTACTGATGTGTTAACTGAAATTCAGAATATGCTCTGAATATTTCAGCATGCACAGGCGTACCATCAAAACCAATTTACGTCTACAATCTGTTGGAAAATGAGATGAAGCAGTGGTGAATCCTAGGCCGCTGTTCCACTCGATTGGCACGATTTACAAGTAGAATGACTGCTTTTGGTTAGTAGTGACCCCTGGTGGCTAATAGTTATAAGCTGCAAATGGTAAAGTGAGCTGATTATATATATATATATATATATAAATATATATATTGATGAATAGAAAGATAGCTAGATAGACAGATCGATAGATATTTATTTCAATGAAATAATTTCTTCATAAAACTAATTGTTTTTGGCTAGGAATTTCTGTATTGTAATAATTTAGGAAAAAAGATTACTTGTCCTAACCAAAAGCAGCAATTCTGCCTATTACAATACTGAGAATTGATCGAGGGCATGCCTTAACCCCAGGGAGGTGAGCACTGTTTAACTGAAGCCAATAAGTCCTCGTTAGTATAGTGGTCAGTATCCCCGCCTGTCACGCGGGAGACCGGGGTTCAATTCCCCGACGGGGAGGAGATTCCTTTTATTCACACAATTAAATAAAATGATGTACTTTCTAACATTGTAAAATATATCTGTCATTATCCTTGCCTATTCCGATTGAGAAAAAAGGTTGAATTCACTGATGGCCAAAATGCTTACTGATGTGTTAACTGAAATTCAGAATATGCTCTGAATATTTCAGCATGCACAGGCGTACCATCAAAACCAATTTACGTCTACAATCTGTTGGAAAATGAGATGAAGCAGTGGTGAATCCTAGGCCGCTGTTCCACTCGATTGGCACGATTTACAAGTAGAATGACTGCTTTTGGTTAGTAGTGACCCCTGGTGGCTAATAGTTATAAGCTGCAAATGGTAAAGTGAGCTGATTATATATATATATATATATATATAAATATATATATTGATGAATAGAAAGATAGCTAGATAGACAGATCGATAGATATTTATTTCAATGAAATAATTTCTTCATAAAACTAATTGTTTTTGGCTAGGAATTTCTGTATTGTAATAATTTAGGAAAAAAGATTACTTGTCCTAACCAAAAGCAGCAATTCTGCCTATTACAATACTGAGAATTGATCGAGGGCATGCCTTAACCCCAGGGAGGTGAGCACTGTTTAACTGAAGCCAATAAGTCCTCGTTAGTATAGTGGTCAGTATCCCCGCCTGTCACGCGGGAGACCGGGGTTCAATTCCCCGACGGGGAGGAGATTCCTTTTATTCACACAATTAAATAAAATGATGTACTTTCTAACATTGTAAAATATATCTGTCATTATCCTTGCCTATTCCGATTGAGAAAAAAGGTTGAATTCACTGATGGCCAAAATGCTTACTGATGTGTTAACTGAAATTCAGAATATGCTCTGAATATTTCAGCATGCACAGGCGTACCATCAAAACCAATTTACGTCTACAATCTGTTGGAAAATGAGATGAAGCAGTGGTGAATCCTAGGCCGCTGTTCCACTCGATTGGCACGATTTACAAGTAGAATGACTGCTTTTGGTTAGTAGTGACCCCTGGTGGCTAATAGTTATAAGCTGCAAATGGTAAAGTGAGCTGATTATATATATATATATATATATAAATATATATATTGATGAATAGAAAGATAGCTAGATAGACAGATCGATAGATATTTATTTCAATGAAATAATTTCTTCATAAAACTAATTGTTTTTGGCTAGGAATTTCTGTATTGTAATAATTTAGGAAAAAAGATTACTTGTCCTAACCAAAAGCAGCAATTCTGCCTATTACAATACTGAGAATTGATCGAGGGCATGCCTTAACCCCAGGGAGATGAGCACTGTTTAACTGAAGCCAATAAGTCCTCGTTAGTATAGTGGTCAGTATCCCCGCCTGTCACGCGGGAGACCGGGGTTCAATTCCCCGACGGGGAGGAGATTCCTTTTATTCACACAATTAAATAAAATGATGTACTTTCTAACATTGTAAAATATATCTGTCATTATCCTTGCCTATTCCGATTGAGAAAAAAGGTTGAATTCACTGATGGCCAAAATGCTTACTGATGTGTTAACTGAAATTCAGAATATGCTCTGAATATTTCAGCATGCACAGGCGTACCATCAAAACCAATTTACGTCTACAATCTGTTGGAAAATGAGATGAAGCAGTGGTGAATCCTAGGCCGCTGTTCCACTCGATTGGCACGATTTACAAGTAGAATGACTGCTTTTGGTTAGTAGTGACCCCTGGTGGCTAATAGTTATAAGCTGCAAATGGTAAAGTGAGCTGATTATATATATATATATATATAAATATATATATTGATGAATAGAAAGATAGCTAGATAGACAGATCGATAGATATTTATTTCAATGAAATAATTTCTTCATAAAACTAATTGTTTTTGGCTAGGAATTTCTGTATTGTAATAATTTAGGAAAAAAGATTACTTGTCCTAACCAAAAGCAGCAATTCTGCCGATTACAATACTGAGAATTGATCGAGGGCATGCCTTAACCCCAGGGAGGTGAGCAGTGTTTAACTGAAGCCAATAAGTCCTCGTTAGTATAGTGGTCAGTATCCCCGCCTGTCACGCGGGAGACCGGGGTTCAATTCCCCGACGGGGAGGAGATTCCTTTTATTCACACAATTAAATAAAATGATGTACTTTCTAACATTGTAAAATATATCTGTCATTATCCTTGCCTATTCCGATTGAGAAAAAAGGTTGAATTCACTGATGGCCAAAATGCTTACTGATGTGTTAACTGAAATTCAGAATATGCTCTGAATATTTCAGCATGCACAGGCGTACCATCAAAACCAATTTACGTCTACAATCTGTTGGAAAATGAGATGAAGCAGTGGTGAATCCTAGGCCGCTGTTCCACTCGATTGGCACGATTTACAAGTAGAATGACTGCTTTTGGTTAGTAGTGACCCCTGGTGGCTAATAGTTATAAGCTGCAAATGGTAAAGTGAGCTGATTATATATATATATATATATATATATAAATATATATATTGATGAATAGAAAGATAGCTAGATAGACAGATCGATAGATATTTATTTCAATGAAATAATTTCTTCATAAAACTAATTGTTTTTGGCTAGGAATTTCTGTATTGTAATAATTTAGGAAAAAAGATTACTTGTCCTAACCAAAAGCAGCAATTCTGCCTATTACAATACTGAGAATTGATCGAGGGAATGCCTTAACCCCAGGGAGGTGAGCACTGTTTAACTGAAGCCAATAAGTCCTCGTTAGTATAGTGGTCAGTATCCCCGCCTGTCACGCGGGAGACCGGGGTTCAATTCCCCGACGGGGAGGAGATTCCTTTTATTCACACAATTAAATAAAATGATGTACTTTCTAACATTGTAAAATATATCTGTCATTATCCTTGCCTATTCCGATTGAGAAAAAAGGTTGAATTCACTGATGGCCAAAATGCTTACTGATGTGTTAACTGAAATTCAGAATATGCTCTGAATATTTCAGCATGCACAGGCGTACCATCAAAACCAATTTACGTCTACAATCTGTTGGAAAATGAGATGAAGCAGTGGTGAATCCTAGGCCGCTGTTCCACTCGATTGGCACGATTTACAAGTAGAATGACTGCTTTTGGTTAGTAGTGACCCCTGGTGGCTAATAGTTATAAGCTGCAAATGGTAAAGTGAGCTGATTATATATATATATATATATAAATATATATATTGATGAATAGAAAGATAGCTAGATAGACAGATCGATAGATATTTATTTCAATGAAATAATTTCTTCATAAAACTAATTGTTTTTGGCTAGGAATTTCTGTATTGTAATAATTTAGGAAAAAAGATTACTTGTCCTAACCAAAAGCAGCAATTCTGCCGATTACAATACTGAGAATTGATCGAGGGCATGCCTTAACCCCAGGGAGGTGAGCAGTGTTTAACTGAAGCCAATAAGTCCTCGTTAGTATAGTGGTCAGTATCCCCGCCTGTCACGCGGGAGACCGGGGTTCAATTCCCCGACGGGGAGGAGATTCCTTTTATTCACACAATTAAATAAAATGATGTACTTTCTAACATTGTAAAATATATCTGTCATTATCCTTGCCTATTCCGATTGAGAAAAAAGGTTGAATTCACTGATGGCCAAAATGCTTACTGATGTGTTAACTGAAATTCAGAATATGCTCTGAATATTTCAGCATGCACAGGCGTACCATCAAAACCAATTTACGTCTACAATCTGTTGGAAAATGAGATGAAGCAGTGGTGAATCCTAGGCCGCTGTTCCACTCGATTGGCACGATTTACAAGTAGAATGACTGCTTTTGGTTAGTAGTGACCCCTGGTGGCTAATAGTTATAAGCTGCAAATGGTAAAGTGAGCTGATTATATATATATATATATTGATGAATAGAAAGATAGCTAGATAGACAGATCGATAGATATTTATTTCAATGAAATAATTTCTTCATAAAACTAATTGTTTTTGGCTAGGAATTTCTGTATTGTAATAATTTAGGAAAAAAGATTACTTGTCCTAACCAAAAGCAGCAATTCTGCCTATTACAATACTGAGAATTGATCGAGGGCATGCCTTAACCCCAGGGAGATGAGCACTGTTTAAGTGAAGCCAATAAGTCCTCGTTAGTATAGTGGTCAGTATCCCCGCCTGTCACGCGGGAGACCGGGGTTCAATTCCCCGACGGGGAGGAGATTCCTTTTATTCACACAATTAAATAAAATGATGTACTTTCTAACATTGTAAAATATATCTGTCATTATCCTTGCCTATTCCGATTGAGAAAAAAGGTTGAATTCACTGATGGCCAAAATGCTTACTGATGTGTTAACTGAAATTCAGAATATGCTCTGAATATTTCAGCATGCACAGGCGTACCATCAAAACCAATTTACGTCTACAATCTGTTGGAAAATGAGATGAAGCAGTGGTGAATCCTAGGCCGCTGTTCCACTCGATTGGCACGATTTACAAGTAGAATGACTGCTTTTGGTTAGTAGTGACCCCTGGTGGCTAATAGTTATAAGCTGCAAATGGTAAAGTGAGCTGATTATATATATATATATTTATATAAATATATATATTGATGAATAGAAAGATAGCTAGATAGACAGATCGATAGATATTTATTTCAATGAAATAATTTCTTCATAAAACTAATTGTTTTTGGCTAGGAATTTCTGTATTGTAATAATTTAGGAAAAAAGATTACTTGTCCTAACCAAAAGCAGCAATTCTGCCTATTACAATACTGAGAATTGATCGAGGGCATGCCTTAACCCCAGGGAGATGAGCACTGTTTAACTGAAGCCAATAAGTCCTCGTTAGTATAGTGGTCAGTATCCCCGCCTGTCACGCGGGAGACCGGGGTTCAATTCCCCGACGGGGAGGAGATTCCTTTTATTCACACAATTAAATAAAATGATGTACTTTCTAACATTGTAAAATATATCTGTCATTATCCTTGCCTATTCCGATTGAGAAAAAAGGTTGAATTCACTGATGGCCAAAATGCTTACTGATGTGTTAACTGAAATTCAGAATATGCTCTGAATATTTCAGCATGCACAGGCGTACCATCAAAACCAATTTACGTCTACAATCTGTTGGAAAATGAGATGAAGCAGTGGTGAATCCTAGGCCGCTGTTCCACTCGATTGGCACGATTTACAAGTAGAATGACTGCTTTTGGTTAGTAGTGATCCCTGGTGGCTAATAGTTATAAGCTGCAAATGGTAAAGTGAGCTGATTATATATATATATATATATATAAATATATATATTGATGAATAGAAAGATAGCTAGATAGACAGATCGATAGATATTTATTTCAATGAAATAATTTCTTCATAAAACTAATTGTTTTTGGCTAGGAATTTCTGTATTGTAATAATTTAGGAAAAAAGATTACTTGTCCTAACCAAAAGCAGCAATTCTGCCTATTACAATACTGAGAATTGATCGAGGGCATCCCTTAACCCCAGGGAGATGAGCACTGTTTAACTGAAGTCAATAAGTCCTCGTTAGTATAGTGGTCAGTATCCCCGCCTGTCAAGCGGGAGACCGGGGTTCAATTCCCCGACGGGGAGGAGATTCCTTTTATTCACACAATTAAATAAAATGATGTACTTTCTAACATTGTAAAATATATCTGTCATTATCCTTGCCTATTCCGATTGAGAAAAAAGGTTGAATTCACTGATGGCCAAAATGCTTACTGATGTGTTAACTGAAATTCAGAATATGCTCTGAATATTTCAGCATGCACAGGCGTACCATCAAAACCAATTTACGTCTACAATCTGTTGGAAAATGAGATGAAGCAGTGGTGAATCCTAGGCCGCTGTTCCACTCGATTGGCACGATTTACAAGTAGAATGACTGCTTTTGGTTAGTAGTGACCCCTGGTGGCTAATAGTTATAAGCTGCAAATGGTAAAGTGAGCTGATTATATATATATATATATATAAATATATATATTGATGAATAGAAAGATAGCTAGATAGACAGATCGATAGATATTTATTTCAATGAAATAATTTCTTCATAAAACTAATTGTTTTTGGCTAGGAATTTCTGTATTGTAATAATTTAGGAAAAAAGATTACTTGTCCTAACCAAAAGCAGCAATTCTGCCTATTACAATACTGAGAATTGATCGAGGGCATGCCTTAACCCCAGGGAGATGAGCACTGTTTAAGTGAAGCCAATAAGTCCTCGTTAGTATAGTGGTCAGTATCCCCGCCTGTCACGCGGGAGACCGGGGTTCAATTCCCCGACGGGGAGGAGATTCCTTTTATTCACACAATTAAATAAAATGATGTACTTTCTAACATTGTAAAATATATCTGACATTATCCTTGCCTATTCCGATTGAGAAAAAAGGTTGAATTCACTGATGGCCAAAATGCTTACTGATGTGTTAACTGAAATTCAGAATATGCTCTGAATATTTCAGCATGCACAGGCGTACCATCAAAACCAATTTACGTCTACAATCTGTTGGAAAATGAGATGAAGCAGTGGTGAATCCTAGGCCGCTGTTCCACTCGATTGGCACGATTTACAAGTAGAATGACTGCTTTTGGTTAGTAGTGACCCCTGGTGGCTAATAGTTATAAGCTGCAAATGGTAAAGTGAGCTGATTATATATATATATATATATATATAAATATATATATTGATGAATAGAAAGATAGCTAGATAGACAGATCGATAGATATTTATTTCAATGAAATAATTTCTTCATAAAACTAATTGTTTTTGGCTAGGAATTTCTGTATTGTAATAATTTAGGAAAAAAGATTACTTGTCCTAACCAAAAGCAGCAATTCTGCCTATTACAATACTGAGAATTGATCGAGGGCATGCCTTAACCCCAGGGAGGTGAGCACTGTTTAACTGAAGCCAATAAGTCCTCGTTAGTATAGTGGTCAGTATCCCCGCCTGTCACGCGGGAGACCGGGGTTCAATTCCCCGACGGGGAGGAGATTCCTTTTATTCACACAATTAAATAAAATGATGTACTTTCTAACATTGTAAAATATATCTGTCATTATCCTTGCCTATTCCGATTGAGAAAAAAGGTTGAATTCACTGATGGCCAAAATGCTTACTGATGTGTTAACTGAAATTCAGAATATGCTCTGAATATTTCAGCATGCACAGGCGTACCATCAAAACCAATTTACGTCTACAATCTGTTGGAAAATGAGATGAAGCAGTGGTGAATCCTAGGCCGCTGTTCCACTCGATTGGCACGATTTACAAGTAGAATGACTGCTTTTGGTTAGTAGTGACCCCTGGTGGCTAATAGTTATAAGCTGCAAATGGTAAAGTGAGCTGATTATATATATATATATATTGATGAATAGAAAGATAGCTAGATAGACAGATCGATAGATATTTATTTCAATGAAATAATTTCTTCATAAAACTAATTGTTTTTGGCTAGGAATTTCTGTATTGTAATAATTTAGGAAAAAAGATTACTTGTCCTAACCAAAAGCAGCAATTCTGCCTATTACAATACTGAGAATTGATCAAGGGCATGCCTTAACCCCAGGGAGATGAGCACTGTTTAAGTGAAGCCAATAAGTCCTCGTTAGTATAGTGGTCAGTATCCCCGCCTGTCACGCGGGAGACCGGGGTTCAATTCCCCGACGGGGAGGAGATTCCTTTTATTCACACAATTAAATAAAATGATGTACTTTCTAACATTGTAAAATATATCTGTCATTATCCTTGCCTATTCCGATTGAGAAAAAAGGTTGAATTCACTGATGGCCAAAATGCTTACTGATGTGTTAACTGAAATTCAGAATATGCTCTGAATATTTCAGCATGCACAGGCGTACCATCAAAACCAATTTACGTCTACAATCTGTTGGAAAATGAGATGAAGCAGTGGTGAATCCTAGGCCGCTGTTCCACTCGATTGGCACGATTTACAAGTAGAATGACTGCTTTTGGTTAGTAGTGACCCCTGGTGGCTAATAGTTATAAGCTGCAAATGGTAAAGTGAGCTGATTATATATATATATATTTATATAAATATATATATTGATGAATAGAAAGATAGCTAGATAGACAGATCGATAGATATTTATTTCAATGAAATAATTTCTTCATAAAACTAATTGTTTTTGGCTAGGAATTTCTGTATTGTAATAATTTAGGAAAAAAGATTACTTGTCCTAACCAAAAGCAGCAATTCTGCCTATTACAATACTGAGAATTGATCGAGGGCATGCCTTAACCCCAGGGAGATGAGCACTGTTTAACTGAAGCCAATAAGTCCTCGTTAGTATAGTGGTCAGTATCCCCGCCTGTCACGCGGGAGACCGGGGTTCAATTCCCCGACGGGGAGGAGATTCCTTTTATTCACACAATTAAATAAAATGATGTACTTTCTAACATTGTAAAATATATCTGTCATTATCCTTGCCTATTCCGATTGAGAAAAAAGGTTGAATTCACTGATGGCCAAAATGCTTACTGATGTGTTAACTGAAATTCAGAATATGCTCTGAATATTTCAGCATGCACAGGCGTACCATCAAAACCAATTTACGTCTACAATCTGTTGGAAAATGAGATGAAGCAGTGGTGAATCCTAGGCCGCTGTTCCACTCGATTGGCACGATTTACAAGTAGAATGACTGCTTTTGGTTAGTAGTGACCCCTGGTGGCTAATAGTTATAAGCTGCAAATGGTAAAGTGAGCTGATTATATATATATATATATATATATAAATATATATATTGACGAATAGAAAGATAGCTAGATAGACAGATCGATAGATATTTATTTCGATGAAATAATTTCTTCATAAAACTAATTGTTTTTGGCTAGGAATTTCTGTATTGTAATAATTTAGGAAAAAAGATTACTTGTCCTAACCAAAAGCAGCAATTCTGCCTATTACAATACTGAGAATTGATCGAGGGCATGCCTTAACCCCAGGGAGGTGAGCACTGTTTAACTGAAGCCAATAAGTCCTCGTTAGTATAGTGGTCAGTATCCCCGCCTGTCACGCGGGAGACCGGGGTTCAATTCCCCGACGGGGAGGAGATTCCTTTTATTCACACAATTAAATAAAATGATGTACTTTCTAACATTGTAAAATATATCTGTCATTATCCTTGCCTATTCCGATTGAGAAAAAAGGTTGAATTCACTGAAGGCCAAAATGCTTACTGATGTGTTAACTGAAATTCAGAATATGCTCTGAATATTTCAGCATGCACAGGCGTACCATCAAAACCAATTTACGTCTACAATCTGTTGGAAAATGAGATGAAGCAGTGGTGAATCCTAGGCCGCTGTTCCACTCAATTGGCACGATTTACAAGTAGAATGACTGCTTTTGGTTAGGAGTGACCCCTGGTGGCTAATAGTTATAAGCTGCAAATGGTAAAGTGAGCTGATTATATATATATATAAATATATATATTGATGAATAGAAAGATAGCTAGATAGACAGATCGATAGATATTTATTTCAATGAAATAATTTCTTCATAAAACTAATTGTTTTTGGCTAGGAATTTCTGTATTGTAATAATTTAGGAAAAAAGATTACTTGTCCTAACCAAAAGCAGCAATTCTGCCTATTACAATACTGAGAATTGATCGAGGGCATGCCTTAACCCCAGGGAGATGAGCACTGTTTAACTGAAGCCAATAAGTCCTCGTTAGTATAGTGGTCAGTATCCCCGCCTGTCACGCGGGAGACCGGGGTTCAATTCCCCGACGGGGAGGAGATTCCTTTTATTCACACAATTAAATAAAATGATGTACTTTCTAACATTGTAAAATATATCTGTCATTATCCTTGCCTATTCCGATTGAGAAAAAAGGTTGAATTCACTGATGGCCAAAATGCTTACTGATGTGTTAACTGAAATTCAGAATATGCTCTGAATATTTCAGCATGCACAGGCGTACCATCAAAACCAATTTACGTCTACAATCTGTTGGAAAATGAGATGAAGCAGTGGTGAATCCTAGGCCGCTGTTCCACTCGATTGGCACGATTTACAAGTAGAATGACTGCTTTTGGTTAGTAGTGACCCCTGGTGGCTAATAGTTATAAGCTGCAAATGGTAAAGTGAGCTGATTATATATATATATATTTATATAAATATATATATTGATGAATAGAAAGATAGCTAGATAGACAGATCGATAGATATTTATTTCAATGAAATAATTTCTTCATAAAACTAATTGTTTTTGGCTAGGAATTTCTGTATTGTAATAATTTAGGAAAAAAGATTACTTGTCCTAACCAAAAGCAGCAATTCTGCCTATTACAATACTGAGAATTGATCGAGGGCATGCCTTAACCCCAGGGAGGTGAGCACTGTTTAACTGAAGCCAATAAGTCCTCGTTAGTATAGTGGTCAGTATCCCCGCCTGTCACGCGGGAGACCGGGGTTCAATTCCCCGACGGGGAGGAGATTCCTTTTATTCACACAATTAAATAAAATGATGTACTTTCTAACATTGTAAAATATATCTGTCATTATCCTTGCCTATTCCGATTGAGAAAAAAGGTTGAATTCACTGATGGCCAAAATGCTTACTGATGTGTTAACTGAAATTCAGAATATGCTCTGAATATTTCAGCATGCACAGGCGTACCATCAAAACCAATTTACGTCTACAATCTGTTGGAAAATGAGATGAAGCAGTGGTGAATCCTAGGCCGCTGTTCCACTCGATTGGCACGATTTACAAGTAGAATGACTGCTTTTGGTTAGTAGTGACCCCTGGTGGCTAATAGTTATAAGCTGCAAATGGTAAAGTGAGCTGATTATATATATATATATATTGATGAATAGAAAGATAGCTAGATAGACAGATCGATAGATATTTATTTCAATGAAATAATTTCTTCATAAAACTAATTGTTTTTTGCTAGGAATTTCTGTATTGTAATAATTTAGGAAAAAAGATTACTTGTCCTAACCAAAAGCAGCAATTCTGCCTATTACAATACTGAGAATTGATCAAGGGCATGCCTTAACCCCAGGGAGATGAGCACTGTTTAAGTGAAGCCAATAAGTCCTCGTTAGTATAGTGGTCAGTATCCCCGCCTGTCACGCGGGAGACCGGGGTTCAATTCCCCGACGGGGAGGAGATTCCTTTTATTCACACAATTAAATAAAATGATGTACTTTCTAACATTGTAAAATATATCTGTCATTATCCTTGCCTATTCCGATTGAGAAAAAAGGTTGAATTCACTGATGGCCAAAATGCTTACTGATGTGTTAACTGAAATTCAGAATATGCTCTGAATATTTCAGCATGCACAGGCGTACCATCAAAACCAATTTACGTCTACAATCTGTTGGAAAATGAGATGAAGCAGTGGTGAATCCTAGGCCGCTGTTCCACTCGATTGGCACGATTTACAAGTAGAATGACTGCTTTTGGTTAGTAGTGACCCCTGGTGGCTAATAGTTATAAGCTGCAAATGGTAAAGTGAGCTGATTATATATATATATATATATATAAATATATATATTGATGAATAGAAAGATAGCTAGATAGACAGATCGATAGATATTTATTTCAATGAAATAATTTCTTCATAAAACTAATTGTTTTTGGCTAGGAATTTCTGTATTGTAATAATTTAGGAAAAAAGATTACTTGTCCTAACCAAAAGCAGCAATTCTGCCTATTACAATACTGAGAATTGATCGAGGGCATGCCTTAACCCCAGGGAGATGAGCACTGTTTAACTGAAGCCAATAAGTCCTCGTTAGTATAGTGGTCAGTATCCCCGCCTGTCACGCGGGAGACCGGGGTTCAATTCCCCGACGGGGAGGAGATTCCTTTTATTCACACAATTAAATAAAATGATGTACTTTCTAACATTGTAAAATATATCTGTCATTATCCTTGCCTATTCCGATTGAGAAAAAAGGTTGAATTCACTGATGGCCAAAATGCTTACTGATGTGTTAACTGAAATTCAGAATATGCTCTGAATATTTCAGCATGCACAGGCGTACCATCAAAACCAATTTACGTCTACAATCTGTTGGAAAATGAGATGAAGCAGTGGTGAATCCTAGGCCGCTGTTCCACTCGATTGGCACGATTTACAAGTAGAATGACTGCTTTTGGTTAGTAGTGACCCCTGGTGGCTAATAGTTATAAGCTGCAAATGGTAAAGTGAGCTGATTATATATATATATATATATAAATATATATATTGATGAATAGAAAGATAGCTAGATAGACAGATCGATAGATATTTATTTCAATGAAATAATTTCTTCATAAAACTAATTGTTTTTGGCTAGGAATTTCTGTATTGTAATAATTTAGGAAAAAAGATTACTTGTCCTAACCAAAAGCAGCAATTCTGCCGATTACAATACTGAGAATTGATCGAGGGCATGCCTTAACCCCAGGGAGGTGAGCACTGTTTAACTGAAGCCAATAAGTCCTCGTTAGTATAGTGGTCAGTATCCCCGCCTGTCACGCGGGAGACCGGGGTTCAATTCCCCGACGGGGAGGAGATTCCTTTTATTCACACAATTAAATAAAATGATGTACTTTCTAACATTGTAAAATATATCTGTCATTATCCTTGCCTATTCCGATTGAGAAAAAAGGTTGAATTCACTGATGGCCAAAATGCTTACTGATGTGTTAACTGAAATTCAGAATATGCTCTGAATATTTCAGCATGCACAGGCGTACCATCAAAACCAATTTACGTCTACAATCTGTTGGAAAATGAGATGAAGCAGTGGTGAATCCTAGGCCGCTGTTCCACTCGATTGGCACGATTTACAAGTAGAATGACTGCTTTTGGTTAGTAGTGACCCCTGGTGGCTAATAGTTATAAGCTGCAAATGGTAAAGTGAGCTGATTATATATATATATATATTGATGAATAGAAAGATAGCTAGATAGACAGATCGATAGATATTTATTTCAATGAAATAATTTCTTCATAAAACTAATTGTTTTTGGCTAGGAATTTCTGTATTGTAATAATTTAGGAAAAAAGATTACTTGTCCTAACCAAAAGCAGCAATTCTGCCTATTACAATACTGAGAATTGATCGAGGGCATGCCTTAACCCCAGGGAGATGAGCACTGTTTAACTGAAGCCAATAAGTCCTCGTTAGTATAGTGGTCAGTATCCCCGCCTGTCACGCGGGAGACCGGGGTTCAATTCCCCGACGGGGAGGAGATTCCTTTTATTCACACAATTAAATAAAATGATGTACTTTCTAACATTGTAAAATATATCTGTCATTATCCTTGCCTATTCCGATTGAGAAAAAAGGTTGAATTCACTGATGGCCAAAATGCTTACTGATGTGTTAACTGAAATTCAGAATATGCTCTGAATATTTCAGCATGCACAGGCGTACCATCAAAACCAATTTACGTCTACAATCTGTTGGAAAATGAGATGAAGCAGTGGTGAATCCTAGGCCGCTGTTCCACTCGATTGGCACGATTTACAAGTAGAATGACTGCTTTTGGTTAGTAGTGACCCCTGGTGGCTAATAGTTATAAGCTGCAAATGGTAAAGTGAGCTGATTATATATATATATATATTGATGAATAGAAAGATAGCTAGATAGACAGATCGATAGATATTTATTTCAATGAAATAATTTCTTCATAAAACTAATTGTTTTTGGCTAGGAATTTCTGTATTGTAATAATTTAGGAAAAAAGATTACTTGTCCTAACCAAAAGCAGCAATTCTGCCTATTACAATACTGAGAATTGATCAAGGGCATGCCTTAACCCCAGGGAGATGAGCACTGTTTAAGTGAAGCCAATAAGTCCTCGTTAGTATAGTGGTCAGTATCCCCGCCTGTCACGCGGGAGACCGGGGTTCAATTCCCCGACGGGGAGGAGATTCCTTTTATTCACACAATTAAATAAAATGATGTACTTTCTAACATTGTAAAATATATCTGTCATTATCCTTGCCTATTCCGATTGAGAAAAAAGGTTGAATTCACTGATGGCCAAAATGCTTACTGATGTGTTAACTGAAATTCAGAATATGCTCTGAATATTTCAGCATGCACAGGCGTACCATCAAAACCAATTTACGTCTACAATCTGTTGGAAAATGAGATGAAGCAGTGGTGAATCCTAGGCCGCTGTTCCACTCGATTGGCACGATTTACAAGTAGAATGACTGCTTTTGGTTAGTAGTGACCCCTGGTGGCTAATAGTTATAAGCTGCAAATGGTAAAGTGAGCTGATTATATATATATATATTTATATAAATATATATATTGATGAATAGAAAGATAGCTAGATAGACAGATCGATAGATATTTATTTCAATGAAATAATTTCTTCATAAAACTAATTGTTTTTGGCTAGGAATTTCTGTATTGTAATAATTTAGGAAAAAAGATTACTTGTCCTAACCAAAAGCAGCAATTCTGCCTATTACAATACTGAGAATTGATCGAGGGCATGCCTTAACCCCAGGGAGATGAGCACTGTTTAACTGAAGCCAATAAGTCCTCGTTAGTATAGTGGTCAGTATCCCCGCCTGTCACGCGGGAGACCGGGGTTCAATTCCCCGACGGGGAGGAGATTCCTTTTATTCACACAATTAAATAAAATGATGTACTTTCTAACATTGTAAAATATATCTGTCATTATCCTTGACTATTCCGATTGAGAAAAAAGGTTGAATTCACTGATGGCCAAAATGCTTACTGATGTGTTAACTGAAATTCAGAATATGCTCTGAATATTTCAGCATGCACAGGCGTACCATCAAAACCAATTTACGTCTACAATCTGTTGGAAAATGAGATGAAGCAGTGGTGAATCCTAGGCCGCTGTTCCACTCGATTGGCACGATTTACAAGTAGAATGACTGCTTTTGGTTAGTAGTGATCCCTGGTGGCTAATAGTTATAAGCTGCAAATGGTAAAGTGAGCTGATTATATATATATATATATATATAAATATATATATTGATGAATAGAAAGATAGCTAGATAGACAGATCGATAGATATTTATTTCAATGAAATAATTTCTTCATAAAACTAATTGTTTTTGGCTAGGAATTTCTGTATTGTAATAATTTAGGAAAAAAGATTACTTGTCCTAACCAAAAGCAGCAATTCTGCCTATTACAATACTGAGAATTGATCGAGGGCATGCCTTAACCCCAGGGAGATGAGCACTGTTTAACTGAAGCCAATAAGTCCTCGTTAGTATAGTGGTCAGTATCCCCGCCTGTCACGCGGGAGACCGGGGTTCAATTCCCCGACGGGGAGGAGATTCCTTTTATTCACACAATTAAATAAAATGATGTACTTTCTAACATTGTAAAATATATCTGTCATTATCCTTGCCTATTCCGATTGAGAAAAAAGGTTGAATTCACTGATGGCCAAAATGCTTACTGATGTGTTAACTGAAATTCAGAATATGCTCTGAATATTTCAGCATGCACAGGCGTACCATCAAAACCAATTTACGTCTACAATCTGTTGGAAAATGAGATGAAGCAGTGGTGAATCCTAGGCCGCTGTTCCACTCGATTGGCACGATTTACAAGTAGAATGACTGCTTTTGGTTAGTAGTGACCCCTGGTGGCTAATAGTTATAAGCTGCAAATGGTAAAGTGAGCTGATTATATATATATATATATATAAATATATATATTGATGAATAGAAAGATAGCTAGATAGACAGATCGATAGATATTTATTTCAATGAAATAATTTCTTCATAAAACTAATTGTTTTTGGCTAGGAATTTCTGTATTGTAATAATTTAGGAAAAAAGATTACTTGTCCTAACCAAAAGCAGCAATTCTGCCGATTACAATACTGAGAATTGATCGAGGGCATGCCTTAACCCCAGGGAGGTGAGCACTGTTTAACTGAAGCCAATAAGTCCTCGTTAGTATAGTGGTCAGTATCCCCGCCTGTCACGCGGGAGACCGGGGTTCAATTCCCCGACGGGGAGGAGATTCCTTTTATTCACACAATTAAATAAAATGATGTACTTTCTAACATTGTAAAATATATCTGTCATTATCCTTGCCTATTCCGATTGAGAAAAAAGGTTGAATTCACTGATGGCCAAAATGCTTACTGATGTGTTAACTGAAATTCAGAATATGCTCTGAATATTTCAGCATGCACAGGCGTACCATCAAAACCAATTTACGTCTACAATCTGTTGGAAAATGAGATGAAGCAGTGGTGAATCCTAGGCCGCTGTTCCACTCGATTGGCACGATTTACAAGTAGAATGACTGCTTTTGGTTAGTAGTGACCCTTGGTGGCTAATAGTTATAAGCTGCAAATGGTAAAGTGAGCTGATTATATATATATATATATTGATGAATAGAAAGATAGCTAGATAGACAGATCGATAGATATTTATTTCAATGAAATAATTTCTTCATAAAACTAATTGTTTTTGGCTAGGAATTTCTGTATTGTAATAATTTAGGAAAAAAGATTACTTGTCCTAACCAAAAGCAGCAATTCTGCCTATTACAATACTGAGAATTGATCGAGGGCATGCCTTAACCCCAGGGAGATGAGCACTGTTTAACTGAAGCCAATAAGTCCTCGTTAGTATAGTGGTCAGTATCCCCGCCTGTCACGCGGGAGACCGGGGTTCAATTCCCCGACGGGGAGGAGATTCCTTTTATTCACACAATTAAATAAAATGATGTACTTTCTAACATTGTAAAATATATCTGTCATTATCCTTGCCTATTCCGATTGAGAAAAAAGGTTGAATTCACTGATGGCCAAAATGCTTACTGATGTGTTAACTGAAATTCAGAATATGCTCTGAATATTTCAGCATGCACAGGCGTACCATCAAAACCAATTTACGTCTACAATCTGTTGGAAAATGAGATGAAGCAGTGGTGAATCCTAGGCCGCTGTTCCACTCGATTGGCACGATTTACAAGTAGAATGACTGCTTTTGGTTAGTAGTGACCCCTGGTGGCTAATAGTTATAAGCTGCAAATGGTAAAGTGAGCTGATTATATATATATATATATTGATGAATAGAAAGATAGCTAGATAGACAGATCGATAGATATTTATTTCAATGAAATAATTTCTTCATAAAACTAATTGTTTTTGGCTAGGAATTTCTGTATTGTAATAATTTAGGAAAAAAGATTACTTGTCCTAACCAAAAGCAGCAATTCTGCCTATTACAATACTGAGAATTGATCAAGGGCATGCCTTAACCCCAGGGAGATGAGCACTGTTTAAGTGAAGCCAATAAGTCCTCGTTAGTATAGTGGTCAGTATCCCCGCCTGTCACGCGGGAGACCGGGGTTCAATTCCCCGACGGGGAGGAGATTCCTTTTATTCACACAATTAAATAAAATGATGTACTTTCTAACATTGTAAAATATATCTGTCATTATCCTTGCCTATTCCGATTGAGAAAAAAGGTTGAATTCACTGATGGCCAAAATGCTTACTGATGTGTTAACTGAAATTCAGAATATGCTCTGAATATTTCAGCATGCACAGGCGTACCATCAAAACCAATTTACGTCTACAATCTGTTGGAAAATGAGATGAAGCAGTGGTGAATCCTAGGCCGCTGTTCCACTCGATTGGCACGATTTACAAGTAGAATGACTGCTTTTGGTTAGTAGTGACCCCTGGTGGCTAATAGTTATAAGCTGCAAATGGTAAAGTGAGCTGATTATATATATATATATTTATATAAATATATATATTGATGAATAGAAAGATAGCTAGATAGACAGATCGATAGATATTTATTTCAATGAAATAATTTCTTCATAAAACTAATTGTTTTTGGCTAGGAATTTCTGTATTGTAATAATTTAGGAAAAAAGATTACTTGTCCTAACCAAAAGCAGCAATTCTGCCTATTACAATACTGAGAATTGATCGAGGGCATGCCTTAACCCCAGGGAGATGAGCACTGTTTAACTGAAGCCAATAAGTCCTCGTTAGTATAGTGGTCAGTATCCCCGCCTGTCACGCGGGAGACCGGGGTTCAATTCCCCGACGGGGAGGAGATTCCTTTTATTCACACAATTAAATAAAATGATGTACTTTCTAACATTGTAAAATATATCTGTCATTATCCTTGCCTATTCCGATTGAGAAAAAAGGTTGAATTCACTGATGGCCAAAATGCTTACTGATGTGTTAACTGAAATTCAGAATATGCTCTGAATATTTCAGCATGCACAGGCGTACCATCAAAACCAATTTACGTCTACAATCTGTTGGAAAATGAGATGAAGCAGTGGTGAATCCTAGGCCGCTGTTCCACTCGATTGGCACGATTTACAAGTAGAATGACTGCTTTTGGTTAGTAGTGATCCCTGGTGGCTAATAGTTATAAGCTGCAAATGGTAAAGTGAGCTGATTATATATATATATATATATATAAATATATATATTGATGAATAGAAAGATAGCTAGATAGACAGATCGATAGATATTTATTTCAATGAAATAATTTCTTCATAAAACTAATTGTTTTTGGCTAGGAATTTCTGTATTGTAATAATTTAGGAAAAAAGATTACTTGTCCTAACCAAAAGCAGCAATTCTGCCTATTACAATACTGAGAATTGATCGAGGGCATGCCTTAACCCCAGGGAGATGAGCACTGTTTAACTGAAGCCAATAAGTCCTCGTTAGTATAGTGGTCAGTATCCCCGCCTGTCACGCGGGAGACCGGGGTTCAATTCCCCGACGGGGAGGAGATTCCTTTTATTCACACAATTAAATAAAATGATGTACTTTCTAACATTGTAAAATATATCGGTCATTATCCTTGCCTATTCCGATTGAGAAAAAAGGTTGAATTCACTGATGGCCAAAATGCTTACTGATGTGTTAACTGAAATTCAGAATATGCTCTGAATATTTCAGCATGCACCGGCGTACCATCAAAACCAATTTACGTCTACAATCTGTTGGAAAATGAGATGAAGCAGTGGTGAATCCTAGGCCGCTGTTCCACTCGATTGGCACGATTTACAAGTAGAATGACTGCTTTTGGTTAGTAGTGACCCCTGGTGGCTAATAGTTATAAGCTGCAAATGGTAAAGTGAGCTGATTATATATATATATATATATATATAAATATATATATTGATGAATAGAAAGATAGCTAGATAGACAGATCGATAGATATTTATTTCAATGAAATAATTTCTTCATAAAACTAATTGTTTTTGGCTAGGAATTTCTGTATTGTAATAATTTAGGAAAAAAGATTACTTGTCCTAACCAAAAGCAGCAATTCTGCCTATTACAATACTGAGAATTGATCGAGGGCATGCCTTAACCCCAGGGAGGTGAGCACTGTTTAACTGAAGCCAATAAGTCCTCGTTAGTATAGTGGTCAGTATCCCCGCCTGTCACGCGGGAGACCGGGGTTCAATTCCCCGACGGGGAGGAGATTCCTTTTATTCACACAATTAAATAAAATGATGTACTTTCTAACATTGTAAAATATATCTGTCATTATCCTTGCCTATTCCGATTGAGAAAAAAGGTTGAATTCACTGATGGCCAAAATGCTTACTGATGTGTTAACTGAAATTCAGAATATGCTCTGAATATTTCAGCATGCACAGGCGTACCATCAAAACCAATTTACGTCTACAATCTGTTGGAAAATGAGATGAAGCAGTGGTGAATCCTAGGCCGCTGTTCCACTCGATTGGCACGATTTACAAGTAGAATGACTGCTTTTGGTTAGTAGTGACCCCTGGTGGCTAATAGTTATAAGCTGCAAATGGTAAAGTGAGCTGATTATATATATATATATTTATATAAATATATATATTGATGAATAGAAAGATAGCTAGATAGACAGATCGATAGATATTTATTTCAATGAAATAATTTCTTCATAAAACTAATTGTTTTTGGCTAGGAATTTCTGTATTGTAATAATTTAGGAAAAAAGATTACTTGTCCTAACCAAAAGCAGCAATTCTGCCTATTACAATACTGAGAATTGATCGAGGGCATGCCTTAACCCCAGGGAGATGAGCACTGTTTAACTGAAGCCAATAAGTCCTCGTTAGTATAGTGGTCAGTATCCCCGCCTGTCACGCGGGAGACCGGGGTTCAATTCCCCGACGGGGAGGAGATTCCTTTTATTCACACAATTAAATAAAATGATGTACTTTCTAACATTGTAAAATATATCTGTCATTATCCTTGCCTATTCCGATTGAGAAAAAAGGTTGAATTCACTGATGGCCAAAATGCTTACTGATGTGTTAACTGAAATTCAGAATATGCTCTGAATATTTCAGCATGCACAGGCGTACCATCAAAACCAATTTACGTCTACAATCTGTTGGAAAATGAGATGAAGCAGTGGTGAATCCTAGGCCGCTGTTCCACTCGATTGGCACGATTTACAAGTAGAATGACTGCTTTTGGTTAGTAGTGACCCCTGGTGGCTAATATTTATAAGCTGCAAATGGTAAAGTGAGCTGATTATATATATATATATATATATAAATATATATATTGATGAATAGAAAGATAGCTAGATAGACAGATCGATAGATATTTATTTCAATGAAATAATTTCTTCATAAAACTAATTGTTTTTGGCTAGGAATTTCTGTATTGTAATAATTTAGGAAAAAAGATTACTTGTCCTAACCAAAAGCAGCAATTCTGCCTATTACAATACTGAGAATTGATCGAGGGCATGCCTTAACCCCAGGGAGGTGAGCACTGTTTAAGTGAAGCCAATAAGTCCTCGTTAGTATAGTGGTCAGTATCCCCGCCTGTCACGCGGGAGACCGGGGTTCAATTCCCCGACGGGGAGGAGATTCCTTTTATTCACACAATTAAATAAAATGATGTACTTTCTAACATTGTAAAATATATCTGTCATTATCCTTGCCTATTCCGATTGAGAAAAAAGGTTGAATTCACTGATGGCCAAAATGCTTACTGATGTGTTAACTGAAATTCAGAATATGCTCTGAATATTTCAGCATGCACAGGCGTACCATCAAAACCAATTTACGTCTACAATCTGTTGGAAAATGAGATGAAGCAGTGGTGAATCCTAGGCCGCTGTTCCACTCGATTGGCACGATTTACAAGTAGAATGACTGCTTTTGGTTAGTAGTGACCCCTGGTGGCTAATAGTTATAAGCTGCAAATGGTAAAGTGAGCTGATTATATATATATATATTTATATAAATATATATATTGATGAATAGAAAGATAGCTAGATAGACAGATCGATAGATATTTATTTCAATGAAATAATTTCTTCATAAAACTAATTGTTTTTGGCTAGGAATTTCTGTATTGTAATAATTTAGGAAAAAAGATTACTTGTCCTAACCAAAAGCAGCAATTCTGCCTATTACAATACTGAGAATTGATCGAGGGCATGCCTTAACCCCAGGGAGATGAGCACTGTTTAACTGAAGCCAATAAGTCCTCGTTAGTATAGTGGTCAGTATCCCCGCCTGTCACGCGGGAGACCGGGGTTCAATTCCCCGACGGGGAGGAGATTCCTTTTATTCACACAATTAAATAAAATGATGTACTTTCTAACATTGTAAAATATATCTGTCATTATCCTTGCCTATTCCGATTGAGAAAAAAGGTTGAATTCACTGATGGCCAAAATGCTTACTGATGTGTTAACTGAAATTCAGAATATGCTCTGAATATTTCAGCATGCACAGGCGTACCATCAAAACCAATTTACGTCTACAATCTGTTGGAAAATGAGATGAAGCAGTGGTGAATCCTAGGCCGCTGTTCCACTCGATTGGCACGATTTACAAGTAGAATGACTGCTTTTGGTTAGTAGTGACCCCTGGTGGCTAATATTTATAAGCTGCAAATGGTAAAGTGAGCTGATTATATATATATATATATATATATAAATATATATATTGATGAATAGAAAGATAGCTAGATAGACAGATCGATAGATATTTATTTCAATGAAATAATTTCTTCATAAAACTAATTGTTTTTGGCTAGGAATTTCTGTATTGTAATAATTTAGGAAAAAAGATTACTTGTCCTAACCAAAAGCAGCAATTCTGCCTATTACAATACTGAGAATTGATCGAGGGCATGCCTTAACCCCAGGGAGGTGAGCACTGTTTAACTGAAGCCAATAAGTCCTCGTTAGTATAGTGGTCAGTATCCCCGCCTGTCACGCGGGAGACCGGGGTTCAATTCCCCGACGGGGAGGAGATTCCTTTTATTCACACAATTAAATAAAATGATGTACTTTCTAACATTGTAAAATATATCTGTCATTATCCTTGCCTATTCCGATTGAGAAAAAAGGTTGAATTCACTGATGGCCAAAATGCTTACTGATGTGTTAACTGAAATTCAGAATATGCTCTGAATATTTCAGCATGCACAGGCGTACCATCAAAACCAATTTACGTCTACAATCTGTTGGAAAATGAGATGAAGCAGTGGTGAATCCTAGGCCGCTGTTCCACTCGATTGGCACGATTTACAAGTAGAATGACTGCTTTTGGTTAGTAGTGACCCCTGGTGGCTAATAGTTATAAGCTGCAAATGGTAAAGTGAGCTGATTATATATATATATATATATAAATATATATATTGATGAATAGAAAGATAGCTAGATAGACAGATCGATAGATATTTATTTCAATGAAATAATTTCTTCATAAAACTAATTGTTTTTGGCTAGGAATTTCTGTATTGTAATAATTTAGGAAAAAAGATTACTTGTCCTAACCAAAAGCAGCAATTCTGCCTATTACAATACTGAGAATTGATCGAGGGCATGCCTTAACCCCAGGGAGATGAGCACTGTTTAACTGAAGCCAATAAGTCCTCGTTAGTATAGTGGTCAGTATCCCCGCCTGTCACGCGGGAGACCGGGGTTCAATTCCCCGACGGGGAGGAGATTCCTTTTATTCACACAATTAAATAAAATGATGTACTTTCTAACATTGTAAAATATATCTGTCATTATCCTTGCCTATTCCGATTGAGAAAAAAGGTTGAATTCACTGATGGCCAAAATGCTTACTGATGTGTTAACTGAAATTCAGAATATGCTCTGAATATTTCAGCATGCACAGGCGTACCATCAAAACCAATTTACGTCTACAATCTGTTGGAAAATGAGATGAAGCAGTGGTGAATCCTAGGCCGCTGTTCCACTCGATTGGCACGATTTACAAGTAGAATGACTGCTTTTGGTTAGTAGTGACCCCTGGTGGCTAATAGTTATAAGCTGCAAATGGTAAAGTGAGCTGATTATATATATATATATATATAAATATATATATTGATGAATAGAAAGATAGCTAGATAGACAGATCGATAGATATTTATTTCAATGAAATAATTTCTTCATAAAACTAATTGTTTTTGGCTAGGAATTTCTGTATTGTAATAATTTAGGAAAAAAGATTACTTGTCCTAACCAAAAGCAGCAATTCTGCCGATTACAATACTGAGAATTGATCGAGGGCATGCCTTAACCCCAGGGAGGTGAGCACTGTTTAACTGAAGCCAATAAGTCCTCGTTAGTATAGTGGTCAGTATCCCCGCCTGTCACGCGGGAGACCGGGGTTCAATTCCCCGACGGGGAGGAGATTCCTTTTATTCACACAATTAAATAAAATGATGTACTTTCTAACATTGTAAAATATATCTGTCATTATCCTTGCCTATTCCGATTGAGAAAAAAGGTTGAATTCACTGATGGCCAAAATGCTTACTGATGTGTTAACTGAAATTCAGAATATGCTCTGAATATTTCAGCATGCACAGGCGTACCATCAAAACCAATTTACGTCTACAATCTGTTGGAAAATGAGATGAAGCAGTGGTGAATCCTAGGCCGCTGTTCCACTCGATTGGCACGATTTACAAGTAGAATGACTGCTTTTGGTTAGTAGTGACCCCTGGTGGCTAATAGTTATAAGCTGCAAATGGTAAAGTGAGCTGATTATATATATATATATATTGATGAATAGAAAGATAGCTAGATAGACAGATCGATAGATATTTATTTCAATGAAATAATTTCTTCATAAAACTAATTGTTTTTGGCTAGGAATTTCTGTATTGTAATAATTTAGGAAAAAAGATTACTTGTCCTAACCAAAAGCAGCAATTCTGCCTATTACAATACTGAGAATTGATCGAGGGCATGCCTTAACCCCAGGGAGATGAGCACTGTTTAAGTGAAGCCAATAAGTCCTCGTTAGTATAGTGGTCAGTATCCCCGCCTGTCACGCGGGAGACCGGGGTTCAATTCCCCGACGGGGAGGAGATTCCTTTTATTCACACAATTAAATAAAATGATGTACTTTCTAACATTGTAAAATATATCTGTCATTATCCTTGCCTATTCCGATTGAGAAAAAAGGTTGAATTCACTGATGGCCAAAATGCTTACTGATGTGTTAACTGAAATTCAGAATATGCTCTGAATATTTCAGCATGCACAGGCGTACCATCAAAACCAATTTACGTCTACAATCTGTTGGAAAATGAGATGAAGCAGTGGTGAATCCTAGGCCGCTGTTCCACTCGATTGGCACGATTTACAAGTAGAATGACTGCTTTTGGTTAGTAGTGACCCCTGGTGGCTAATAGTTATAAGCTGCAAATGGTAAAGTGAGCTGATTATATATATATATATTTATATAAATATATATATTGATGAATAGAAAGATAGCTAGATAGACAGATCGATAGATATTTATTTCAATGAAATAATTTCTTCATAAAACTAATTGTTTTTGGCTAGGAATTTCTGTATTGTAATAATTTAGGAAAAAAGATTACTTGTCCTAACCAAAAGCAGCAATTCTGCCTATTACAATACTGAGAATTGATCGAGGGCATGCCTTAACCCCAGGGAGATGAGCACTGTTTAACTGAAGCCAATAAGTCCTCGTTAGTATAGTGGTCAGTATCCCCGCCTGTCACGCGGGAGACCGGGGTTCAATTCCCCGACGGGGAGGAGATTCCTTTTATTCACACAATTAAATAAAATGATGTACTTTCTAACATTGTAAAATATATCTGTCATTATCCTTGCCTATTCCGATTGAGAAAAAAGGTTGAATTCACTGATGGCCAAAATGCTTACTGATGTGTTAACTGAAATTCAGAATATGCTCTGAATATTTCAGCATGCACAGGCGTACCATCAAAACCAATTTACGTCTACAATCTGTTGGAAAATGAGATGAAGCAGTGGTGAATCCTAGGCCGCTGTTCCACTCGATTGGCACGATTTACAAGTAGAATGACTGCTTTTGGTTAGTAGTGATCCCTGGTGGCTAATAGTTATAAGCTGCAAATGGTAAAGTGAGCTGATTATATATATATATATATATATAAATATATATATTGATGAATAGAAAGATAGCTAGATAGACAGATCGATAGATATTTATTTCAATGAAATAATTTCTTCATAAAACTAATTGTTTTTGGCTAGGAATTTCTGTATTGTAATAATTTAGGAAAAAAGATTACTTGTCCTAACCAAAAGCAGCAATTCTGCCTATTACAATACTGAGAATTGATCGAGGGCATCCCTTAACCCCAGGGAGATGAGCACTGTTTAAGTGAAGCCAATAAGTCCTCGTTAGTATAGTGGTCAGTATCCCCGCCTGTCACGCGGGAGACCGGGGTTCAATTCCCCGACGGGGAGGAGATTCCTTTTATTCACACAATTAAATAAAATGATGTACTTTCTAACATTGTAAAATATATCTGTCATTATCCTTGCCTATTCCGATTGAGAAAAAAGGTTGAATTCACTGATGGCCAAAATGCTTACTGATGTGTTAACTGAAATTCAGAATATGCTCTGAATATTTCAGCATGCACAGGCGTACCATCAAAACCAATTTACGTCTACAATCTGTTGGAAAATGAGATGAAGCAGTGGTGAATCCTAGGCCGCTGTTCCACTCGATTGGCACGATTTACAAGTAGAATGACTGCTTTTGGTTAGTAGTGACCCCTGGTGGCTAATAGTTATAAGCTGCAAATGGTAAAGTGAGCTGATTATATATATATATATATATATATAAATATATATATTGATGAATAGAAAGATAGCTAGATAGACAGATCGATAGATATTTATTTCAATGAAATAATTTCTTCATAAAACTAATTGTTTTTGGCTAGGAATTTCTGTATTGTAATAATTTAGGAAAAAAGATTACTTGTCCTAACCAAAAGCAGCAATTCTGCCTATTACAATACTGAGAATTGATCGAGGGCATGCCTTAACCCCAGGGAGGTGAGCACTGTTTAACTGAAGCCAATAAGTCCTCGTTAGTATAGTGGTCAGTATCCCCGCCTGTCACGCGGGAGACCGGGGTTCAATTCCCCGACGGGGAGGAGATTCCTTTTATTCACACAATTAAATAAAATGATGTACTTTCTAACATTGTAAAATATATCTGTCATTATCCTTGCCTATTCCGATTGAGAAAAAAGGTTGAATTCACTGATGGCCAAAATGCTTACTGATGTGTTAACTGAAATTCAGAATATGCTCTGAATATTTCAGCATGCACAGGCGTACCATCAAAACCAATTTACGTCTACAATCTGTTGGAAAATGAGATGAAGCAGTGGTGAATCCTAGGCCGCTGTTCCACTCGATTGGCACGATTTACAAGTAGAATGACTGCTTTTGGTTAGTAGTGACCCTTGGTGGCTAATAGTTATAAGCTGCAAATGGTAAAGTGAGCTGATTATATATATATATATTTATATAAATATATATATTGATGAATAGAAAGATAGCTAGATAGACAGATCGATAGATATTTATTTCAATGAAATAATTTCTTCATAAAACTAATTGTTTTTGGCTAGGAATTTCTGTATTGTAATAATTTAGGAAAAAAGATTACTTGTCCTAACCAAAAGCAGCAATTCTGCCTATTACAATACTGAGAATTGATCGAGGGCATGCCTTAACCCCAGGGAGGTGAGCACTGTTTAACTGAAGCCAATAAGTCCTCGTTAGTATAGTGGTCAGTATCCCCGCCTGTCACGCGGGAGACCGGGGTTCAATTCCCCGACGGGGAGGAGATTCCTTTTATTCACACAATTAAATAAAATGATGTACTTTCTAACATTGTAAAATATATCTGTCATTATCCTTGCCTATTCCGATTGAGAAAAAAGGTTGAATTCACTGATGGCCAAAATGCTTACTGATGTGTTAACTGAAATTCAGAATATGCTCTGAATATTTCAGCATGCACAGGCGTACCATCAAAACCAATTTACGTCTACAATCTGTTGGAAAATGAGATGAAGCAGTGGTGAATCCTAGGCCGCTGTTCCACTCGATTGGCACGATTTACAAGTAGAATGACTGCTTTTGGTTAGTAGTGACCCCTGGTGGCTAATAGTTATAAGCTGCAAATGGTAAAGTGAGCTGATTATATATATATATATATTGATGAATAGAAAGATAGCTAGATAGACAGATCGATAGATATTTATTTCAATGAAATAATTTCTTCATAAAACTAATTGTTTTTGGCTAGGAATTTCTGTATTGTAATAATTTAGGAAAAAAGATTACTTGTCCTAACCAAAAGCAGCAATTCTGCCTATTACAATACTGAGAATTGATCAAGGGCATGCCTTAACCCCAGGGAGATGAGCACTGTTTAAGTGAAGCCAATAAGTCCTCGTTAGTATAGTGGTCAGTATCCCCGCCTGTCACGCGGGAGACCGGGGTTCAATTCCCCGACGGGGAGGAGATTCCTTTTATTCACACAATTAAATAAAATGATGTACTTTCTAACATTGTAAAATATATCTGTCATTATCCTTGCCTATTCCGATTGAGAAAAAAGGTTGAATTCACTGATGGCCAAAATGCTTACTGATGTGTTAACTGAAATTCAGAATATGCTCTGAATATTTCAGCATGCACAGGCGTACCATCAAAACCAATTTACGTCTACAATCTGTTGGAAAATGAGATGAAGCAGTGGTGAATCCTAGGCCGCTGTTCCACTCGATTGGCACGATTTACAAGTAGAATGACTGCTTTTGGTTAGTAGTGACCCCTGGTGGCTAATAGTTATAAGCTGCAAATGGTAAAGTGAGCTGATTATATATATATATATTTATATAAATATATATATTGATGAATAGAAAGATAGCTAGATAGACAGATCGATAGATATTTATTTCAATGAAATAATTTCTTCATAAAACTAATTGTTTTTGGCTAGGAATTTCTGTATTGTAATAATTTAGGAAAAAAGATTACTTGTCCTAACCAAAAGCAGCAATTCTGCCTATTACAATACTGAGAATTGATCGAGGGCATGCCTTAACCCCAGGGAGATGAGCACTGTTTAACTGAAGCCAATAAGTCCTCGTTAGTATAGTGGTCAGTATCCCCGCCTGTCACGCGGGAGACCGGGGTTCAATTCCCCGACGGGGAGGAGATTCCTTTTATTCACACAATTAAATAAAATGATGTACTTTCTAACATTGTAAAATATATCTGTCATTATCCTTGCCTATTCCGATTGAGAAAAAAGGTTGAATTCACTGATGGCCAAAATGCTTACTGATGTGTTAACTGAAATTCAGAATATGCTCTGAATATTTCAGCATGCACAGGCGTACCATCAAAACCAATTTACGTCTACAATCTGTTGGAAAATGAGATGAAGCAGTGGTGAATCCTAGGCCGCTGTTCCACTCGATTGGCACGATTTACAAGTAGAATGACTGCTTTTGGTTAGTAGTGACCCCTGGTGGCTAATAGTTATAAGCTGCAAATGGTAAAGTGAGCTGATTATATATATATATATATATATAAATATATATATTGACGAATAGAAAGATAGCTAGATAGACAGATCGATAGATATTTATTTCAATGAAATAATTTCTTCATAAAACTAATTGTTTTTGGCTAGGAATTTCTGTATTGTAATAATTTAGGAAAAAAGATTACTTGTCCTAACCAAAAGCAGCAATTCTGCCTATTACAATACTGAGAATTGATCGAGGGCATGCCTTAACCCCAGGGAGGTGAGCACTGTTTAACTGAAGCCAATAAGTCCTCGTTAGTATAGTGGTCAGTATCCCCGCCTGTCACGCGGGAGACCGGGGTTCAATTCCCCGACGGGGAGGAGATTCCTTTTATTCACACAATTAAATAAAATGATGTACTTTCTAACATTGTAAAATATATCTGTCATTATCCTTGCCTATTCCGATTGAGAAAAAAGGTTGAATTCACTGAAGGCCAAAATGCTTACTGATGTGTTAACTGAAATTCAGAATATGCTCTGAATATTTCAGCATGCACAGGCGTACCATCAAAACCAATTTACGTCTACAATCTGTTGGAAAATGAGATGAAGCAGTGGTGAATCCTAGGCCGCTGTTCCACTCAATTGGCACGATTTACAAGTAGAATGACTGCTTTTGGTTAGGAGTGACCCCTGGTGGCTAATAGTTATAAGCTGCAAATGGTAAAGTGAGCTGATTATATATATATATAAATATATATATTGATGAATAGAAAGATAGCTAGATAGACAGATCGATAGATATTTATTTCAATGAAATAATTTCTTCATAAAACTAATTGTTTTTGGCTAGGAATTTCTGTATTGTAATAATTTAGGAAAAAAGATTACTTGTCCTAACCAAAAGCAGCAATTCTGCCTATTACAATACTGAGAATTGATCGAGGGCATGCCTTAACCCCAGGGAGATGAGCACTGTTTAACTGAAGCCAATAAGTCCTCGTTAGTATAGTGGTCAGTATCCCCGCCTGTCACGCGGGAGACCGGGGTTCAATTCCCCGACGGGGAGGAGATTCCTTTTATTCACACAATTAAATAAAATGATGTACTTTCTAACATTGTAAAATATATCTGTCATTATCCTTGCCTATTCCGATTGAGAAAAAAGGTTGAATTCACTGATGGCCAAAATGCTTACTGATGTGTTAACTGAAATTCAGAATATGCTCTGAATATTTCAGCATGCACAGGCGTACCATCAAAACCAATTTACGTCTACAATCTGTTGGAAAATGAGATGAAGCAGTGGTGAATCCTAGGCCGCTGTTCCACTCGATTGGCACGATTTACAAGTAGAATGACTGCTTTTGGTTAGTAGTGACCCCTGGTGGCTAATAGTTATAAGCTGCAAATGGTAAAGTGAGCTGATTATATATATATATATTTATATAAATATATATATTGATGAATAGAAAGATAGCTAGATAGACAGATCGATAGATATTTATTTCAATGAAATAATTTCTTCATAAAACTAATTGTTTTTGGCTAGGAATTTCTGTATTGTAATAATTTAGGAAAAAAGATTACTTGTCCTAACCAAAAGCAGCAATTCTGCCTATTACAATACTGAGAATTGATCGAGGGCATGCCTTAACCCCAGGGAGGTGAGCACTGTTTAACTGAAGCCAATAAGTCCTCGTTAGTATAGTGGTCAGTATCCCCGCCTGTCACGCGGGTGACCGGGGTTCAATTCCCCGACGGGGAGGAGATTCCTTTTATTCACACAATTAAATAAAATGATGTACTTTCTAACATTGTAAAATATATCTGTCATTATCCTTGCCTATTCCGATTGAGAAAAAAGGTTGAATTCACTGATGGCCAAAATGCTTACTGATGTGTTAACTGAAATTCAGAATATGCTCTGAATATTTCAGCATGCACAGGCGTACCATCAAAACCAATTTACGTCTACAATCTGTTGGAAAATGAGATGAAGCAGTGGTGAATCCTAGGCCGCTGTTCCACTCGATTGGCACGATTTACAAGTAGAATGACTGCTTTTGGTTAGTAGTGACCCCTGGTGGCTAATAGTTATAAGCTGCAAATGGTAAAGTGAGCTGATTATATATATATATATATAAATATATATATTGATGAATAGAAAGATAGCTAGATAGACAGATCGATAGATATTTATTTCAATGAAATAATTTCTTCATAAAACTAATTGTTTTTGGCTAGGAATTTCTGTATTGTAATAATTTAGGAAAAAAGATTACTTGTCCTAACCAAAAGCAGTAATTCTGCCGATTACAATACTGAGAATTGATCGAGGGCATGCCTTAACCCCAGGGAGGTGAGCACTGTTTAACTGAAGCCAATAAGTCCTCGTTAGTATAGTGGTCAGTATCCCCGCCTGTCACGCGGGAGACCGGGGTTCAATTCCCCGACGGGGAGGAGATTCCTTTTATTCACACAATTAAATAAAATGATGTACTTTCTAACATTGTAAAATATATCTGTCATTATCCTTGCCTATTCCGATTGAGAAAAAAGGTTGAATTCACTGATGGCCAAAATGCTTACTGATGTGTTAACTGAAATTCAGAATATGCTCTGAATATTTCAGCATGCACAGGCGTACCATCAAAACCAATTTACGTCTACAATCTGTTGGAAAATGAGATGAAGCAGTGGTGAATCCTAGGCCGCTGTTCCACTCGATTGGCACGATTTACAAGTAGAATGACTGCTTTTGGTTAGTAGTGACCCCTGGTGGCTAATAGTTATAAGCTGCAAATGGTAAAGTGAGCTGATTATATATATATATATATATTGATGAATAGAAAGATAGCTAGATAGACAGATCGATAGATATTTATTTCAATGAAATAATTTCTTCATAAAACTAATTGTTTTTGGCTAGGAATTTCTGTATTGTAATAATTTAGGAAAAAAGATTACTTGTCCTAACCAAAAGCAGCAATTCTGCCTATTACAATACTGAGAATTGATCGAGGGCATGCCTTAACCCCAGGGAGATGAGCACTGTTTAACTGAAGCCAATAAGTCCTCGTTAGTATAGTGGTCAGTATCCCCGCCTGTCACGCGGGAGACCGGGGTTCAATTCCCCGACGGGGAGGAGATTCCTTTTATTCACACAATTAAATAAAATGATGTACTTTCTAACATTGTAAAATATATCTGTCATTATCCTTGCCTATTCCGATTGAGAAAAAAGGTTGAATTCACTGATGGCCAAAATGCTTACTGATGTGTTAACTGAAATTCAGAATATGCTCTGAATATTTCAGCATGCACAGGCGTACCATCAAAACCAATTTACGTCTACAATCTGTTGGAAAATGAGATGAAGCAGTGGTGAATCCTAGGCCGCTGTTCCACTCGATTGGCACGATTTACAAGTAGAATGACTGCTTTTGGTTAGTAGTGACCCCTGGTGGCTAATAGTTATAAGCTGCAAATGGTAAAGTGAGCTGATTATATATATATATATATTGATGAATAGAAAGATAGCTAGATAGACAGATCGATAGATATTTATTTCAATGAAATAATTTCTTCATAAAACTAATTGTTTTTGGCTAGGAATTTCTGTATTGTAATAATTTAGGAAAAAAGATTACTTGTCCTAACCAAAAGCAGCAATTCTGCCTATTACAATACTGAGAATTGATCGAGGGCATGCCTTAACCCCAGGGAGGTGAGCACTGTTTAACTGAAGCCAATAAGTCCTCGTTAGTATAGTGGTCAGTATCCCCGCCTGTCACGCGGGAGACCGGGGTTCAATTCCCCGACGGGGAGGAGATTCCTTTTATTCACACAATTAAATAAAATGATGTACTTTCTAACATTGTAAAATATATCTGTCATTATCCTTGCCTATTCCGATTGAGAAAAAAGGTTGAATTCACTGATGGCCAAAATGCTTACTGATGTGTTAACTGAAATTCAGAATATGCTCTGAATATTTCAGCATGCACAGGCGTACCATCAAAACCAATTTACGTCTAC
Organism: Lissotriton vulgaris; assembly: GCF_964263255.1. Classification (NCBI taxonomy): domain Eukaryota; kingdom Metazoa; phylum Chordata; class Amphibia; order Caudata; family Salamandridae; genus Lissotriton; species Lissotriton vulgaris. The sequence goes on from NC_141685.1 coordinate 230,752,386, forward strand.
AATCTGTTGGAAAATGAGATGAAGCAGTGGTGAATCCTAGGCCGCTGTTCCACTCGATTGGCACGATTTACAAGTAGAATGACTGCTTTTGGTTAGTAGTGACCCCTGGTGGCTAATAGTTATAAGCTGCAAATGGTAAAGTGAGCTGATTATATATATATATATATATATAAATATATATATTGATGAATAGAAAGATAGCTAGATAGACAGATCGATAGATATTTATTTCAATGAAATAATTTCTTCATAAAACTAATTGTTTTTGGCTAGGAATTTCTGTATTGTAATAATTTAGGAAAAAAGATTACTTGTCCTAACCAAAAGCAGCAATTCTGCCTATTACAATACTGAGAATTGATCGAGGGCATGCCTTAACCCCAGGGAGATGAGCACTGTTTAACTGAAGCCAATAAGTCCTCGTTAGTATAGTGGTCAGTATCCCCGCCTGTCACGCGGGAGACCGGGGTTCAATTCCCCGACGGGGAGGAGATTCCTTTTATTCACACAATTAAATAAAATGATGTACTTTCTAACATTGTAAAATATATCTGTCATTATCCTTGCCTATTCCGATTGAGAAAAAAGGTTGAATTCACTGATGGCCAAAATGCTTACTGATGTGTTAACTGAAATTCAGAATATGCTCTGAATATTTCAGCATGCACAGGCGTACCATCAAAACCAATTTACGTCTACAATCTGTTGGAAAATGAGATGAAGCAGTGGTGAATCCTAGGCCGCTGTTCCACTCGATTGGCACGATTTACAAGTAGAATGACTGCTTTTGGTTAGTAGTGACCCCTGGTGGCTAATAGTTATAAGCTGCAAATGGTAAAGTGAGCTGATTATATATATATATATATATAAATATATATATTGATGAATAGAAAGATAGCTAGATAGACAGATCGATAGATATTTATTTCAATGAAATAATTTCTTCATAAAACTAATTGTTTTTGGCTAGGAATTTCTGTATTGTAATAATTTAGGAAAAAAGATTACTTGTCCTAACCAAAAGCAGCAATTCTGCCGATTACAATACTGAGAATTGATCGAGGGCATGCCTTAACCCCAGGGAGGTGAGCACTGTTTAACTGAAGCCAATAAGTCCTCGTTAGTATAGTGGTCAGTATCCCCGCCTGTCACGCGGGAGACCGGGGTTCAATTCCCCGACGGGGAGGAGATTCCTTTTATTCACACAATTAAATAAAATGATGTACTTTCTAACATTGTAAAATATATCTGTCATTATCCTTGCCTATTCCGATTGAGAAAAAAGGTTGAATTCACTGATGGCCAAAATGCTTACTGATGTGTTAACTGAAATTCAGAATATGCTCTGAATATTTCAGCATGCACAGGCGTACCATCAAAACCAATTTACGTCTACAATCTGTTGGAAAATGAGATGAAGCAGTGGTGAATCCTAGGCCGCTGTTCCACTCGATTGGCACGATTTACAAGTAGAATGACTGCTTTTGGTTAGTAGTGACCCCTGGTGGCTAATAGTTATAAGCTGCAAATGGTAAAGTGAGCTGATTATATATATATATATATTGATGAATAGAAAGATAGCTAGATAGACAGATCGATAGATATTTATTTCAATGAAATAATTTCTTCATAAAACTAATTGTTTTTGGCTAGGAATTTCTGTATTGTAATAATTTAGGAAAAAAGATTACTTGTCCTAACCAAAAGCAGCAATTCTGCCTATTACAATACTGAGAATTGATCGAGGGCATGCCTTAACCCCAGGGAGATGAGCACTGTTTAAGTGAAGCCAATAAGTCCTCGTTAGTATAGTGGTCAGTATCCCCGCCTGTCACGCGGGAGACCGGGGTTCAATTCCCCGACGGGGAGGAGATTCCTTTTATTCACACAATTAAATAAAATGATGTACTTTCTAACATTGTAAAATATATCTGTCATTATCCTTGCCTATTCCGATTGAGAAAAAAGGTTGAATTCACTGATGGCCAAAATGCTTACTGATGTGTTAACTGAAATTCAGAATATGCTCTGAATATTTCAGCATGCACAGGCGTACCATCAAAACCAATTTACGTCTACAATCTGTTGGAAAATGAGATGAAGCAGTGGTGAATCCTAGGCCGCTGTTCCACTCGATTGGCACGATTTACAAGTAGAATGACTGCTTTTGGTTAGTAGTGACCCCTGGTGGCTAATAGTTATAAGCTGCAAATGGTAAAGTGAGCTGATTATATATATATATATTTATATAAATATATATATTGATGAATAGAAAGATAGCTAGATAGACAGATCGATAGATATTTATTTCAATGAAATAATTTCTTCATAAAACTAATTGTTTTTGGCTAGGAATTTCTCTATTGTAATAATTTACAAAAAAAGATTACTTGTCCTAACCAAAAGCAGCAATTCTGCCTATTACAATACTGAGAATTGATCGAGGGCATGCCTTAACCCCAGGGAGATGAGCACTGTTTAACTGAAGCCAATAAGTCCTCGTTAGTATAGTGGTCAGTATCCCCGCCTGTCACGCGGGAGACCGGGGTTCAATTCCCCGACGGGGAGGAGATTCCTTTTATTCACACAATTAAATAAAATGATGTACTTTCTAACATTGTAAAATATATCTGTCATTATCCTTGCCTATTCCGATTGAGAAAAAAGGTTGAATTCACTGATGGCCAAAATGCTTACTGATGTGTTAACTGAAATTCAGAATATGCTCTGAATATTTCAGCATGCACAGGCGTACCATCAAAACCAATTTACGTCTACAATCTGTTGGAAAATGAGATGAAGCAGTGGTGAATCCTAGGCCGCTGTTCCACTCGATTGGCACGATTTACAAGTAGAATGACTGCTTTTGGTTAGTAGTGATCCCTGGTGGCTAATAGTTATAAGCTGCAAATGGTAAAGTGAGCTGATTATATATATATATATATATATATAAATATATATATTGATGAATAGAAAGATAGCTAGATAGACAGATCGATAGATATTTATTTCAATGAAATAATTTCTTCATAAAACTAATTGTTTTTGGCTAGGAATTTCTGTATTGTAATAATTTAGGAAAAAAGATTACTTGTCCTAACCAAAAGCAGCAATTCTGCCTATTACAATACTGAGAATTGATCGAGGGCATCCCTTAACCCCAGGGAGATGAGCACTGTTTAAGTGAAGCCAATAAGTCCTCGTTAGTATAGTGGTCAGTATCCCCGCCTGTCACGCGGGAGACCGGGGTTCAATTCCCCGACGGGGAGGAGATTCCTTTTATTCACACAATTAAATAAAATGATGTACTTTCTAACATTGTAAAATATATCTGTCATTATCCTTGCCTATTCCGATTGAGAAAAAAGGTTGAATTCACTGATGGCCAAAATGCTTACTGATGTGTTAACTGAAATTCAGAATATGCTCTGAATATTTCAGCATGCACAGGCGTACCATCAAAACCAATTTACGTCTACAATCTGTTGGAAAATGAGATGAAGCAGTGGTGAATCCTAGGCCGCTGTTCCACTCGATTGGCACGATTTACAAGTAGAATGACTGCTTTTGGTTAGTAGTGACCCCTGGTGGCTAATAGTTATAAGCTGCAAATGGTAAAGTGAGCTGATTATATATATATATATATATATATAAATATATATATTGATGAATAGAAAGATAGCTAGATAGACAGATCGATAGATATTTATTTCAATGAAATAATTTCTTCATAAAACTAATTGTTTTTGGCTAGGAATTTCTGTATTGTAATAATTTAGGAAAAAAGATTACTTGTCCTAACCAAAAGCAGCAATTCTGCCTATTACAATACTGAGAATTGATCGAGGGCATGCCTTAACCCCAGGGAGGTGAGCACTGTTTAACTGAAGCCAATAAGTCCTCGTTAGTATAGTGGTCAGTATCCCCGCCTGTCACGCGGGAGACCGGGGTTCAATTCCCCGACGGGGAGGAGATTCCTTTTATTCACACAATTAAATAAAATGATGTACTTTCTAACATTGTAAAATATATCTGTCATTATCCTTGCCTATTCCGATTGAGAAAAAAGGTTGAATTCACTGATGGCCAAAATGCTTACTGATGTGTTAACTGAAATTCAGAATATGCTCTGAATATTTCAGCATGCACAGGCGTACCATCAAAACCAATTTACGTCTACAATCTGTTGGAAAATGAGATGAAGCAGTGGTGAATCCTAGGCCGCTGTTCCACTCGATTGGCACGATTTACAAGTAGAATGACTGCTTTTGGTTAGTAGTGACCCTTGGTGGCTAATAGTTATAAGCTGCAAATGGTAAAGTGAGCTGATTATATATATATATATTTATATAAATATATATATTGATGAATAGAAAGATAGCTAGATAGACAGATCGATAGATATTTATTTCAATGAAATAATTTCTTCATAAAACTAATTGTTTTTGGCTAGGAATTTCTGTATTGTAATAATTTAGGAAAAAAGATTACTTGTCCTAACCAAAAGCAGCAATTCTGCCTATTACAATACTGAGAATTGATCGAGGGCATGCCTTAACCCCAGGGAGGTGAGCACTGTTTAACTGAAGCCAATAAGTCCTCGTTAGTATAGTGGTCAGTATCCCCGCCTGTCACGCGGGAGACCGGGGTTCAATTCCCCGACGGGGAGGAGATTCCTTTTATTCACACAATTAAATAAAATGATGTACTTTCTAACATTGTAAAATATATCTGTCATTATCCTTGCCTATTCCGATTGAGAAAAAAGGTTGAATTCACTGATGGCCAAAATGCTTACTGATGTGTTAACTGAAATTCAGAATATGCTCTGAATATTTCAGCATGCACAGGCGTACCATCAAAACCAATTTACGTCTACAATCTGTTGGAAAATGAGATGAAGCAGTGGTGAATCCTAGGCCGCTGTTCCACTCGATTGGCACGATTTACAAGTAGAATGACTGCTTTTGGTTAGTAGTGACCCCTGGTGGCTAATAGTTATAAGCTGCAAATGGTAAAGTGAGCTGATTATATATATATATATATTGATGAATAGAAAGATAGCTAGATAGACAGATCGATAGATATTTATTTCAATGAAATAATTTCTTCATAAAACTAATTGTTTTTGGCTAGGAATTTCTGTATTGTAATAATTTAGGAAAAAAGATTACTTGTCCTAACCAAAAGCAGCAATTCTGCCTATTACAATACTGAGAATTGATCAAGGGCATGCCTTAACCCCAGGGAGATGAGCACTGTTTAAGTGAAGCCAATAAGTCCTCGTTAGTATAGTGGTCAGTATCCCCGCCTGTCACGCGGGAGACCGGGGTTCAATTCCCCGACGGGGAGGAGATTCCTTTTATTCACACAATTAAATAAAATGATGTACTTTCTAACATTGTAAAATATATCTGTCATTATCCTTGCCTATTCCGATTGAGAAAAAAGGTTGAATTCACTGATGGCCAAAATGCTTACTGATGTGTTAACTGAAATTCAGAATATGCTCTGAATATTTCAGCATGCACAGGCGTACCATCAAAACCAATTTACGTCTACAATCTGTTGGAAAATGAGATGAAGCAGTGGTGAATCCTAGGCCGCTGTTCCACTCGATTGGCACGATTTACAAGTAGAATGACTGCTTTTGGTTAGTAGTGACCCCTGGTGGCTAATAGTTATAAGCTGCAAATGGTAAAGTGAGCTGATTATATATATATATATTTATATAAATATATATATTGATGAATAGAAAGATAGCTAGATAGACAGATCGATAGATATTTATTTCAATGAAATAATTTCTTCATAAAACTAATTGTTTTTGGCTAGGAATTTCTGTATTGTAATAATTTAGGAAAAAAGATTACTTGTCCTAACCAAAAGCAGCAATTCTGCCGATTACAATACTGAGAATTGATCGAGGGCATGCCTTAACCCCAGGGAGGTGAGCACTGTTTAACTGAAGCCAATAAGTCCTCGTTAGTATAGTGGTCAGTATCCCCGCCTGTCACGCGGGAGACCGGGGTTCAATTCCCCGACGGGGAGGAGATTCCTTTTATTCACACAATTAAATAAAATGATGTACTTTCTAACATTGTAAAATATATCTGTCATTATCCTTGCCTATTCCGATTGAGAAAAAAGGTTGAATTCACTGATGGCCAAAATGCTTACTGATGTGTTAACTGAAATTCAGAATATGCTCTGAATATTTCAGCATGCACAGGCGTACCATCAAAACCAATTTACGTCTACAATCTGTTGGAAAATGAGATGAAGCAGTGGTGAATCCTAGGCCGCTGTTCCACTCGATTGGCACGATTTACAAGTAGAATGACTGCTTTTGGTTAGTAGTGACCCCTGGTGGCTAATAGTTATAAGCTGCAAATGGTAAAGTGAGCTGATTATATATATATATATATTGATGAATAGAAAGATAGCTAGATAGACAGATCGATAGATATTTATTTCAATGAAATAATTTCTTCATAAAACTAATTGTTTTTGGCTAGGAATTTCTGTATTGTAATAATTTAGGAAAAAAGATTACTTGTCCTAACCAAAAGCAGCAATTCTGCCTATTACAATACTGAGAATTGATCGAGGGCATGCCTTAACCCCAGGGAGATGAGCACTGTTTAAGTGAAGCCAATAAGTCCTCGTTAGTATAGTGGTCAGTATCCCCGCCTGTCACGCGGGAGACCGGGGTTCAATTCCCCGACGGGGAGGAGATTCCTTTTATTCACACAATTAAATAAAATGATGTACTTTCTAACATTGTAAAATATATCTGTCATTATCCTTGCCTATTCCGATTGAGAAAAAAGGTTGAATTCACTGATGGCCAAAATGCTTACTGATGTGTTAACTGAAATTCAGAATATGCTCTGAATATTTCAGCATGCACAGGCGTACCATCAAAACCAATTTACGTCTACAATCTGTTGGAAAATGAGATGAAGCAGTGGTGAATCCTAGGCCGCTGTTCCACTCGATTGGCACGATTTACAAGTAGAATGACTGCTTTTGGTTAGTAGTGACCCCTGGTGGCTAATAGTTATAAGCTGCAAATGGTAAAGTGAGCTGATTATATATATATATATTTATATAAATATATATATTGATGAATAGAAAGATAGCTAGATAGACAGATCGATAGATATTTATTTCAATGAAATAATTTCTTCATAAAACTAATTGTTTTTGGCTAGGAATTTCTGTATTGTAATAATTTAGGAAAAAAGATTACTTGTCCTAACCAAAAGCAGCAATTCTGCCTATTACAATACTGAGAATTGATCGAGGGCATGCCTTAACCCCAGGGAGATGAGCACTGTTTAACTGAAGCCAATAAGTCCTCGTTAGTATAGTGGTCAGTATCCCCGCCTGTCACGCGGGAGACCGGGGTTCAATTCCCCGACGGGGAGGAGATTCCTTTTATTCACACAATTAAATAAAATGATGTACTTTCTAACATTGTAAAATATATCTGTCATTATCCTTGCCTATTCCGATTGAGAAAAAAGGTTGAATTCACTGATGGCCAAAATGCTTACTGATGTGTTAACTGAAATTCAGAATATGCTCTGAATATTTCAGCATGCACAGGCGTACCATCAAAACCAATTTACGTCTACAATCTGTTGGAAAATGAGATGAAGCAGTGGTGAATCCTAGGCCGCTGTTCCACTCGATTGGCACGATTTACAAGTAGAATGACTGCTTTTGGTTAGTAGTGATCCCTGGTGGCTAATAGTTATAAGCTGCAAATGGTAAAGTGAGCTGATTATATATATATATATATATATATAAATATATATATTGATGAATAGAAAGATAGCTAGATAGACAGATCGATAGATATTTATTTCAATGAAATAATTTCTTCATAAAACTAATTGTTTTTGGCTAGGAATTTCTGTATTGTAATAATTTAGGAAAAAAGATTACTTGTCCTAACCAAAAGCAGCAATTCTGCCTATTACAATACTGAGAATTGATCGAGGGCATCCCTTAACCCCAGGGAGATGAGCACTGTTTAAGTGAAGCCAATAAGTCCTCGTTAGTATAGTGGTCAGTATCCCCGCCTGTCACGCGGGAGACCGGGGTTCAATTCCCCGACGGGGAGGAGATTCCTTTTATTCACACAATTAAATAAAATGATGTACTTTCTAACATTGTAAAATATATCTGTCATTATCCTTGCCTATTCCGATTGAGAAAAAAGGTTGAATTCACTGATGGCCAAAATGCTTACTGATGTGTTAACTGAAATTCAGAATATGCTCTGAATATTTCAGCATGCACAGGCGTACCATCAAAACCAATTTACGTCTACAATCTGTTGGAAAATGAGATGAAGCAGTGGTGAATCCTAGGCCGCTGTTCCACTCGATTGGCACGATTTACAAGTAGAATGACTGCTTTTGGTTAGTAGTGACCCCTGGTGGCTAATAGTTATAAGCTGCAAATGGTAAAGTGAGCTGATTATATATATATATATATATATATAAATATATATATTGATGAATAGAAAGATAGCTAGATAGACAGATCGATAGATATTTATTTCAATGAAATAATTTCTTCATAAAACTAATTGTTTTTGGCTAGGAATTTCTGTATTGTAATAATTTAGGAAAAAAGATTACTTGTCCTAACCAAAAGCAGCAATTCTGCCTATTACAATACTGAGAATTGATCGAGGGCATGCCTTAACCCCAGGGAGGTGAGCACTGTTTAACTGAAGCCAATAAGTCCTCGTTAGTATAGTGGTCAGTATCCCCGCCTGTCACGCGGGAGACCGGGGTTCAATTCCCCGACGGGGAGGAGATTCCTTTTATTCACACAATTAAATAAAATGATGTACTTTCTAACATTGTAAAATATATCTGTCATTATCCTTGCCTATTCCGATTGAGAAAAAAGGTTGAATTCACTGATGGCCAAAATGCTTACTGATGTGTTAACTGAAATTCAGAATATGCTCTGAATATTTCAGCATGCACAGGCGTACCATCAAAACCAATTTACGTCTACAATCTGTTGGAAAATGAGATGAAGCAGTGGTGAATCCTAGGCCGCTGTTCCACTCGATTGGCACGATTTACAAGTAGAATGACTGCTTTTGGTTAGTAGTGACCCTTGGTGGCTAATAGTTATAAGCTGCAAATGGTAAAGTGAGCTGATTATATATATATATATTTATATAAATATATATATTGATGAATAGAAAGATAGCTAGATAGACAGATCGATAGATATTTATTTCAATGAAATAATTTCTTCATAAAACTAATTGTTTTTGGCTAGGAATTTCTGTATTGTAATAATTTAGGAAAAAAGATTACTTGTCCTAACCAAAAGCAGCAATTCTGCCTATTACAATACTGAGAATTGATCGAGGGCATGCCTTAACCCCAGGGAGGTGAGCACTGTTTAACTGAAGCCAATAAGTCCTCGTTAGTATAGTGGTCAGTATCCCCGCCTGTCACGCGGGAGACCGGGGTTCAATTCCCCGACGGGGAGGAGATTCCTTTTATTCACACAATTAAATAAAATGATGTACTTTCTAACATTGTAAAATATATCTGTCATTATCCTTGCCTATTCCGATTGAGAAAAAAGGTTGAATTCACTGATGGCCAAAATGCTTACTGATGTGTTAACTGAAATTCAGAATATGCTCTGAATATTTCAGCATGCACAGGCGTACCATCAAAACCAATTTACGTCTACAATCTGTTGGAAAATGAGATGAAGCAGTGGTGAATCCTAGGCCGCTGTTCCACTCGATTGGCACGATTTACAAGTAGAATGACTGCTTTTGGTTAGTAGTGACCCCTGGTGGCTAATAGTTATAAGCTGCAAATGGTAAAGTGAGCTGATTATATATATATATATATTGATGAATAGAAAGATAGCTAGATAGACAGATCGATAGATATTTATTTCAATGAAATAATTTCTTCATAAAACTAATTGTTTTTGGCTAGGAATTTCTGTATTGTAATAATTTAGGAAAAAAGATTACTTGTCCTAACCAAAAGCAGCAATTCTGCCTATTACAATACTGAGAATTGATCAAGGGCATGCCTTAACCCCAGGGAGATGAGCACTGTTTAAGTGAAGCCAATAAGTCCTCGTTAGTATAGTGGTCAGTATCCCCGCCTGTCACGCGGGAGACCGGGGTTCAATTCCCCGACGGGGAGGAGATTCCTTTTATTCACACAATTAAATAAAATGATGTACTTTCTAACATTGTAAAATATATCTGTCATTATCCTTGCCTATTCCGATTGAGAAAAAAGGTTGAATTCACTGATGGCCAAAATGCTTACTGATGTGTTAACTGAAATTCAGAATATGCTCTGAATATTTCAGCATGCACAGGCGTACCATCAAAACCAATTTACGTCTACAATCTGTTGGAAAATGAGATGAAGCAGTGGTGAATCCTAGGCCGCTGTTCCACTCGATTGGCACGATTTACAAGTAGAATGACTGCTTTTGGTTAGTAGTGACCCCTGGTGGCTAATAGTTATAAGCTGCAAATGGTAAAGTGAGCTGATTATATATATATATATTTATATAAATATATATATTGATGAATAGAAAGATAGCTAGATAGACAGATCGATAGATATTTATTTCAATGAAATAATTTCTTCATAAAACTAATTGTTTTTGGCTAGGAATTTCTGTATTGTAATAATTTAGGAAAAAAGATTACTTGTCCTAACCAAAAGCAGCAATTCTGCCTATTACAATACTGAGAATTGATCGAGGGCATGCCTTAACCCCAGGGAGATGAGCACTGTTTAACTGAAGCCAATAAGTCCTCGTTAGTATAGTGGTCAGTATCCCCGCCTGTCACGCGGGAGACCGGGGTTCAATTCCCCGACGGGGAGGAGATTCCTTTTATTCACACAATTAAATAAAATGATGTACTTTCTAACATTGTAAAATATATCTGTCATTATCCTTGCCTATTCCGATTGAGAAAAAAGGTTGAATTCACTGATGGCCAAAATGCTTACTGATGTGTTAACTGAAATTCAGAATATGCTCTGAATATTTCAGCATGCACAGGCGTACCATCAAAACCAATTTACGTCTACAATCTGTTGGAAAATGAGATGAAGCAGTGGTGAATCCTAGGCCGCTGTTCCACTCGATTGGCACGATTTACAAGTAGAATGACTGCTTTTGGTTAGTAGTGACCCCTGGTGGCTAATAGTTATAAGCTGCAAATGGTAAAGTGAGCTGATTATATATATATATATATATATAAATATATATATTGACGAATAGAAAGATAGCTAGATAGACAGATCGATAGATATTTATTTCAATGAAATAATTTCTTCATAAAACTAATTGTTTTTGGCTAGGAATTTCTGTATTGTAATAATTTAGGAAAAAAGATTACTTGTCCTAACCAAAAGCAGCAATTCTGCCTATTACAATACTGAGAATTGATCGAGGGCATGCCTTAACCCCAGGGAGGTGAGCACTGTTTAACTGAAGCCAATAAGTCCTCGTTAGTATAGTGGTCAGTATCCCCGCCTGTCACGCGGGAGACCGGGGTTCAATTCCCCGACGGGGAGGAGATTCCTTTTATTCACACAATTAAATAAAATGATGTACTTTCTAACATTGTAAAATATATCTGTCATTATCCTTGCCTATTCCGATTGAGAAAAAAGGTTGAATTCACTGAAGGCCAAAATGCTTACTGATGTGTTAACTGAAATTCAGAATATGCTCTGAATATTTCAGCATGCACAGGCGTACCATCAAAACCAATTTACGTCTACAATCTGTTGGAAAATGAGATGAAGCAGTGGTGAATCCTAGGCCGCTGTTCCACTCAATTGGCACGATTTACAAGTAGAATGACTGCTTTTGGTTAGGAGTGACCCCTGGTGGCTAATAGTTATAAGCTGCAAATGGTAAAGTGAGCTGATTATATATATATATAAATATATATATTGATGAATAGAAAGATAGCTAGATAGACAGATCGATAGATATTTATTTCAATGAAATAATTTCTTCATAAAACTAATTGTTTTTGGCTAGGAATTTCTGTATTGTAATAATTTAGGAAAAAAGATTACTTGTCCTAACCAAAAGCAGCAATTCTGCCTATTACAATACTGAGAATTGATCGAGGGCATGCCTTAACCCCAGGGAGATGAGCACTGTTTAACTGAAGCCAATAAGTCCTCGTTAGTATAGTGGTCAGTATCCCCGCCTGTCACGCGGGAGACCGGGGTTCAATTCCCCGACGGGGAGGAGATTCCTTTTATTCACACAATTAAATAAAATGATGTACTTTCTAACATTGTAAAATATATCTGTCATTATCCTTGCCTATTCCGATTGAGAAAAAAGGTTGAATTCACTGATGGCCAAAATGCTTACTGATGTGTTAACTGAAATTCAGAATATGCTCTGAATATTTCAGCATGCACAGGCGTACCATCAAAACCAATTTACGTCTACAATCTGTTGGAAAATGAGATGAAGCAGTGGTGAATCCTAGGCCGCTGTTCCACTCGATTGGCACGATTTACAAGTAGAATGACTGCTTTTGGTTAGTAGTGACCCCTGGTGGCTAATAGTTATAAGCTGCAAATGGTAAAGTGAGCTGATTATATATATATATATTTATATAAATATATATATTGATGAATAGAAAGATAGCTAGATAGACAGATCGATAGATATTTATTTCAATGAAATAATTTCTTCATAAAACTAATTGTTTTTGGCTAGGAATTTCTGTATTGTAATAATTTAGGAAAAAAGATTACTTGTCCTAACCAAAAGCAGCAATTCTGCCTATTACAATACTGAGAATTGATCGAGGGCATGCCTTAACCCCAGGGAGGTGAGCACTGTTTAACTGAAGCCAATAAGTCCTCGTTAGTATAGTGGTCAGTATCCCCGCCTGTCACGCGGGTGACCGGGGTTCAATTCCCCGACGGGGAGGAGATTCCTTTTATTCACACAATTAAATAAAATGATGTACTTTCTAACATTGTAAAATATATCTGTCATTATCCTTGCCTATTCCGATTGAGAAAAAAGGTTGAATTCACTGATGGCCAAAATGCTTACTGATGTGTTAACTGAAATTCAGAATATGCTCTGAATATTTCAGCATGCACAGGCGTACCATCAAAACCAATTTACGTCTACAATCTGTTGGAAAATGAGATGAAGCAGTGGTGAATCCTAGGCCGCTGTTCCACTCGATTGGCACGATTTACAAGTAGAATGACTGCTTTTGGTTAGTAGTGACCCCTGGTGGCTAATAGTTATAAACTGCAAATGGTAAAGTGAGCTGATTATATATATATATATATAAATATATATATTGATGAATAGAAAGATAGCTAGATAGACAGATCGATAGATATTTATTTCAATGAAATAATTTCTTCATAAAACTAATTGTTTTTGGCTAGGAATTTCTGTATTGTAATAATTTAGGAAAAAAGATTACTTGTCCTAACCAAAAGCAGCAATTCTGCCGATTACAATACTGAGAATTGATCGAGGGCATGCCTTAACCCCAGGGAGGTGAGCACTGTTTAACTGAAGCCAATAAGTCCTCGTTAGTATAGTGGTCAGTATCCCCGCCTGTCACGCGGGAGACCGGGGTTCAATTCCCCGACGGGGAGGAGATTCCTTTTATTCACACAATTAAATAAAATGATGTACTTTCTAACATTGTAAAATATATCTGTCATTATCCTTGCCTATTCCGATTGAGAAAAAAGGTTGAATTCACTGATGGCCAAAATGCTTACTGATGTGTTAACTGAAATTCAGAATATGCTCTGAATATTTCAGCATGCACAGGCGTACCATCAAAACCAATTTACGTCTACAATCTGTTGGAAAATGAGATGAAGCAGTGGTGAATCCTAGGCCGCTGTTCCACTCGATTGGCACGATTTACAAGTAGAATGACTGCTTTTGGTTAGTAGTGACCCCTGGTGGCTAATAGTTATAAGCTGCAAATGGTAAAGTGAGCTGATTATATATATATATATATATATTGATGAATAGAAAGATAGCTAGATAGACAGATCGATAGATATTTATTTCAATGAAATAATTTCTTCATAAAACTAATTGTTTTTGGCTAGGAATTTCTGTATTGTAATAATTTAGGAAAAAAGATTACTTGTCCTAACCAAAAGCAGCAATTCTGCCTATTACAATACTGAGAATTGATCGAGGGCATGCCTTAACCCCAGGGAGATGAGCACTGTTTAACTGAAGCCAATAAGTCCTCGTTAGTATAGTGGTCAGTATCCCCGCCTGTCACGCGGGAGACCGGGGTTCAATTCCCCGACGGGGAGGAGATTCCTTTTATTCACACAATTAAATAAAATGATGTACTTTCTAACATTGTAAAATATATCTGTCATTATCCTTGCCTATTCCGATTGAGAAAAAAGGTTGAATTCACTGATGGCCAAAATGCTTACTGATGTGTTAACTGAAATTCAGAATATGCTCTGAATATTTCAGCATGCACAGGCGTACCATCAAAACCAATTTACGTCTACAATCTGTTGGAAAATGAGATGAAGCAGTGGTGAATCCTAGGCCGCTGTTCCACTCGATTGGCACGATTTACAAGTAGAATGACTGCTTTTGGTTAGTAGTGACCCCTGGTGGCTAATAGTTATAAGCTGCAAATGGTAAAGTGAGCTGATTATATATATATATATATTGATGAATAGAAAGATAGCTAGATAGACAGATCGATAGATATTTATTTCAATGAAATAATTTCTTCATAAAACTAATTGTTTTTGGCTAGGAATTTCTGTATTGTAATAATTTAGGAAAAAAGATTACTTGTCCTAACCAAAAGCAGCAATTCTGCCTATTACAATACTGAGAATTGATCAAGGGCATGCCTTAACCCCAGGGAGATGAGCACTGTTTAAGTGAAGCCAATAAGTCCTCGTTAGTATAGTGGTCAGTATCCCCGCCTGTCACGCGGGAGACCGGGGTTCAATTCCCCGACGGGGAGGAGATTCCTTTTATTCACACAATTAAATAAAATGATGTACTTTCTAACATTGTAAAATATATCTGTCATTATCCTTGCCTATTCCGATTGAGAAAAAAGGTTGAATTCACTGAAGGCCAAAATGCTTACTGATGTGTTAACTGAAATTCAGAATATGCTCTGAATATTTCAGCATGCACAGGCGTACCATCAAAACCAATTTACGTCTACAATCTGTTGGAAAATGAGATGAAGCAGTGGTGAATCCTAGGCCGCTGTTCCACTCAATTGGCACGATTTACAAGTAGAATGACTGCTTTTGGTTAGGAGTGACCCCTGGTGGCTAATAGTTATAAGCTGCAAATGGTAAAGTGAGCTGATTATATATATATATAAATATATATATTGATGAATAGAAAGATAGCTAGATAGACAGATCGATAGATATTTATTTCAATGAAATAATTTCTTCATAAAACTAATTGTTTTTGGCTAGGAATTTCTGTATTGTAATAATTTAGGAAAAAAGATTACTTGTCCTAACCAAAAGCAGCAATTCTGCCTATTACAATACTGAGAATTGATCGAGGGCATGCCTTAACCCCAGGGAGATGAGCACTGTTTAACTGAAGCCAATAAGTCCTCGTTAGTATAGTGGTCAGTATCCCCGCCTGTCACGCGGGAGACCGGGGTTCAATTCCCCGACGGGGAGGAGATTCCTTTTATTCACACAATTAAATAAAATGATGTACTTTCTAACATTGTAAAATATATCTGTCATTATCCTTGCCTATTCCGATTGAGAAAAAAGGTTGAATTCACTGATGGCCAAAATGCTTACTGATGTGTTAACTGAAATTCAGAATATGCTCTGAATATTTCAGCATGCACAGGCGTACCATCAAAACCAATTTACGTCTACAATCTGTTGGAAAATGAGATGAAGCAGTGGTGAATCCTAGGCCGCTGTTCCACTCGATTGGCACGATTTACAAGTAGAATGACTGCTTTTGGTTAGTAGTGACCCCTGGTGGCTAATAGTTATAAGCTGCAAATGGTAAAGTGAGCTGATTATATATATATATATTTATATAAATATATATATTGATGAATAGAAAGATAGCTAGATAGACAGATCGATAGATATTTATTTCAATGAAATAATTTCTTCATAAAACTAATTGTTTTTGGCTAGGAATTTCTGTATTGTAATAATTTAGGAAAAAAGATTACTTGTCCTAACCAAAAGCAGCAATTCTGCCTATTACAATACTGAGAATTGATCGAGGGCATGCCTTAACCCCAGGGAGGTGAGCACTGTTTAACTGAAGCCAATAAGTCCTCGTTAGTATAGTGGTCAGTATCCCCGCCTGTCACGCGGGTGACCGGGGTTCAATTCCCCGACGGGGAGGAGATTCCTTTTATTCACACAATTAAATAAAATGATGTACTTTCTAACATTGTAAAATATATCTGTCATTATCCTTGCCTATTCCGATTGAGAAAAAAGGTTGAATTCACTGATGGCCAAAATGCTTACTGATGTGTTAACTGAAATTCAGAATATGCTCTGAATATTTCAGCATGCACAGGCGTACCATCAAAACCAATTTACGTCTACAATCTGTTGGAAAATGAGATGAAGCAGTGGTGAATCCTAGGCCGCTGTTCCACTCGATTGGCACGATTTACAAGTAGAATGACTGCTTTTGGTTAGTAGTGACCCCTGGTGGCTAATAGTTATAAGCTGCAAATGGTAAAGTGAGCTGATTATATATATATATATATAAATATATATATTGATGAATAGAAAGATAGCTAGATAGACAGATCGATAGATATTTATTTCAATGAAATAATTTCTTCATAAAACTAATTGTTTTTGGCTAGGAATTTCTGTATTGTAATAATTTAGGAAAAAAGATTACTTGTCCTAACCAAAAGCAGCAATTCTGCCGATTACAATACTGAGAATTGATCGAGGGCATGCCTTAACCCCAGGGAGGTGAGCACTGTTTAACTGAAGCCAATAAGTCCTCGTTAGTATAGTGGTCAGTATCCCCGCCTGTCACGCGGGAGACCGGGGTTCAATTCCCCGACGGGGAGGAGATTCCTTTTATTCACACAATTAAATAAAATGATGTACTTTCTAACATTGTAAAATATATCTGTCATTATCCTTGCCTATTCCGATTGAGAAAAAAGGTTGAATTCACTGATGGCCAAAATGCTTACTGATGTGTTAACTGAAATTCAGAATATGCTCTGAATATTTCAGCATGCACAGGCGTACCATCAAAACCAATTTACGTCTACAATCTGTTGGAAAATGAGATGAAGCAGTGGTGAATCCTAGGCCGCTGTTCCACTCGATTGGCACGATTTACAAGTAGAATGACTGCTTTTGGTTAGTAGTGACCCCTGGTGGCTAATAGTTATAAGCTGCAAATGGTAAAGTGAGCTGATTATATATATATATATATATATTGATGAATAGAAAGATAGCTAGATAGACAGATCGATAGATATTTATTTCAATGAAATAATTTCTTCATAAAACTAATTGTTTTTGGCTAGGAATTTCTGTATTGTAATAATTTAGGAAAAAAGATTACTTGTCCTAACCAAAAGCAGCAATTCTGCCTATTACAATACTGAGAATTGATCGAGGGCATGCCTTAACCCCAGGGAGATGAGCACTGTTTAACTGAAGCCAATAAGTCCTCGTTAGTATAGTGGTCAGTATCCCCGCCTGTCACGCGGGAGACCGGGGTTCAATTCCCCGACGGGGAGGAGATTCCTTTTATTCACACAATTAAATAAAATGATGTACTTTCTAACATTGTAAAATATATCTGTCATTATCCTTGCCTATTCCGATTGAGAAAAAAGGTTGAATTCACTGATGGCCAAAATGCTTACTGATGTGTTAACTGAAATTCAGAATATGCTCTGAATATTTCAGCATGCACAGGCGTACCATCAAAACCAATTTACGTCTACAATCTGTTGGAAAATGAGATGAAGCAGTGGTGAATCCTAGGCCGCTGTTCCACTCGATTGGCACGATTTACAAGTAGAATGACTGCTTTTGGTTAGTAGTGACCCCTGGTGGCTAATAGTTATAAGCTGCAAATGGTAAAGTGAGCTGATTATATATATATATATATTGATGAATAGAAAGATAGCTAGATAGACAGATCGATAGATATTTATTTCAATGAAATAATTTCTTCATAAAACTAATTGTTTTTGGCTAGGAATTTCTGTATTGTAATAATTTAGGAAAAAAGATTACTTGTCCTAACCAAAAGCAGCAATTCTGCCTATTACAATACTGAGAATTGATCAAGGGCATGCCTTAACCCCAGGGAGATGAGCACTGTTTAAGTGAAGCCAATAAGTCCTCGTTAGTATAGTGGTCAGTATCCCCGCCTGTCACGCGGGAGACCGGGGTTCAATTCCCCGACGGGGAGGAGATTCCTTTTATTCACACAATTAAATAAAATGATGTACTTTCTAACATTGTAAAATATATCTGTCATTATCCTTGCCTATTCCGATTGAGAAAAAAGGTTGAATTCACTGATGGCCAAAATGCTTACTGATGTGTTAACTGAAATTCAGAATATGCTCTGAATATTTCAGCATGCACAGGCGTACCATCAAAACCAATTTACGTCTACAATCTGTTGGAAAATGAGATGAAGCAGTGGTGAATCCTAGGCCGCTGTTCCACTCGATTGGCACGATTTACAAGTAGAATGACTGCTTTTGGTTAGTAGTGACCCCTGGTGGCTAATAGTTATAAGCTGCAAATGGTAAAGTGAGCTGATTATATATATATATATTTATATAAATATATATATTGATGAATAGAAAGATAGCTAGATAGACAGATCGATAGATATTTATTTCAATGAAATAATTTCTTCATAAAACTAATTGTTTTTGGCTAGGAATTTCTGTATTGTAATAATTTAGGAAAAAAGATTACTTGTCCTAACCAAAAGCAGCAATTCTGCCTATTACAATACTGAGAATTGATCGAGGGCATGCCTTAACCCCAGGGAGATGAGCACTGTTTAACTGAAGCCAATAAGTCCTCGTTAGTATAGTGGTCAGTATCCCCGCCTGTCACGCGGGAGACCGGGGTTCAATTCCCCGACGGGGAGGAGATTCCTTTTATTCACACAATTAAATAAAATGATGTACTTTCTAACATTGTAAAATATATCTGTCATTATCCTTGCCTATTCCGATTGAGAAAAAAGGTTGAATTCACTGATGGCCAAAATGCTTACTGATGTGTTAACTGAAATTCAGAATATGCTCTGAATATTTCAGCATGCACAGGCGTACCATCAAAACCAATTTACGTCTACAATCTGTTGGAAAATGAGATGAAGCAGTGGTGAATCCTAGGCCGCTGTTCCACTCGATTGGCACGATTTACAAGTAGAATGACTGCTTTTGGTTAGTAGTGACCCCTGGTGGCTAATAGTTATAAGCTGCAAATGGTAAAGTGAGCTGATTATATATATATATATATTGATGAATAGAAAGATAGCTAGATAGACAGATCGATAGATATTTATTTCAATGAAATAATTTCTTCATAAAACTAATTGTTTTTGGCTAGGAATTTCTGTATTGTAATAATTTAGGAAAAAAGATTACTTGTCCTAACCAAAAGCAGCAATTCTGCCTATTACAATACTGAGAATTGATCAAGGGCATGCCTTAACCCCAGGGAGATGAGCACTGTTTAAGTGAAGCCAATAAGTCCTCGTTAGTATAGTGGTCAGTATCCCCGCCTGTCACGCGGGAGACCGGGGTTCAATTCCCCGACGGGGAGGAGATTCCTTTTATTCACACAATTAAATAAAATGATGTACTTTCTAACATTGTAAAATATATCTGTCATTATCCTTGCCTATTCCGATTGAGAAAAAAGGTTGAATTCACTGATGGCCAAAATGCTTACTGATGTGTTAACTGAAATTCAGAATATGCTCTGAATATTTCAGCATGCACAGGCGTACCATCAAAACCAATTTACGTCTACAATCTGTTGGAAAATGAGATGAAGCAGTGGTGAATCCTAGGCCGCTGTTCCACTCGATTGGCACGATTTACAAGTAGAATGACTGCTTTTGGTTAGTAGTGACCCCTGGTGGCTAATAGTTATAAGCTGCAAATGGTAAAGTGAGCTGATTATATATATATATATTTATATAAATATATATATTGATGAATAGAAAGATAGCTAGATAGACAGATCGATAGATATTTATTTCAATGAAATAATTTCTTCATAAAACTAATTGTTTTTGGCTAGGAATTTCTGTATTGTAATAATTTAGGAAAAAAGATTACTTGTCCTAACCAAAAGCAGCAATTCTGCCTATTACAATACTGAGAATTGATCGAGGGCATGCCTTAACCCCAGGGAGATGAGCACTGTTTAACTGAAGCCAATAAGTCCTCGTTAGTATAGTGGTCAGTATCCCCGCCTGTCACGCGGGAGACCGGGGTTCAATTCCCCGACGGGGAGGAGATTCCTTTTATTCACACAATTAAATAAAATGATGTACTTTCTAACATTGTAAAATATATCTGTCATTATCCTTGCCTATTCCGATTGAGAAAAAAGGTTGAATTCACTGATGGCCAAAATGCTTACTGATGTGTTAACTGAAATTCAGAATATGCTCTGAATATTTCAGCATGCACAGGCGTACCATCAAAACCAATTTACGTCTACAATCTGTTGGAAAATGAGATGAAGCAGTGGTGAATCCTAGGCCGCTGTTCCACTCGATTGGCACGATTTACAAGTAGAATGACTGCTTTTGGTTAGTAGTGACCCCTGGTGGCTAATAGTTATAAGCTGCAAATGGTAAAGTGAGCTGATTATATATATATATATATATATATAAATATATATATTGACGAATAGAAAGATAGCTAGATAGACAGATCGATAGATATTTATTTCAATGAAATAATTTCTTCATAAAACTAATTGTTTTTGGCTAGGAATTTCTGTATTGTAATAATTTAGGAAAAAAGATTACTTGTCCTAACCAAAAGCAGCAATTCTGCCTATTACAATACTGAGAATTGATCGAGGGCATGCCTTAACCCCAGGGAGGTGAGCACTGTTTAACTGAAGCCAATAAGTCCTCGTTAGTATAGTGGTCAGTATCCCCGCCTGTCACGCGGGAGACCGGGGTTCAATTCCCCGACGGGGAGGAGATTCCTTTTATTCACACAATTAAATAAAATGATGTACTTTCTAACATTGTAAAATATATCTGTCATTATCCTTGCCTATTCCGATTGAGAAAAAAGGTTGAATTCACTGAAGGCCAAAATGCTTACTGATGTGTTAACTGAAATTCAGAATATGCTCTGAATATTTCAGCATGCACAGGCGTACCATCAAAACCAATTTACGTCTACAATCTGTTGGAAAATGAGATGAAGCAGTGGTGAATCCTAGGCCGCTGTTCCACTCAATTGGCACGATTTACAAGTAGAATGACTGCTTTTGGTTAGGAGTGACCCCTGGTGGCTAATAGTTATAAGCTGCAAATGGTAAAGTGAGCTGATTATATATATATATAAATATATATATTGATGAATAGAAAGATAGCTAGATAGACAGATCGATAGATATTTATTTCAATGAAATAATTTCTTCATAAAACTAATTGTTTTTGGCTAGGAATTTCTGTATTGTAATAATTTAGGAAAAAAGATTACTTGTCCTAACCAAAAGCAGCAATTCTGCCTATTACAATACTGAGAATTGATCGAGGGCATGCCTTAACCCCAGGGAGGTGAGCACTGTTTAACTGAAGCCAATAAGTCCTCGTTAGTATAGTGGTCAGTATCCCCGCCTGTCACGCGGGAGACCGGGGTTCAATTCCCCGACGGGGAGGAGATTCCTTTTATTCACACAATTAAATAAAATGATGTACTTTCTAACATTGTAAAATATATCTGTCATTATCCTTGCCTATTCCGATTGAGAAAAAAGGTTGAATTCACTGATGGCCAAAATGCTTACTGATGTGTTAACTGAAATTCAGAATATGCTCTGAATATTTCAGCATGCACAGGCGTACCATCAAAACCAATTTACGTCTACAATCTGTTGGAAAATGAGATGAAGCAGTGGTGAATCCTAGGCCGCTGTTCCACTCGATTGGCACGATTTACAAGTAGAATGACTGCTTTTGGTTAGTAGTGACCCCTGGTGGCTAATAGTTATAAGCTGCAAATGGTAAAGTGAGCTGATTATATATATATATATATTGATGAATAGAAAGATAGCTAGATAGACAGATCGATAGATATTTATTTCAATGAAATAATTTCTTCATAAAACTAATTGTTTTTGGCTAGGAATTTCTGTATTGTAATAATTTAGGAAAAAAGATTACTTGTCCTAACCAAAAGCAGCAATTCTGCCTATTACAATACTGAGAATTGATCAAGGGCATGCCTTAACCCCAGGGAGATGAGCACTGTTTAAGTGAAGCCAATAAGTCCTCGTTAGTATAGTGGTCAGTATCCCCGCCTGTCACGCGGGAGACCGGGGTTCAATTCCCCGACGGGGAGGAGATTCCTTTTATTCACACAATTAAATAAAATGATGTACTTTCTAACATTGTAAAATATATCTGTCATTATCCTTGCCTATTCCGATTGAGAAAAAAGGTTGAATTCACTGATGGCCAAAATGCTTACTGATGTGTTAACTGAAATTCAGAATATGCTCTGAATATTTCAGCATGCACAGGCGTACCATCAAAACCAATTTACGTCTACAATCTGTTGGAAAATGAGATGAAGCAGTGGTGAATCCTAGGCCGCTGTTCCACTCGATTGGCACGATTTACAAGTAGAATGACTGCTTTTGGTTAGTAGTGACCCCTGGTGGCTAATAGTTATAAGCTGCAAATGGTAAAGTGAGCTGATTATATATATATATATTTATATAAATATATATATTGATGAATAGAAAGATAGCTAGATAGACAGATCGATAGATATTTATTTCAATGAAATAATTTCTTCATAAAACTAATTGTTTTTGGCTAGGAATTTCTGTATTGTAATAATTTAGGAAAAAAGATTACTTGTCCTAACCAAAAGCAGCAATTCTGCCTATTACAATACTGAGAATTGATCGAGGGCATGCCTTAACCCCAGGGAGATGAGCACTGTTTAACTGAAGCCAATAAGTCCTCGTTAGTATAGTGGTCAGTATCCCCGCCTGTCACGCGGGAGACCGGGGTTCAATTCCCCGACGGGGAGGAGATTCCTTTTATTCACACAATTAAATAAAATGATGTACTTTCTAACATTGTAAAATATATCTGTCATTATCCTTGCCTATTCCGATTGAGAAAAAAGGTTGAATTCACTGATGGCCAAAATGCTTACTGATGTGTTAACTGAAATTCAGAATATGCTCTGAATATTTCAGCATGCACAGGCGTACCATCAAAACCAATTTACGTCTACAATCTGTTGGAAAATGAGATGAAGCAGTGGTGAATCCTAGGCCGCTGTTCCACTCGATTGGCACGATTTACAAGTAGAATGACTGCTTTTGGTTAGTAGTGACCCCTGGTGGCTAATAGTTATAAGCTGCAAATGGTAAAGTGAGCTGATTATATATATATATATATTGATGAATAGAAAGATAGCTAGATAGACAGATCGATAGATATTTATTTCAATGAAATAATTTCTTCATAAAACTAATTGTTTTTGGCTAGGAATTTCTGTATTGTAATAATTTAGGAAAAAAGATTACTTGTCCTAACCAAAAGCAGCAATTCTGCCTATTACAATACTGAGAATTGATCGAGGGCATGCCTTAACCCCAGGGAGATGAGCACTGTTTAACTGAAGCCAATAAGTCCTCGTTAGTATAGTGGTCAGTATCCCCGCCTGTCACGCGGGAGACCGGGGTTCAATTCCCCGACGGGGAGGAGATTCCTTTTATTCACACAATTAAATAAAATGATGTACTTTCTAACATTGTAAAATATATCTGTCATTATCCTTGCCTATTCCGATTGAGAAAAAAGGTTGAATTCACTGATGGCCAAAATGCTTACTGATGTGTTAACTGAAATTCAGAATATGCTCTGAATATTTCAGCATGCACAGGCGTACCATCAAAACCAATTTACGTCTACAATCTGTTGGAAAATGAGATGAAGCAGTGGTGAATCCTAGGCCGCTGTTCCACTCGATTGGCACGATTTACAAGTAGAATGACTGCTTTTGGTTAGTAGTGACCCCTGGTGGCTAATAGTTATAAGCTGCAAATGGTAAAGTGAGCTGATTATATATATATATATTTATATAAATATATATATTGATGAATAGAAAGATAGCTAGATAGACAGATCGATAGATATTTATTTCAATGAAATAATTTCTTCATAAAACTAATTGTTTTTGGCTAGGAATTTCTGTATTGTAATAATTTAGGAAAAAAGATTACTTGTCCTAACCAAAAGCAGCAATTCTGCCTATTACAATACTGAGAATTGATCGAGGGCATGCCTTAACCCCAGGGAGGTGAGCACTGTTTAACTGAAGCCAATAAGTCCTCGTTAGTATAGTGGTCAGTATCCCCGCCTGTCACGCGGGAGACCGGGGTTCAATTCCCCGACGGGGAGGAGATTCCTTTTATTCACACAATTAAATAAAATGATGTACTTTCTAACATTGTAAAATATATCTGTCATTATCCTTGCCTATTCCGATTGAGAAAAAAGGTTGAATTCACTGATGGCCAAAATGCTTACTGATGTGTTAACTGAAATTCAGAATATGCTCTGAATATTTCAGCATGCACAGGCGTACCATCAAAACCAATTTACGTCTACAATCTGTTGGAAAATGAGATGAAGCAGTGGTGAATCCTAGGCCGCTGTTCCACTCGATTGGCACGATTTACAAGTAGAATGACTGCTTTTGGTTAGTAGTGACCCCTGGTGGCTAATAGTTATAAGCTGCAAATGGTAAAGTGAGCTGATTATATATATATATATATTGATGAATAGAAAGATAGCTAGATAGACAGATCGATAGATATTTATTTCAATGAAATAATTTCTTCATAAAACTAATTGTTTTTGGCTAGGAATTTCTGTATTGTAATAATTTAGGAAAAAAGATTACTTGTCCTAACCAAAAGCAGCAATTCTGCCTATTACAATACTGAGAATTGATCGAGGGCATGCCTTAACCCCAGGGAGATGAGCACTGTTTAAGTGAAGCCAATAAGTCCTCGTTAGTATAGTGGTCAGTATCCCCGCCTGTCACGCGGGAGACCGGGGTTCAATTCCCCGACGGGGAGGAGATTCCTTTTATTCACACAATTAAATAAAATGATGTACTTTCTAACATTGTAAAATATATCTGTCATTATCCTTGCCTATTCCGATTGAGAAAAAAGGTTGAATTCACTGATGGCCAAAATGCTTACTGATGTGTTAACTGAAATTCAGAATATGCTCTGAATATTTCAGCATGCACAGGCGTACCATCAAAACCAATTTACGTCTACAATCTGTTGGAAAATGAGATGAAGCAGTGGTGAATCCTAGGCCGCTGTTCCACTCGATTGGCACGATTTACAAGTAGAATGACTGCTTTTGGTTAGTAGTGACCCCTGGTGGCTAATAGTTATAAGCTGCAAATGGTAAAGTGAGCTGATTATATATATATATATATATAAATATATATATTGATGAATAGAAAGATAGCTAGATAGACAGATCGATAGATATTTATTTCAATGAAATAATTTCTTCATAAAACTAATTGTTTTTGGCTAGGAATTTCTGTATTGTAATAATTTAGGAAAAAAGATTACTTGTCCTAACCAAAAGCAGCAATTCTGCCGATTACAATACTGAGAATTGATCGAGGGCATGCCTTAACCCCAGGGAGGTGAGCACTGTTTAACTGAAGCCAATAAGTCCTCGTTAGTATAGTGGTCAGTATCCCCGCCTGTCACGCGGGAGACCGGGGTTCAATTCCCCGACGGGGAGGAGATTCCTTTTATTCACACAATTAAATAAAATGATGTACTTTCTAACATTGTAAAATATATCTGTCATTATCCTTGCCTATTCCGATTGAGAAAAAAGGTTGAATTCACTGATGGCCAAAATGCTTACTGATGTGTTAACTGAAATTCAGAATATGCTCTGAATATTTCAGCATGCACAGGCGTACCATCAAAACCAATTTACGTCTACAATCTGTTGGAAAATGAGATGAAGCAGTGGTGAATCCTAGGCCGCTGTTCCACTCGATTGGCACGATTTACAAGTAGAATGACTGCTTTTGGTTAGTAGTGACCCCTGGTGGCTAATAGTTATAAGCTGCAAATGGTAAAGTGAGCTGATTATATATATATATATATTGATGAATAGAAAGATAGCTAGATAGACAGATCGATAGATATTTATTTCAATGAAATAATTTCTTCATAAAACTAATTGTTTTTGGCTAGGAATTTCTGTATTGTAATAATTTAGGAAAAAAGATTACTTGTCCTAACCAAAAGCAGCAATTCTGCCTATTACAATACTGAGAATTGATCGAGGGCATGCCTTAACCCCAGGGAGATGAGCACTGTTTAACTGAAGCCAATAAGTCCTCGTTAGTATAGTGGTCAGTATCCCCGCCTGTCACGCGGGAGACCGGGGTTCAATTCCCCGACGGGGAGGAGATTCCTTTTATTCACACAATTAAATAAAATGATGTACTTTCTAACATTGTAAAATATATCTGTCATTATCCTTGCCTATTCCGATTGAGAAAAAAGGTTGAATTCACTGATGGCCAAAATGCTTACTGATGTGTTAACTGAAATTCAGAATATGCTCTGAATATTTCAGCATGCACAGGCGTACCATCAAAACCAATTTACGTCTACAATCTGTTGGAAAATGAGATGAAGCAGTGGTGAATCCTAGGCCGCTGTTCCACTCGATTGGCACGATTTACAAGTAGAATGACTGCTTTTGGTTAGTAGTGACCCCTGGTGGCTAATAGTTATAAGCTGCAAATGGTAAAGTGAGCTGATTATATATATATATATATTGATGAATAGAAAGATAGCTAGATAGACAGATCGATAGATATTTATTTCAATGAAATAATTTCTTCATAAAACTAATTGTTTTTGGCTAGGAATTTCTGTATTGTAATAATTTAGGAAAAAAGATTACTTGTCCTAACCAAAAGCAGCAATTCTGCCTATTACAATACTGAGAATTGATCGAGGGCATGCCTTAACCCCAGGGAGATGAGCACTGTTTAAGTGAAGCCAATAAGTCCTCGTTAGTATAGTGGTCAGTATCCCCGCCTGTCACGCGGGAGACCGGGGTTCAATTCCCCGACGGGGAGGAGATTCCTTTTATTCACACAATTAAATAAAATGATGTACTTTCTAACATTGTAAAATATATCTGTCATTATCCTTGCCTATTCCGATTGAGAAAAAAGGTTGAATTCACTGATGGCCAAAATGCTTACTGATGTGTTAACTGAAATTCAGAATATGCTCTGAATATTTCAGCATGCACAGGCGTACCATCAAAACCAATTTACGTCTACAATCTGTTGGAAAATGAGATGAAGCAGTGGTGAATCCTAGGCCGCTGTTCCACTCGATTGGCACGATTTACAAGTAGAATGACTGCTTTTGGTTAGTAGTGACCCCTGGTGGCTAATAGTTATAAGCTGCAAATGGTAAAGTGAGCTGATTATATATATATATATTTATATAAATATATATATTGATGAATAGAAAGATAGCTAGATAGACAGATCGATAGATATTTATTTCAATGAAATAATTTCTTCATAAAACTAATTGTTTTTGGCTAGGAATTTCTGTATTGTAATAATTTAGGAAAAAAGATTACTTGTCCTAACCAAAAGCAGCAATTCTGCCTATTACAATACTGAGAATTGATCGAGGGCATGCCTTAACCCCAGGGAGATGAGCACTGTTTAACTGAAGCCAATAAGTCCTCGTTAGTATAGTGGTCAGTATCCCCGCCTGTCACGCGGGAGACCGGGGTTCAATTCCCCGACGGGGAGGAGATTCCTTTTATTCACACAATTAAATAAAATGATGTACTTTCTAACATTGTAAAATATATCTGTCATTATCCTTGCCTATTCCGATTGAGAAAAAAGGTTGAATTCACTGATGGCCAAAATGCTTACTGATGTGTTAACTGAAATTCAGAATATGCTCTGAATATTTCAGCATGCACAGGCGTACCATCAAAACCAATTTACGTCTACAATCTGTTGGAAAATGAGATGAAGCAGTGGTGAATCCTAGGCCGCTGTTCCACTCGATTGGCACGATTTACAAGTAGAATGACTGCTTTTGGTTAGTAGTGATCCCTGGTGGCTAATAGTTATAAGCTGCAAATGGTAAAGTGAGCTGATTATATATATATATATATATATAAATATATATATTGATGAATAGAAAGATAGCTAGATAGACAGATCGATAGATATTTATTTCAATGAAATAATTTCTTCATAAAACTAATTGTTTTTGGCTAGGAATTTCTGTATTGTAATAATTTAGGAAAAAAGATTACTTGTCCTAACCAAAAGCAGCAATTCTGCCTATTACAATACTGAGAATTGATCGAGGGCATCCCTTAACCCCAGGGAGATGAGCACTGTTTAACTGAAGCCAATAAGTCCTCGTTAGTATAGTGGTCAGTATCCCCGCCTGTCAAGCGGGAGACCGGGGTTCAATTCCCCGACGGGGAGGAGATTCCTTTTATTCACACAATTAAATAAAATGATGTACTTTCTAACATTGTAAAATATATCTGTCATTATCCTTGCCTATTCCGATTGAGAAAAAAGGTTGAATTCACTGATGGCCAAAATGCTTACTGATGTGTTAACTGAAATTCAGAATATGCTCTGAATATTTCAGCATGCACAGGCGTACCATCAAAACCAATTTACGTCTACAATCTGTTGGAAAATGAGATGAAGCAGTGGTGAATCCTAGGCCGCTGTTCCACTCGATTGGCACGATTTACAAGTAGAATGACTGCTTTTGGTTAGTAGTGACCCCTGGTGGCTAATAGTTATAAGCTGCAAATGGTAAAGTGAGCTGATTATATATATATATATATATAAATATATATATTGATGAATAGAAAGATAGCTAGATAGACAGATCGATAGATATTTATTTCAATGAAATAATTTCTTCATAAAACTAATTGTTTTTGGCTAGGAATTTCTGTATTGTAATAATTTAGGAAAAAAGATTACTTGTCCTAACCAAAAGCAGCAATTCTGCCTATTACAATACTGAGAATTGATCGAGGGCATGCCTTAACCCCAGGGAGATGAGCACTGTTTAAGTGAAGCCAATAAGTCCTCGTTAGTATAGTGGTCAGTATCCCCGCCTGTCACGCGGGAGACCGGGGTTCAATTCCCCGACGGGGAGGAGATTCCTTTTATTCACACAATTAAATAAAATGATGTACTTTCTAACATTGTAAAATATATCTGTCATTATCCTTGCCTATTCCGATTGAGAAAAAAGGTTGAATTCACTGAAGGCCAAAATGCTTACTGATGTGTTAACTGAAATTCAGAATATGCTCTGAATATTTCAGCATGCACAGGCGTACCATCAAAACCAATTTACGTCTACAATCTGTTGGAAAATGAGATGAAGCAGTGGTGAATCCTAGGCCGCTGTTCCACTCGATTGGCACGATTTACAAGTAGAATGACTGCTTTTGGTTAGTAGTGACCCCTGGTGGCTAATAGTTATAAGCTGCAAATGGTAAAGTGAGCTGATTATATATATATATATATATATATATAAATATATATATTGATGAATAGAAAGATAGCTAGATAGACAGATCGATAGATATTTATTTCAATGAAATAATTTCTTCATAAAACTAATTGTTTTTGGCTAGGAATTTCTGTATTGTAATAATTTAGGAAAAAAGATTACTTGTCCTAACCAAAAGCAGCAATTCTGCCTATTACAATACTGAGAATTGATCGAGGGCATGCCTTAACCCCAGGGAGGTGAGCACTGTTTAACTGAAGCCAATAAGTCCTCGTTAGTATAGTGGTCAGTATCCCCGCCTGTCACGCGGGAGACCGGGGTTCAATTCCCCGACGGGGAGGAGATTCCTTTTATTCACACAATTAAATAAAATGATGTACTTTCTAACATTGTAAAATATATCTGTCATTATCCTTGCCTATTCCGATTGAGAAAAAAGGTTGAATTCACTGATGGCCAAAATGCTTACTGATGTGTTAACTGAAATTCAGAATATGCTCTGAATATTTCAGCATGCACAGGCGTACCATCAAAACCAATTTACGTCTACAATCTGTTGGAAAATGAGATGAAGCAGTGGTGAATCCTAGGCCGCTGTTCCACTCGATTGGCACGATTTACAAGTAGAATGACTGCTTTTGGTTAGTAGTGACCCCTGGTGGCTAATAGTTATAAGCTGCAAATGGTAAAGTGAGCTGATTATATATATATATATATTGATGAATAGAAAGATAGCTAGATAGACAGATCGATAGATATTTATTTCAATGAAATAATTTCTTCATAAAACTAATTGTTTTTGGCTAGGAATTTCTGTATTGTAATAATTTAGGAAAAAAGATTACTTGTCCTAACCAAAAGCAGCAATTCTGCCTATTACAATACTGAGAATTGATCAAGGGCATGCCTTAACCCCAGGGAGATGAGCACTGTTTAAGTGAAGCCAATAAGTCCTCGTTAGTATAGTGGTCAGTATCCCCGCCTGTCACGCGGGAGACCGGGGTTCAATTCCCCGACGGGGAGGAGATTCCTTTTATTCACACAATTAAATAAAATGATGTACTTTCTAACATTGTAAAATATATCTGTCATTATCCTTGCCTATTCCGATTGAGAAAAAAGGTTGAATTCACTGATGGCCAAAATGCTTACTGATGTGTTAACTGAAATTCAGAATATGCTCTGAATATTTCAGCATGCACAGGCGTACCATCAAAACCAATTTACGTCTACAATCTGTTGGAAAATGAGATGAAGCAGTGGTGAATCCTAGGCCGCTGTTCCACTCGATTGGCACGATTTACAAGTAGAATGACTGCTTTTGGTTAGTAGTGACCCCTGGTGGCTAATAGTTATAAGCTGCAAATGGTAAAGTGAGCTGATTATATATATATATATTTATATAAATATATATATTGATGAATAGAAAGATAGCTAGATAGACAGATCGATAGATATTTATTTCAATGAAATAATTTCTTCATAAAACTAATTGTTTTTGGCTAGGAATTTCTGTATTGTAATAATTTAGGAAAAAAGATTACTTGTCCTAACCAAAAGCAGCAATTCTGCCTATTACAATACTGAGAATTGATCGAGGGCATGCCTTAACCCCAGGGAGATGAGCACTGTTTAACTGAAGCCAATAAGTCCTCGTTAGTATAGTGGTCAGTATCCCCGCCTGTCACGCGGGAGACCGGGGTTCAATTCCCCGACGGGGAGGAGATTCCTTTTATTCACACAATTAAATAAAATGATGTACTTTCTAACATTGTAAAATATATCTGTCATTATCCTTGCCTATTCCGATTGAGAAAAAAGGTTGAATTCACTGGTGGCCAAAATGCTTACTGATGTGTTAACTGAAATTCAGAATATGCTCTGAATATTTCAGCATGCACAGGCGTACCATCAAAACCAATTTACGTATACAATCTGTTGGAAAATGAGATGAAGCAGTGGTGAATCCTAGGCCGCTGTTCCACTCGATTGGCACGATTTACAAGTAGTATGACTGCTTTTGGTTAGTAGTGACCCCTGGTGGCTAATAGTTATAAGCTGCAAATGGTAAAGTGAGCTGATTATATATATATATATATATATAAATATATATATTGACGAATAGAAAGATAGCTAGATAGACAGATCGATAGATATTTATTTCAATGAAATAATTTCTTCATAAAACTAATTGTTTTTGGCTAGGAATTTCTGTATTGTAATAATTTAGGAAAAAAGATTACTTGTCCTAACCAAAAGCAGCAATTCTGCCTATTACAATACTGAGAATTGATCGAGGGCATGCCTTAACCCCAGGGAGGTGAGCACTGTTTAACTGAAGCCAATAAGTCCTCGTTAGTATAGTGGTCAGTATCCCCGCCTGTCACGCGGGAGACCGGGGTTCAATTCCCCGACGGGGAGGAGATTCCTTTTATTCACACAATTAAATAAAATGATGTACTTTCTAACATTGTAAAATATATCTGTCATTATCCTTGCCTATTCCGATTGAGAAAAAAGGTTGAATTCACTGAAGGCCAAAATGCTTACTGATGTGTTAACTGAAATTCAGAATATGCTCTGAATATTTCAGCATGCACAGGCGTACCATCAAAACCAATTTACGTCTACAATCTGTTGGAAAATGAGATGAAGCAGTGGTGAATCCTAGGCCGCTGTTCCACTCAATTGGCACGATTTACAAGTAGAATGACTGCTTTTGGTTAGGAGTGACCCCTGGTGGCTAATAGTTATAAGCTGCAAATGGTAAAGTGAGCTGATTATATATATATATAAATATATATATTGATGAATAGAAAGATAGCTAGATAGACAGATCGATAGATATTTATTTCAATGAAATAATTTCTTCATAAAACTAATTGTTTTTGGCTAGGAATTTCTGTATTGTAATAATTTAGGAAAAAAGATTACTTGTCCTAACCAAAAGCAGCAATTCTGCCTATTACAATACTGAGAATTGATCGAGGGCATGCCTTAACCCCAGGGAGATGAGCACTGTTTAACTGAAGCCAATAAGTCCTCGTTAGTATAGTGGTCAGTATCCCCGCCTGTCACGCGGGAGACCGGGGTTCAATTCCCCGACGGGGAGGAGATTCCTTTTATTCACACAATTAAATAAAATGATGTACTTTCTAACATTGTAAAATATATCTGTCATTATCCTTGCCTATTCCGATTGAGAAAAAAGGTTGAATTCACTGATGGCCAAAATGCTTACTGATGTGTTAACTGAAATTCAGAATATGCTCTG
The DNA here is from genome assembly GCF_964263255.1 of Lissotriton vulgaris. Taxonomy (NCBI): domain Eukaryota; kingdom Metazoa; phylum Chordata; class Amphibia; order Caudata; family Salamandridae; genus Lissotriton; species Lissotriton vulgaris. The sequence continues at coordinate 230,785,626 of NC_141685.1, forward strand.
AATATTTCAGCATGCACAGGCGTACCATCAAAACCAATTTACGTCTACAATCTGTTGGAAAATGAGATGAAGCAGTGGTGAATCCTAGGCCGCTGTTCCACTCGATTGGCACGATTTACAAGTAGAATGACTGCTTTTGGTTAGTAGTGACCCCTGGTGGCTAATAGTTATAAGCTGCAAATGGTAAAGTGAGCTGATTATATATATATATATATTTATATAAATATATATATTGATGAATAGAAAGATAGCTAGATAGACAGATCGATAGATATTTATTTCAATGAAATAATTTCTTCATAAAACTAATTGTTTTTGGCTAGGAATTTCTGTATTGTAATAATTTAGGAAAAAAGATTACTTGTCCTAACCAAAAGCAGCAATTCTGCCTATTACAATACTGAGAATTGATCGAGGGCATGCCTTAACCCCAGGGAGGTGAGCACTGTTTAACTGAAGCCAATAAGTCCTCGTTAGTATAGTGGTCAGTATCCCCGCCTGTCACGCGGGAGACCGGGGTTCAATTCCCCGACGGGGAGGAGATTCCTTTTATTCACACAATTAAATAAAATGATGTACTTTCTAACATTGTAAAATATATCTGTCATTATCCTTGCCTATTCCGATTGAGAAAAAAGGTTGAATTCACTGATGGCCAAAATGCTTACTGATGTGTTAACTGAAATTCAGAATATGCTCTGAATATTTCAGCATGCACAGGCGTACCATCAAAACCAATTTACGTCTACAATCTGTTGGAAAATGAGATGAAGCAGTGGTGAATCCTAGGCCGCTGTTCCACTCGATTGGCACGATTTACAAGTAGAATGACTGCTTTTGGTTAGTAGTGACCCCTGGTGGCTAATAGTTATAAGCTGCAAATGGTAAAGTGAGCTGATTATATATATATATATATTGATGAATAGAAAGATAGCTAGATAGACAGATCGATAGATATTTATTTCAATGAAATAATTTCTTCATAAAACTAATTGTTTTTGGCTAGGAATTTCTGTATTGTAATAATTTAGGAAAAAAGATTACTTGTCCTAACCAAAAGCAGCAATTCTGCCTATTACAATACTGAGAATTGATCAAGGGCATGCCTTAACCCCAGGGAGATGAGCACTGTTTAAGTGAAGCCAATAAGTCCTCGTTAGTATAGTGGTCAGTATCCCCGCCTGTCACGCGGGAGACCGGGGTTCAATTCCCCGACGGGGAGGAGATTCCTTTTATTCACACAATTAAATAAAATGATGTACTTTCTAACATTGTAAAATATATCTGTCATTATCCTTGCCTATTCCGATTGAGAAAAAAGGTTGAATTCACTGATGGCCAAAATGCTTACTGATGTGTTAACTGAAATTCAGAATATGCTCTGAATATTTCAGCATGCACAGGCGTACCATCAAAACCAATTTACGTCTACAATCTGTTGGAAAATGAGATGAAGCAGTGGTGAATCCTAGGCCGCTGTTCCACTCGATTGGCACGATTTACAAGTAGAATGACTGCTTTTGGTTAGTAGTGACCCCTCGTGGCTAATAGTTATAAGCTGCAAATGGTAAAGTGAGTTGATTATATATATATATATATATATATAAATATATATATTGATGAATAGAAAGATACCTAGATAGACAGATCGATAGATATTTATTTCAATGAAATAATTTCTTCATAAAACTAATTGTTTTTGGCTAGGAATTTCTGTATTGTAATAATTTAGGAAAAAAGATTACTTGTCCTAACCAAAAGCAGCAATTCTGCCTATTACAATACTGAGAATTGATCGAGGGCATGCCTTAACCCCAGGGAGATGAGCACTGTTTAACTGAAGCCAATAAGTCCTCGTTAGTATAGTGGTCAGTATCCCCGCCTGTCACGCGGGAGACCGGGGTTCAATTCCCCGACGGGGAGGAGATTCCTTTTATTCACACAATTAAATAAAATGATGTACTTTCTAACATTGTAAAATATATCTGTCATTATCCTTGCCTATTCCGATTGAGAAAAAAGGTTGAATTCACTGATGGCCAAAATGCTTACTGATGTGTTAACTGAAATTCAGAATATGCTCTGAATATTTCAGCATGCACAGGCGTACCATCAAAACCAATTTACGTCTACAATCTGTTGGAAAATGAGATGAAGCAGTGGTGAATCCTAGGCCGCTGTTCCACTCGATTGGCACGATTTACAAGTAGAATGACTGCTTTTGGTTAGTAGTGACCCCTGGTGGCTAATAGTTATAAGCTGCAAATGGTAAAGTGAGCTGATTATATATATATATATATATAAATATATATATTGATGAATAGAAAGATAGCTAGATAGACAGATCGATAGATATTTATTTCAATGAAATAATTTCTTCATAAAACTAATTGTTTTTGGCTAGGAATTTCTGTATTGTAATAATTTAGGAAAAAAGATTACTTGTCCTAACCAAAAGCAGCAATTCTGCCGATTACAATACTGAGAATTGATCGAGGGCATGCCTTAACCCCAGGGAGGTGAGCACTGTTTAACTGAAGCCAATAAGTCCTCGTTAGTATAGTGGTCAGTATCCCCGCCTGTCACGCGGGAGACCGGGGTTCAATTCCCCGACGGGGAGGAGATTCCTTTTATTCACACAATTAAATAAAATGATGTACTTTCTAACATTGTAAAATATATCTGTCATTATCCTTGCCTATTCCGATTGAGAAAAAAGGTTGAATTCACTGATGGCCAAAATGCTTACTGATGTGTTAACTGAAATTCAGAATATGCTCTGAATATTTCAGCATGCACAGGCGTACCATCAAAACCAATTTACGTCTACAATCTGTTGGAAAATGAGATGAAGCAGTGGTGAATCCTAGGCCGCTGTTCCACTCGATTGGCACGATTTACAAGTAGAATGACTGCTTTTGGTTAGTAGTGACCCCTGGTGGCTAATAGTTATAAGCTGCAAATGGTAAAGTGAGCTGATTATATATATATATATATTGATGAATAGAAAGATAGCTAGATAGACAGATCGATAGATATTTATTTCAATGAAATAATTTCTTCATAAAACTAATTGTTTTTGGCTAGGAATTTCTGTATTGTAATAATTTAGGAAAAAAGATTACTTGTCCTAACCAAAAGCAGCAATTCTGCCTATTACAATACTGAGAATTGATCGAGGGCATGCCTTAACCCCAGGGAGATGAGCACTGTTTAACTGAAGCCAATAAGTCCTCGTTAGTATAGTGGTCAGTATCCCCGCCTGTCACGCGGGAGACCGGGGTTCAATTCCCCGACGGGGAGGAGATTCCTTTTATTCACACAATTAAATAAAATGATGTACTTTCTAACATTGTAAAATATATCTGTCATTATCCTTGCCTATTCCGATTGAGAAAAAAGGTTGAATTCACTGATGGCCAAAATGCTTACTGATGTGTTAACTGAAATTCAGAATATGCTCTGAATATTTCAGCATGCACAGGCGTACCATCAAAACCAATTTACGTCTACAATCTGTTGGAAAATGAGATGAAGCAGTGGTAAATCCTAGGCCGCTGTTCCACTCGATTGGCACGATTTACAAGTAGAATGACTGCTTTTGGTTAGTAGTGACCCCTGGTGGCTAATAGTTATAAGCTGCAAATGGTAAAGTGAGCTGATTATATATATATATATATATATATAAATATATATATTGATGAATAGAAAGATAGCTAGATAGACAGATCGATAGATATTTATTTCAATGAAATAATTTCTTCATAAAACTAATTGTTTTTGGCTAGGAATTTCTGTATTGTAATAATTTAGGAAAAAAGATTACTTGTCCTAACCAAAAGCAGCAATTCTGCCTATTACAATACTGAGAATTGATCGAGGGCATGCCTTAACCCCAGGGAGATGAGCACTGTTTAACTGAAGCCAATAAGTCCTCGTTAGTATAGTGGTCAGTATCCCCGCCTGTCACGCGTGAGACCGGGGTTCAATTCCCCGACGGGGAGGAGATTCCTTTTATTCACACAATTAAATAAAATGATGTACTTTCTAACATTGTAAAATATATCTGTCATTATCCTTGCCTATTCCGATTGAGAAAAAAGGTTGAATTCACTGATGGCCAAAATGCTTACTGATGTGTTAACTGAAATTCAGAATATGCTCTGAATATTTCAGCATGCACAGGCGTACCATCAAAACCAATTTACGTCTACAATCTGTTGGAAAATGAGATGAAGCAGTGGTGAATCCTAGGCCGCTGTTCCACTCGATTGGCACGATTTACAAGTAGAATGACTGCTTTTGGTTAGTAGTGACCCCTGGTGGCTAATAGTTATAAGCTGCAAATGGTAAAGTGAGCTGATTATATATATATATATATTGATGAATAGAAAGATAGCTAGATAGACAGATCGATAGATATTTATTTCAATGAAATAATTTCTTCATAAAACTAATTGTTTTTGGCTAGGAATTTCTGTATTGTAATAATTTAGGAAAAAAGATTACTTGTCCTAACCAAAAGCAGCAATTCTGCCTATTACAATACTGAGAATTGATCAAGGGCATGCCTTAACCCCAGGGAGATGAGCACTGTTTAAGTGAAGCCAATAAGTCCTCGTTAGTATAGTGGTCAGTATCCCCGCCTGTCACGCGGGAGACCGGGGTTCAATTCCCCGACGGGGAGGAGATTCCTTTTATTCACACAATTAAATAAAATGATGTACTTTCTAACATTGTAAAATATATCTGTCATTATCCTTGCCTATTCCGATTGAGAAAAAAGGTTGAATTCACTGATGGCCAAAATGCTTACTGATGTGTTAACTGAAATTCAGAATATGCTCTGAATATTTCAGCATGCACAGGCGTACCATCAAAACCAATTTACGTCTACAATCTGTTGGAAAATGAGATGAAGCAGTGGTGAATCCTAGGCCGCTGTTCCACTCGATTGGCACGATTTACAAGTAGAATGACTGCTTTTGGTTAGTAGTGACCCCTGGTGGCTAATAGTTATAAGCTGCAAATGGTAAAGTGAGCTGATTATATATATATATATTTATATAAATATATATATTGATGAATAGAAAGATAGCTAGATAGACAGATCGATAGATATTTATTTCAATGAAATAATTTCTTCATAAAACTAATTGTTTTTGGCTAGGAATTTCTGTATTGTAATAATTTAGGAAAAAAGATTACTTGTCCTAACCAAAAGCAGCAATTCTGCCTATTACAATACTGAGAATTGATCGAGGGCATGCCTTAACCCCAGGGAGATGAGCACTGTTTAACTGAAGCCAATAAGTCCTCGTTAGTATAGTGGTCAGTATCCCCGCCTGTCACGCGGGAGACCGGGGTTCAATTCCCCGACGGGGAGGAGATTCCTTTTATTCACACAATTAAATAAAATGATGTACTTTCTAACATTGTAAAATATATCTGTCATTATCCTTGCCTATTCCGATTGAGAAAAAAGGTTGAATTCACTGATGGCCAAAATGCTTACTGATGTGTTAACTGAAATTCAGAATATGCTCTGAATATTTCAGCATGCACAGGCGTACCATCAAAACCAATTTACGTCTACAATCTGTTGGAAAATGAGATGAAGCAGTGGTGAATCCTAGGCCGCTGTTCCACTCGATTGGCACGATTTACAAGTAGAATGACTGCTTTTGGTTAGTAGTGACCCCTGGTGGCTAATAGTTATAAGCTGCAAATGGTAAAGTGAGCTGATTATATATATATATATATTGATGAATAGAAAGATAGCTAGATAGACAGATCGATAGATATTTATTTCAATGAAATAATTTCTTCATAAAACTAATTGTTTTTGGCTAGGAATTTCTGTATTGTAATAATTTAGGAAAAAAGATTACTTGTCCTAACCAAAAGCAGCAATTCTGCCTATTACAATACTGAGAATTGATCAAGGGCATGCCTTAACCCCAGGGAGATGAGCACTGTTTAAGTGATGCCAATAAGTCCTCGTTAGTATAGTGGTCAGTATCCCCGCCTGTCACGCGGGAGACCGGGGTTCAATTCCCCGACGGGGAGGAGATTCCTTTTATTCACACAATTAAATAAAATGATGTACTTTCTAACATTGTAAAATATATCTGTCATTATCCTTGCCTATTCCGATTGAGAAAAAAGGTTGAATTCACTGATGGCCAAAATGCTTACTGATGTGTTAACTGAAATTCAGAATATGCTCTGAATATTTCAGCATGCACAGGCGTACCATCAAAACCAATTTACGTCTACAATCTGTTGGAAAATGAGACGAAGCAGTGGTGAATCCTAGGCCGCTGTTCCACTCGATTGGCACGATTTACAAGTAGAATGACTGCTTTTGGTTAGTAGTGACCCCTGGTGGCTAATAGTTATAAGCTGCAAATGGTAAAGTGAGCTGATTATATATATATATATATTTATATAAATATATATATTGATGAATAGAAAGATAGCTAGATAGACAGATCGATAGATATTTATTTCAATGAAATAATTTCTTCATAAAACTAATTGTTTTTGGCTAGGAATTTCTGTATTGTAATAATTTAGGAAAAAAGATTACTTGTCCTAACCAAAAGCAGCAATTCTGCCTATTACAATACTGAGAATTGATCGAGGGCATGCCTTAACCCCAGGGAGATGAGCACTGTTTAACTGAAGCCAATAAGTCCTCGTTAGTATAGTGGTCAGTATCCCCGCCTGTCACGCGGGAGACCGGGGTTCAATTCCCCGACGGGGAGGAGATTCCTTTTATTCACACAATTAAATAAAATGATGTACTTTCTAACATTGTAAAATATATCTGTCATTATCCTTGCCTATTCCGATTGAGAAAAAAGGTTGAATTCACTGATGGCCAAAATGCTTACTGATGTGTTAACTGAAATTCAGAATATGCTCTGAATATTTCAGCATGCACAGGCGTACCATCAAAACCAATTTACGTCTACAATCTGTTGGAAAATGAGATGAAGCAGTGGTGAATCCTAGGCCGCTGTTCCACTCGATTGGCACGATTTACAAGTAGAATGACTGCTTTTGGTTAGTAGTGACCCCTGGTGGCTAATAGTTATAAGCTGCAAATGGTAAAGTGAGCTGATTATATATATATATATATTGATGAATAGAAAGATAGCTAGATAGACAGATCGATAGATATTTATTTCAATGAAATAATTTCTTCATAAAACTAATTGTTTTTGGCTAGGAATTTCTGTATTGTAATAATTTAGGAAAAAAGATTACTTGTCCTAACCAAAAGCAGCAATTCTGCCTATTACAATACTGAGAATTGATCGAGGGCATGCCTTAACCCCAGGGAGGTGAGCACTGTTTAACTGAAGCCAATAAGTCCTCGTTAGTATAGTGGTCAGTATCCCCGCCTGTCACGCGGGAGACCGGGGTTCAATTCCCCGACGGGGAGGAGATTCCTTTTATTCACACAATTAAATAAAATGATGTACTTTCTAACATTGTAAAATATATCTGTCATTATCCTTGCCTATTCCGATTGAGAAAAAAGGTTGAATTCACTGAAGGCCAAAATGCTTACTGATGTGTTAACTGAAATTCAGAATATGCTCTGAATATTTCAGCATGCACAGGCGTACCATCAAAACCAATTTACGTCTACAATCTGTTGGAAAATGAGATGAAGCAGTGGTGAATCCTAGGCCGCTGTTCCACTCAATTGGCACGATTTACAAGTAGAATGACTGCTTTTGGTTAGGAGTGACCCCTGGTGGCTAATAGTTATAAGCTGCAAATGGTAAAGTGAGCTGATTATATATATATATAAATATATATATTGATGAATAGAAAGATAGCTAGATAGACAGATCGATAGATATTTATTTCAATGAAATAATTTCTTCATAAAACTAATTGTTTTTGGCTAGGAATTTCTGTATTGTAATAATTTAGGAAAAAAGATTACTTGTCCTAACCAAAAGCAGCAATTCTGCCTATTACAATACTGAGAATTGATCGAGGGCATGCCTTAACCCCAGGGAGATGAGCACTGTTTAACTGAAGCCAATAAGTCCTCGTTAGTATAGTGGTCAGTATCCCCGCCTGTCACGCGGGAGACCGGGGTTCAATTCCCCGACGGGGAGGAGATTCCTTTTATTCACACAATTAAATAAAATGATGTACTTTCTAACATTGTAAAATATATCTGTCATTATCCTTGCCTATTCCGATTGAGAAAAAAGGTTGAATTCACTGATGGCCAAAATGCTTACTGATGTGTTAACTGAAATTCAGAATATGCTCTGAATATTTCAGCATGCACAGGCGTACCATCAAAACCAATTTACGTCTACAATCTGTTGGAAAATGAGATGAAGCAGTGGTGAATCCTAGGCCGCTGTTCCACTCGATTGGCACGATTTACAAGTAGAATGACTGCTTTTGGTTAGTAGTGACCCCTGGTGGCTAATAGTTATAAGCTGCAAATGGTAAAGTGAGCTGATTATATATATATATATTTATATAAATATATATATTGATGAATAGAAAGATAGCTAGATAGACAGATCGATAGATATTTATTTCAATGAAATAATTTCTTCATAAAACTAATTGTTTTTGGCTAGGAATTTCTGTATTGTAATAATTTAGGAAAAAAGATTACTTGTCCTAACCAAAAGCAGCAATTCTGCCTATTACAATACTGAGAATTGATCGAGGGCATGCCTTAACCCCAGGGAGGTGAGCACTGTTTAACTGAAGCCAATAAGTCCTCGTTAGTATAGTGGTCAGTATCCCCGCCTGTCACGCGGGAGACCGGGGTTCAATTCCCCGACGGGGAGGAGATTCCTTTTATTCACACAATTAAATAAAATGATGTACTTTCTAACATTGTAAAATATATCTGTCATTATCCTTGCCTATTCCGATTGAGAAAAAAGGTTGAATTCACTGATGGCCAAAATGCTTACTGATGTGTTAACTGAAATTCAGAATATGCTCTGAATATTTCAGCATGCACAGGCGTACCATCAAAACCAATTTACGTCTACAATCTGTTGGAAAATGAGATGAAGCAGTGGTGAATCCTAGGCCGCTGTTTTACTCGATTGGCACGATTTACAAGTAGAATGACTGCTTTTGGTTAGTAGTGACCCCTGGTGGCTAATAGTTATAAGCTGCAAATGGTAAAGTGAGCTGATTATATATATATATATATTGATGAATAGAAAGATAGCTAGATAGACAGATCGATAGATATTTATTTCAATGAAATAATTTCTTCATAAAACTAATTGTTTTTGGCTAGGAATTTCTGTATTGTAATAATTTAGGAAAAAAGATTACTTGTCCTAACCAAAAGCAGCAATTCTGCCTATTACAATACTGAGAATTGATCAAGGGCATGCCTTAACCCCAGGGAGATGAGCACTGTTTAAGTGAAGCCAATAAGTCCTCGTTAGTATAGTGGTCAGTATCCCCGCCTGTCACGCGGGAGACCGGGGTTCAATTCCCCGACGGGGAGGAGATTCCTTTTATTCACACAATTAAATAAAATGATGTACTTTCTAACATTGTAAAATATATCTGTCATTATCCTTGCCTATTCCGATTGAGAAAAAAGGTTGAATTCACTGATGGCCAAAATGCTTACTGATGTGTTAACTGAAATTCAGAATATGCTCTGAATATTTCAGCATGCACAGGCGTACCATCAAAACCAATTTACGTCTACAATCTGTTGGAAAATGAGATGAAGCAGTGGTGAATCCTAGGCCGCTGTTCCACTCGATTGGCACGATTTACAAGTAGAATGACTGCTTTTGGTTAGTAGTGACCCCTGGTGGCTAATAGTTATAAGCTGCAAATGGTAAAGTGAGTTGATTATATATATATATATATATATATAAATATATATATTGATGAATAGAAAGATACCTAGATAGACAGATCGATAGATATTTATTTCAATGAAATAATTTCTTCATAAAACTAATTGTTTTTGGCTAGGAATTTCTGTATTGTAATAATTTAGGAAAAAAGATTACTTGTCCTAACCAAAAGCAGCAATTCTGCCTATTACAATACTGAGAATTGATCGAGGGCATGCCTTAACCCCAGGGAGATGAGCACTGTTTAACTGAAGCCAATAAGTCCTCGTTAGTATAGTGGTCAGTATCCCCGCCTGTCACGCGGGAGACCGGGGTTCAATTCCCCGACGGGGAGGAGATTCCTTTTATTCACACAATTAAATAAAATGATGTACTTTCTAACATTGTAAAATATATCTGTCATTATCCTTGCCTATTCCGATTGAGAAAAAAGGTTGAATTCACTGATGGCCAAAATGCTTACTGATGTGTTAACTGAAATTCAGAATATGCTCTGAATATTTCAGCATGCACAGGCGTACCATCAAAACCAATTTACGTCTACAATCTGTTGGAAAATGAGATGAAGCAGTGGTGAATCCTAGGCCGCTGTTCCACTCGATTGGCACGATTTACAAGTAGAATGACTGCTTTTGGTTAGTAGTGACCCCTGGTGGCTAATAGTTATAAGCTGCAAATGGTAAAGTGAGCTGATTATATATATATATATATATAAATATATATATTGATGAATAGAAAGATAGCTAGATAGACAGATCGATAGATATTTATTTCAATGAAATAATTTCTTCATAAAACTAATTGTTTTTGGCTAGGAATTTCTGTATTGTAATAATTTAGGAAAAAAGATTACTTGTCCTAACCAAAAGCAGCAATTCTGCCGATTACAATACTGAGAATTGATCGAGGGCATGCCTTAACCCCAGGGAGGTGAGCACTGTTTAACTAAAGCCAATAAGTCCTCGTTAGTATAGTGGTCAGTATCCCCGCCTGTCACGCGGGAGACCGGGGTTCAATTCCCCGACGGGGAGGAGATTCCTTTTATTCACACAATTAAATAAAATGATGTACTTTCTAACATTGTAAAATATATCTGTCATTATCCTTGCCTATTCCGATTGAGAAAAAAGGTTGAATTCACTGATGGCCAAAATGCTTACTGATGTGTTAACTGAAATTCAGAATATGCTCTGAATATTTCAGCATGCACAGGCGTACCATCAAAACCAATTTACGTCTACAATCTGTTGGAAAATGAGATGAAGCAGTGGTGAATCCTAGGCCGCTGTTCCACTCGATTGGCACGATTTACAAGTAGAATGACTGCTTTTGGTTAGTAGTGCTCCCTGGTGGCTAATAGTTATAAGCTGCAAATGGTAAAGTGAGCTGATTATATATATATATATATTGATGAATAGAAAGATAGCTAGATAGACAGATCGATAGATATTTATTTCAATGAAATAATTTCTTCATAAAACTAATTGTTTTTGGCTAGGAATTTCTGTATTGTAATAATTTAGGAAAAAAGATTACTTGTCCTAACCAAAAGCAGCAATTCTGCCTATTACAATACTGAGAATTGATCGAGGGCATGCCTTAACCCCAGGGAGATGAGCACTGTTTAACTGAAGCCAATAAGTCCTCGTTAGTATAGTGGTCAGTATCCCCGCCTGTCACGCGGGAGACCGGGGTTCAATTCCCCGACGGGGAGGAGATTCCTTTTATTCACACAATTAAATAAAATGATGTACTTTCTAACATTGTAAAATATATCTGTCATTATCCTTGCCTATTCCGATTGAGAAAAAAGGTTGAATTCACTGATGGCCAAAATGCTTACTGATGTGTTAACTGAAATTCAGAATATGCTCTGAATATTTCAGCATGCACAGGCGTACCATCAAAACCAATTTACGTCTACAATCTGTTGGAAAATGAGATGAAGCAGTGGTGAATCCTAGGCCGCTGTTCCACTCGATTGGCACGATTTACAAGTAGAATGACTGCTTTTGGTTAGTAGTGACCCCTGGTGGCTAATAGTTATAAGCTGCAAATGGTAAAGTGAGCTGATTATATATATATATATATATATATAAATATATATATTGATGAATAGAAAGATAGCTAGATAGACAGATCGATAGATATTTATTTCAATGAAATAATTTCTTCATAAAACTAATTGTTTTTGGCTAGGAATTTCTGTATTGTAATAATTTAGGAAAAAAGATTACTTGTCCTAACCAAAAGCAGCAATTCTGCCTATTACAATACTGAGAATTGATCGAGGGCATGCCTTAACCCCAGGGAGATGAGCACTGTTTAACTGAAGCCAATAAGTCCTCGTTAGTATAGTGGTCAGTATCCCCGCCTGTCACGCGGGAGACCGGGGTTCAATTCCCCGACGGGGAGGAGATTCCTTTTATTCACACAATTAAATAAAATGATGTACTTTCTAACATTGTAAAATATATCTGTCATTATCCTTGCCTATTCCGATTGAGAAAAAAGGTTGAATTCACTGATGGCCAAAATGCTTACTGATGTGTTAACTGAAATTCAGAATATGCTCTGAATATTTCAGCATGCACAGGCGTACCATCAAAACCAATTTACGTCTACAATCTGTTGGAAAATGAGATGAAGCAGTGGTGAATCCTAGGCCGCTGTTCCACTCGATTGGCACGATTTACAAGTAGAATGACTGCTTTTGGTTAGTAGTGACCCCTGGTGGCTAATAGTTATAAGCTGCAAATGGTAAAGTGAGCTGATTATATATATATATATTTATATAAATATATATATTGATGAATAGAAAGATAGCTAGATAGACAGATCGATAGATATTTATTTCAATGAAATAATTTCTTCATAAAACTAATTGTTTTTGGCTAGGAATTTCTGTATTGTAATAATTTAGGAAAAAAGATTACTTGTCCTAACCAAAAGCAGCAATTCTGCCTATTACAATACTGAGAATTGATCGAGGGCATGCCTTAACCCCAGGGAGATGAGCACTGTTTAACTGAAGCCAATAAGTCCTCGTTAGTATAGTGGTCAGTATCCCCGCCTGTCACGCGGGAGACCGGGGTTCAATTCCCCGACGGGGAGGAGATTCCTTTTATTCACACAATTAAATAAAATGATGTACTTTCTAACATTGTAAAATATATCTGTCATTATCCTTGCCTATTCCGATTGAGAAAAAAGGTTGAATTCACTGATGGCCAAAATGCTTACTGATGTGTTAACTGAAATTCAGAATATGCTCTGAATATTTCAGCATGCACAGGCGTACCATCAAAACCAATTTACGTCTACAATCTGTTGGAAAATGAGATGAAGCAGTGGTGAATCCTAGGCCGCTGTTCCACCCGATTGGCACGATTTACAAGTAGAATGACTGCTTTTGGTTAGTAGTGACCCCTGGTGGCTAATAGTTATAAGCTGCAAATGGTAAAGTGAGCTGATTATATATATATATATATATATATATAAATATATATATTGACGAATAGAAAGATAGCTAGATAGACAGATCGATAGATATTTATTTCAATGAAATAATTTCTTCATAAAACTAATTGTTTTTGGCTAGGAATTTCTGTATTGTAATAATTTAGGAAAAAAGATTACTTGTCCTAACCAAAAGCAGCAATTCTGCCTATTACAATACTGAGAATTGATCGAGGGCATGCCTTAACCCCAGGGAGATGAGCACTGTTTAACTGAAGCCAATAAGTCCTCGTTAGTATAGTGGTCAGTATCCCCGCCTGTCACGCGGGAGACCGGGGTTCAATTCCCCGACGGGGAGGAGATTCCTTTTATTCACACAATTAAATAAAATGATGTACTTTCTAACATTGTAAAATATATCTGTCATTATCCTTGCCTATTCCGATTGAGAAAAAAGGTTGAATTCACTGAAGGCCAAAATGCTTACTGATGTGTTAACTGAAATTCAGAATATGCTCTGAATATTTCAGCATGCACAGGCGTACCATCAAAACCAATTTACGTCTACAATCTGTTGGAAAATGAGATGAAGCAGTGGTGAATCCTAGGCCGCTGTTCCACTCAATTGGCACGATTTACAAGTAGAATGACTGCTTTTGGTTAGGAGTGACCCCTGGTGGCTAATAGTTATAAGCTGCAAATGGTAAAGTGAGCTGATTATATATATATATAAATATATATATTGATGAATAGAAAGATAGCTAGATAGACAGATCGATAGATATTTATTTCAATGAAATAATTTCTTCATAAAACTAATTGTTTTTGGCTAGGAATTTCTGTATTGTAATAATTTAGGAAAAAAGATTACTTGTCCTAACCAAAAGCAGCAATTCTGCCTATTACAATACTGAGAATTGATCGAGGGCATGCCTTAACCCCAGGGAGATGAGCACTGTTTAACTGAAGCCAATAAGTCCTCGTTAGTATAGTGGTCAGTATCCCCGCCTGTCACGCGGGAGACCGGGGTTCAATTCCCCGACGGGGAGGAGATTCCTTTTATTCACACAATTAAATAAAATGATGTACTTTCTAACATTGTAAAATATATCTGTCATTATCCTTGCCTATTCCGATTGAGAAAAAAGGTTGAATTCACTGATGGCCAAAATGCTTACTGATGTGTTAACTGAAATTCAGAATATGCTCTGAATATTTCAGCATGCACAGGCGTACCATCAAAACCAATTTACGTCTACAATCTGTTGGAAAATGAGATGAAGCAGTGGTGAATCCTAGGCCGCTGTTCCACTCGATTGGCACGATTTACAAGTAGAATGACTGCTTTTGGTTAGTAGTGACCCCTGGTGGCTAATAGTTATAAGCTGCAAATGGTAAAGTGAGCTGATTATATATATATATATATTGATGAATAGAAAGATAGCTAGATAGACAGATCGATAGATATTTATTTCAATGAAATAATTTCTTCATAAAACTAATTGTTTTTGGCTAGGAATTTCTGTATTGTAATAATTTAGGAAAAAAGATTACTTGTCCTAACCAAAAGCAGCAATTCTGCCTATTACAATACTGAGAATTGATCGAGGGCATGCCTTAACCCCAGGGAGATGAGCACTGTTTAACTGAAGCCAATAAGTCCTCGTTAGTATAGTGGTCAGTATCCCCGCCTGTCACGCGGGAGACCGGGGTTCAATTCCCCGACGGGGAGGAGATTCCTTTTATTCACACAATTAAATAAAATGATGTACTTTCTAACATTGTAAAATATATCTGTCATTATCCTTGCCTATTCCGATTGAGAAAAAAGGTTGAATTCACTGATGGCCAAAATGCTTACTGATGTGTTAACTGAAATTCAGAATATGCTCTGAATATTTCAGCATGCACAGGCGTACCATCAAAACCAATTTACGTCTACAATCTGTTGGAAAATGAGATGAAGCAGTGGTGAATCCTAGGCCGCTGTTCCCCTCGATTGGCACGATTTACAAGTAGAATGACTGCTTTTGGTTAGTAGTGACCCCAGGTGGCTAATAGTTATAAGCTGCAAATGGTAAAGTGAGCTGATTATATATATATATATATATATATAAATATATATATTGATGAATAGAAAGATAGCTAGATAGACAGATCGATAGATATTTATTTCAATGAAATAATTTCTTCATAAAACTAATTGTTTTTGGCTAGGAATTTCTGTATTGTAATAATTTAGGAAAAAAGATTACTTGTCCTAACCAAAAGCAGCAATTCTGCCTATTACAATACTGAGAATTGATCGAGGGCATGCCTTAACCCCAGGGAGATGAGCACTGTTTAACTGAAGCCAATAAGTCCTCGTTAGTATAGTGGTCAGTATCCCCGCCTGTCACGCGGGAGACCGGGGTTCAATTCCCCGACGGGGAGGAGATTCCTTTTATTCACACAATTAAATAAAATGATGTACTTTCTAACATTGTAAAATATATCTGTCATTATCCTTGCCTATTCCGATTGAGAAAAAAGGTTGAATTCACTGATGGCCAAAATGCTTACTGATGTGTTAACTGAAATTCAGAATATGCTCTGAATATTTCAGCATGCACAGGCGTACCATCAAAACCAATTTACGTCTACAATCTGTTGGAAAATGAGATGAAGCAGTGGTGAATCCTAGGCCGCTGTTCCACTCGATTGGCACGATTTGCAAGTAGAATGACTGCTTTTGGTTAGTAGTGACCCCTGGTGGCTAATAGTCATAAGCTGCAAATGGTAAAGTGAGCTGATTATATATATATATATATTGATGAATAGAAAGATAGCTAGATAGACAGATCGATAGATATTTATTTCAATGAAATAATTTCTTCATAAAACTAATTGTTTTTGGCTAGGAATTTCTGTATTGTAATAATTTAGGAAAAAAGATTACTTGTCCTAACCAAAAGCAGCAATTCTGCCTATTACAATACTGAGAATTGATCAAGGGCATGCCTTAACCCCAGGGAGATGAGCACTGTTTAAGTGAAGCCAATAAGTCCTCGTTAGTATAGTGGTCAGTATCCCCGCCTGTCACGCGGGAGACCGGGGTTCAATTCCCCGACGGGGAGGAGATTCCTTTTATTCACACAATTAAATAAAATGATGTACTTTCTAACATTGTAAAATATATCTGTCATTATCCTTGCCTATTCCGATTGAGAAAAAAGGTTGAATTCACTGATGGCCAAAATGCTTACTGATGTGTTAACTGAAATTCAGAATATGCTCTGAATATTTCAGCATGCACAGGCGTACCATCAAAACCAATTTACGTCTACAATCTGTTGGAAAATGAGATGAAGCAGTGGTGAATCCTAGGCCGCTGTTCCACTCGATTGGCACGATTTACAAGTAGAATGACTGCTTTTGGTTAGTAGTGACCCCTGGTGGCTAATAGTTATAAGCTGCAAATGGTAAAGTGAGCTGATTATATATATATATATTTATATAAATATATATATTGATGAATAGAAAGATAGCTAGATAGACAGATCGATAGATATTTATTTCAATGAAATAATTTCTTCATAAAACTAATTGTTTTTGGCTAGGAATTTCTGTATTGTAATAATTTAGGAAAAAAGATTACTTGTCCTAACCAAAAGCAGCAATTCTGCCTATTACAATACTGAGAATTGATCGAGGGCATGCCTTAACCCCAGGGAGATGAGCACTGTTTAACTGAAGCCAATAAGTCCTCGTTAGTATAGTGGTCAGTATCCCCGCCTGTCACGCGGGAGACCGGGGTTCAATTCCCCGACGGGGAGGAGATTCCTTTTATTCACACAATTAAATAAAATGATGTACTTTCTAACATTGTAAAATATATCTGTCATTATCCTTGCCTATTCCGATTGAGAAAAAAGGTTGAATTCACTGATGGCCAAAATGCTTACTGATGTGTTAACTGAAATTCAGAATATGCTCTGAATATTTCAGCATGCACAGGCGTACCATCAAAACCAATTTACGTCTACAATCTGTTGGAAAATGAGATGAAGCAGTGGTGAATCCTAGGCCGCTGTTCCACTCGATTGGCACGATTTACAAGTAGAATGACTGCTTTTGGTTAGTAGTGACCCCTGGTGGCTAATAGTTATAAGCTGCAAATGGTAAAGTGAGCTGATTATATATATATATATATATATATATATAAATATATATATTGACGAATAGAAAGATAGCTAGATAGACAGATCGATAGATATTTATTTCAATGAAATAATTTCTTCATAAAACTAATTGTTTTTGGCTAGGAATTTCTGTATTGTAATAATTTAGGAAAAAAGATTACTTGTCCTAACCAAAAGCAGCAATTCTGCCTATTACAATACTGAGAATTGATCGAGGGCATGCCTTAACCCCAGGGAGGTGAGCACTGTTTAACTGAAGCCAATAAGTCCTCGTTAGTATAGTGGTCAGTATCCCCGCCTGTCACGCGGGAGACCGGGGTTCAATTCCCCGACGGGGAGGAGATTCCTTTTATTCACACAATTAAATAAAATGATGTACTTTCTAACATTGTAAAATATATCTGTCATTATCCTTGCCTATTCCGATTGAGAAAAAAGGTTGAATTCACTGAAGGCCAAAATGCTTACTGATGTGTTAACTGAAATTCAGAATATGCTCTGAATATTTCAGCATGCACAGGCGTACCATCAAAACCAATTTACGTCTACAATCTGTTGGAAAATGAGATGAAGCAGTGGTGAATCCTAGGCCGCTGTTCCACTCAATTGGCACGATTTACAAGTAGAATGACTGCTTTTGGTTAGGAGTGACCCCTGGTGGCTAATAGTTATAAGCTGCAAATGGTAAAGTGAGCTGATTATATATATATATAAATATATATATTGATGAATAGAAAGATAGCTAGATAGACAGATCGATAGATATTTATTTCAATGAAATAATTTCTTTATAAAACTAATTGTTTTTGGCTAGGAATTTCTGTATTGTAATAATTTAGGAAAAAAGATTACTTGTCCTAACCAAAAGCAGCAATTCTGCCTATTACAATACTGAGAATTGATCGAGGGCATGCCTTAACCCCAGGGAGATGAGCACTGTTTAACTGAAGCCAATAAGTCCTCGTTAGTATAGTGGTCAGTATCCCCGCCTGTCACGCGGGAGACCGGGGTTCAATTCCCCGACGGGGAGGAGATTCCTTTTATTCACACAATTAAATAAAATGATGTACTTTCTAACATTGTAAAATATATCTGTCATTATCCTTGCCTATTCCGATTGAGAAAAAAGGTTGAATTCACTGATGGCCAAAATGCTTACTGATGTGTTAACTGAAATTCAGAATATGCTCTGAATATTTCAGCATGCACAGGCGTACCATCAAAACCAATTTACGTCTACAATCTGTTGGAAAATGAGATGAAGCAGTGGTGAATCCTAGGCCGCTGTTCCACTCGATTGGCACGATTTACAAGTAGAATGACTGCTTTTGGTTAGTAGTGACCCATGGTGGCTAATAGTTATAAGCTGCAAATGGTAAAGTGAGCTGATTATATATATATATATATTGATGAATAGAAAGATAGCTAGATAGACAGATCGATAGATATTTATTTCAATGAAATAATTTCTTCATAAAACTAATTGTTTTTGGCTAGGAATTTCTGTATTGTAATAATTTAGGAAAAAAGATTACTTGTCCTAACCAAAAGCAGCAATTCTGCCTATTACAATACTGAGAATTGATCGAGGGCATGCCTTAACCCCAGGGAGATGAGCACTGTTTAACTGAAGCCAATAAGTCCTCGTTAGTATAGTGGTCAGTATCCCCGCCTGTCACGCGGGAGACCGGGGTTCAATTCCCCGACGGGGAGGAGATTCCTTTTATTCACACAATTAAATAAAATGATGTACTTTCTAACATTGTAAAATATATCTGTCATTATCCTTGCCTATTCCGATTGAGAAAAAAGGTTGAATTCACTGATGGCCAAAATGCTTACTGATGTGTTAACTGAAATTCAGAATATGCTCTGAATATTTCAGCATGCACAGGCGTACCATCAAAACCAATTTACGTCTACAATCTGTTGGAAAATGAGATGAAGCAGTGGTGAATCCTAGGCCGCTGTTCCACTCGATTGGCACGATTTACAAGTAGAATGACTGCTTTTGGTTAGTAGTGACCCCTGGTGGCTAATAGTTATAAGCTGCAAATGGTAAAGTGAGCTGATTATATATATATATATATTGATGAATAGAAAGATAGCTAGATAGACAGATCGATAGATATTTATTTCAATGAAATAATTTCTTCATAAAACTAATTGTTTTTGGCTAGGAATTTCTGTATTGTAATAATTTAGGAAAAAAGATTACTTGTCCTAACCAAAAGCAGCAATTCTGCCTATTACAATACTGAGAATTGATCAAGGGCATGCCTTAACCCCAGGGAGATGAGCACTGTTTAAGTGAAGCCAATAAGTCCTCGTTAGTATAGTGGTCAGTATCCCCGCCTGTCACGCGGGAGACCGGGGTTCAATTCCCCGACGGGGAGGAGATTCCTTTTATTCACACAATTAAATAAAATGATGTACTTTCTAACATTGTAAAATATATCTGTCATTATCCTTGCCTATTCCGATTGAGAAAAAAGGTTGAATTCACTGATGGCCAAAATGCTTACTGATGTGTTAACTGAAATTCAGAATATGCTCTGAATATTTCAGCATGCACAGGCGTACCATCAAAACCAATTTACGTCTACAATCTGTTGGAAAATGAGATGAAGCAGTGGTGAATCCTAGGCCGCTGTTCCACTCGATTGGCACGATTTACAAGTAGAATGACTGCTTTTGGTTAGTAGTGACCCCTGGTGGCTAATAGTTATAAGCTGCAAATGGTAAAGTGAGCTGATTATATATATATATATTTATATAAATATATATATTGATGAATAGAAAGATAGCTAGATAGACAGATCGATAGATATTTATTTCAATGAAATAATTTCTTCATAAAACTAATTGTTTTTGGCTAGGAATTTCTGTATTGTAATAATTTAGGAAAAAAGATTACTTGTCCTAACCAAAAGCAGCAATTCTGCCTATTACAATACTGAGAATTGATCGAGGGCATGCCTTAACCCCAGGGAGATGAGCACTGTTTAACTGAAGCCAATAAGTCCTCGTTAGTATAGTGGTCAGTATCCCCGCCTGTCACGCGGGAGACCGGGGTTCAATTCCCCGACGGGGAGGAGATTCCTTTTATTCACACAATTAAATAAAATGATGTACTTTCTAACATTGTAAAATATATCTGTCATTATCCTTGCCTATTCCGATTGAGAAAAAAGGTTGAATTCACTGATGGCCAAAATGCTTACTGATGTGTTAACTGAAATTCAGAATATGCTCTGAATATTTCAGCATGCACAGGCGTACCATCAAAACCAATTTACGTCTACAATCTGTTGGAAAATGAGATGAAGCAGTGGTGAATCCTAGGCCGCTGTTCCACTCGATTGGCACGATTTACAAGTAGAATGACTGCTTTTGGTTAGTAGTGACCCCTGGTGGCTAATAGTTATAAGCTGCAAATGGTAAAGTGAGCTGATTATATATATATATATATATATATAAATATATATATTGACGAATAGAAAGATAGCTAGATAGACAGATCGATAGATATTTATTTCAATGAAATAATTTCTTCATAAAACTAATTGTTTTTGGCTAGGAATTTCTGTATTGTAATAATTTAGGAAAAAAGATTACTTGTCCTAACCAAAAGCAGCAATTCTGCCTATTACAATACTGAGAATTGATCGAGGGCATGCCTTAACCCCAGGGAGGTGAGCACTGTTTAACTGAAGCCAATAAGTCCTCGTTAGTATAGTGGTCAGTATCCCCGCCTGTCACGCGGGAGACCGGGGTTCAATTCCCCGACGGGGAGGAGATTCCTTTTATTCACACAATTAAATAAAATGATGTACTTTCTAACATTGTAAAATATATCTGTCATTATCCTTGCCTATTCCGATTGAGAAAAAAGGTTGAATTCACTGAAGGCCAAAATGCTTACTGATGTGTTAACTGAAATTCAGAATATGCTCTGAATATTTCAGCATGCACAGGCGTACCATCAAAACCAATTTACGTCTACAATCTGTTGGAAAATGAGATGAAGCAGTGGTGAATCCTAGGCCGCTGTTCCACTCAATTGGCACGATTTACAAGTAGAATGACTGCTTTTGGTTAGGAGTGACCCCTGGTGGCTAATAGTTATAAGCTGCAAATGGTAAAGTGAGCTGATTATATATATATATAAATATATATATTGATGAATAGAAAGATAGCTAGATAGACAGATCGATAGATATTTATTTCAATGAAATAATTTCTTCATAAAACTAATTGTTTTTGGCTAGGAATTTCTGTATTGTAATAATTTAGGAAAAAAGATTACTTGTCCTAACCAAAAGCAGCAATTCTGCCTATTACAATACTGAGAATTGATCGAGGGCATGCCTTAACCCCAGGGAGATGAGCACTGTTTAACTGAAGCCAATAAGTCCTCGTTAGTATAGTGGTCAGTATCCCCGCCTGTCACGCGGGAGACCGGGGTTCAATTCCCCGACGGGGAGGAGATTCCTTTTATTCACACAATTAAATAAAATGATGTACTTTCTAACATTGTAAAATATATCTGTCATTATCCTTGCCTATTCCGATTGAGAAAAAAGGTTGAATTCACTGATGGCCAAAATGCTTACTGATGTGTTAACTGAAATTCAGAATATGCTCTGAATATTTCAGCATGCACAGGCGTACCATCAAAACCAATTTACGTCTACAATCTGTTGGAAAATGAGATGAAGCAGTGGTGAATCCTAGGCCGCTGTTCCACTCAATTGGCACGATTTACAAGTAGAATGACTGCTTTTGGTTAGGAGTGACCCCTGGTGGCTAATAGTTATAAGCTGCAAATGGTAAAGTGAGCTGATTATATATATATATAAATATATATATATTGATGAATAGAAAGATAGCTAGATAGACAGATCGATAGATATTTATTTCAATGAAATAATTTCTTCATAAAACTAATTGTTTTTGGCTAGGAATTTCTGTATTGTAATAATTTAGGAAAAAAGATTACTTGTCCTAACCAAAAGCAGCAATTCTGCCTATTACAATACTGAGAATTGATCGAGGGCATGCCTTAACCCCAGGGAGATGAGCACTGTTTAACTGAAGCCAATAAGTCCTCGTTAGTATAGTGGTCAGTATCCCCGCCTGTCACGCGGGAGACCGGGGTTCAATTCCCCGACGGGGAGGAGATTCCTTTTATTCACACAATTAAATAAAATGATGTACTTTCTAACATTGTAAAATATATCTGTCATTATCCTTGCCTATTCCGATTGAGAAAAAAGGTTGAATTCACTGATGGCCAAAATGCTTACTGATGTGTTAACTGAAATTCAGAATATGCTCTGAATATTTCAGCATGCACAGGCGTACCATCAAAACCAATTTACGTCTACAATCTGTTGGAAAATGAGATGAAGCAGTGGTGAATCCTAGGCCGCTGTTCCACTCGATTGGCACGATTTACAAGTAGAATGACTGCTTTTGGTTAGTAGTGACCCCTGGTGGCTAATAGTTATAAGCTGCAAATGGTAAAGTGAGCTGATTATATATATATATATTTATATAAATATATATATTGATGAATAGAAAGATAGCTAGATAGACAGATCGATAGATATTTATTTCAATGAAATAATTTCTTCATAAAACTAATTGTTTTTGGCTAGGAATTTCTGTATTGTAATAATTTAGGAAAAAAGATTACTTGTCCTAACCAAAAGCAGCAATTCTGCCTATTACAATACTGAGAATTGATCGAGGGCATGCCTTAACCCCAGGGAGATGAGCACTGTTTAACTGAAGCCAATAAGTCCTCGTTAGTATAGTGGTCAGTATCCCCGCCTGTCACGCGGGAGACCGGGGTTCGATTCCCCGACGGGGAGGAGATTCCTTTTATTCACACAATTAAATAAAATGATGTACTTTCTAACATTGTAAAATATATCTGTCATTATCCTTGCCTATTCCGATTGAGAAAAAAGGTTGAATTCACTGATGGCCAAAATGCTTACTGATGTGTTAACTGAAATTCAGAATATGCTCTGAATATTTCAGCATGCACAGGCGTACCATCAAAACCAATTTACGTCTACAATCTGTTGGAAAATGAGATGAAGCAGTGGTGAATCCTAGGCCGCTGTTCCACTCAATTGGCACGATTTACAAGTAGAATGACTGCTTTTGGTTAGGAGTGACCCCTGGTGGCTAATAGTTATAAGCTGCAAATGGTAAAGTGAGCTGATTATATATATATATAAATATATATATTGATGAATAGAAAGATAGCTAGATAGACAGATCGATAGATATTTATTTCAATGAAATAATTTCTTCATAAAACTAATTGTTTTTGGCTAGGAATTTCTGTATTGTAATAATTTAGGAAAAAAGATTACTTGTCCTAACCAAAAGCAGCAATTCTGCCTATTACAATACTGAGAATTGATCGAGGGCATGCCTTAACCCCAGGGAGATGAGCACTGTTTAACTGAAGCCAATAAGTCCTCGTTAGTATAGTGGTCAGTATCCCCGCCTGTCACGCGGGAGACCGGGGTTCAATTCCCCGACGGGGAGGAGATTCCTTTTATTCACACAATTAAATAAAATGATGTACTTTCTAACATTGTAAAATATATCTGTCATTATCCTTGCCTATTCCGATTGAGAAAAAAGGTTGAATTCACTGATGGCCAAAATGCTTACTGATGTGTTAACTGAAATTCAGAATATGCTCTGAATATTTCAGCATGCACAGGCGTACCATCAAAACCAATTTACGTCTACAATCTGTTGGAAAATGAGATGAAGCAGTGGTGAATCCTAGGCCGCTGTTCCACTCGATTGGCACGATTTACAAGTAGAATGACTGCTTTTGGTTAGTAGTGAACCCTGGTGGCTAATAGTTATAAGCTGCAAATGGTAAAGTGAGCTGATTATATATATATATATTTATATAAATATATATATTGATGAATAGAAAGATAGCTAGATAGACAGATCGATAGATATTTATTTCAATGAAATAATTTCTTCATAAAACTAATTGTTTTTGGCTAGGAATTTCTGTATTGTAATAATTTAGGAAAAAAGATTACTTGTCCTAACCAAAAGCAGCAATTCTGCCTATTACAATACTGAGAATTGATCGAGGGCATGCCTTAACCCCAGGGAGATGAGCACTGTTTAACTGAAGCCAATAAGTCCTCGTTAGTATAGTGGTCAGTATCCCCGCCTGTCACACGGGAGACCGGGGTTCAATTCCCCGACGGGGAGGAGATTCCTTTTATTCACACAATTAAATAAAATGATGTACTTTCTAACATTGTAAAATATATCTGTCATTATCCTTGCCTATTCCGATTGAGAAAAAAGGTTGAATTCACTGATGGCCAAAATGCTTACTGATGTGTTAACTGAAATTCAGAATATCCTCTGAATATTTCAGCATGCACAGGCGTACCATCAAAACCAATTTACGTCTACAATCTGTTGGAAAATGAGATGAAGCAGTGGTGAATCCTAGGCCGCTGTTCCACTCGATTGGCACGATTTACAAGTAGAATGACTGCTTTTGGTTAGTAGTGACCCCTGGTGGCTAATAGTTATAAGCTGCAAATGGTAAAGTGAGCTGATTATATATATATATATATATATATATATAAATATATATATTGATGAATAGAAAGATAGCTAGATAGACAGATCGATAGATATTTATTTCAATGAAATAATTTCTTCATAAAACTAATTGTTTTTGGCTAGGAATTTCTGTATTGTAATAATTTAGGAAAAAAGATTACTTGTCCTAACCAAAAGCAGCAATTCTGCCTATTACAATACTGAGAATTGATCGAGGGCATGCCTTAACCCCAGGGAGGTGAGCACTGTTTAACTGAAGCCAATAAGTCCTCGTTAGTATAGTGGTCAGTATCCCCGCCTGTCACGCGGGAGACCGGGGTTCAATTCCCCGACGGGGAGGAGATTCCTTTTATTCACACAATTAAATAAAATGATGTACTTTCTAACATTGTAAAATATATCTGTCATTATCCTTGCCTATTCCGATTGAGAAAAAAGGTTGAATTCACTGATGGCCAAAATGCTTACTGATGTGTTAACTGAAATTCAGAATATGCTCTGAATATTTCAGCATGCACAGGCGTACCATCAAAACCAATTTACGTCTACAATCTGTTGGAAAATGAGATGAAGCAGTGGTGAATCCTAGGCCGCTGTTCCACTCGATTGGCACGATTTACAAGTAGAATGACTGCTTTTGGTTAGTAGTGACCCCTGGTGGCTAATAGTTATAAGCTGCAAATGGTAAAGTGAGCTGATTATATATATATATATATATATAAATATATATATTGATGAATAGAAAGATAGCTAGATAGACAGATCGATAGATATTTATTTCAATGAAATAATTTCTTCATAAAACTAATTGTTTTTGGCTAGGAATTTCTGTATTGTAATAATTTAGGAAAAAAGATTACTTGTCCTAACCAAAAGCAGCAATTCTGCCTATTACAATACTGAGAATTGATCGAGGGCATGCCTTAACCCCAGGGAGATGAGCACTGTTTAACTGAAGCCAATAAGTCCTCGTTAGTATAGTGGTCAGTATCCCCGCCTGTCACGCGGGAGACCGGGGTTCAATTCCCCGACGGGGAGGAGATTCCTTTTATTCACACAATTAAATAAAATGATGTACTTTCTAACATTGTAAAATATATCTGTCATTATCCTTGCCTATTCCGATTGAGAAAAAAGGTTGAATTCACTGATGGCCAAAATGCTTACTGATGTGTTAACTGAAATTCAGAATATGCTCTGAATATTTCAGCATGCACAGGCGTACCATCAAAACCAATTTACGTCTACAATCTGTTGGAAAATGAGATGAAGCAGTGGTGAATCCTAGGCCGCTGTTCCACTCAATTGGCACGATTTACAAGTAGAATGACTGCTTTTGGTTAGGAGTGACCCCTGGTGGCTAATAGTTATAAGCTGCAAATGGTAAAGTGAGCTGATTATATATATATATAAATATATATATTGATGAATAGAAAGATAGCTAGATAGACAGATCGATAGATATTTATTTCAATGAAATAATTTCTTCATAAAACTAATTGTTTTTGGCTAGGAATTTCTGTATTGTAATAATTTAGGAAAAAAGATTACTTGTCCTAACCAAAAGCAGCAATTCTGCCTATTACAATACTGAGAATTGATCGAGGGCATGCCTTAACCCCAGGGAGATGAGCACTGTTTAACTGAAGCCAATAAGTCCTCGTTAGTATAGTGGTCAGTATCCCCGCCTGTCACGCGGGAGACCGGGGTTCAATTCCCCGACGGGGAGGAGATTCCTTTTATTCACACAATTAAATAAAATGATGTACTTTCTAACATTGTAAAATATATCTGTCATTATCCTTGCCTATTCCGATTGAGAAAAAAGGTTGAATTCACTGATGGCCAAAATGCTTACTGATGTGTTAACTGAAATTCAGAATATGCTCTGAATATTTCAGCATGCACAGGCGTACCATCAAAACCAATTTACGTCTACAATCTGTTGGAAAATGAGATGAAGCAGTGGTGAATCCTAGGCCGCTGTTCCACTCGATTGGCACGATTTACAAGTAGAATGACTGCTTTTGGTTAGTAGTGACCCCTGGTGGCTAATAGTTATAAGCTGCAAATGGTAAAGTGAGCTGATTATATATATATATATTTATATAAATATATATATTGATGAATAGAAAGATAGCTAGATAGACAGATCGATAGATATTTATTTCAATGAAATAATTTCTTCATAAAACTAATTGTTTTTGGCTAGGAATTTCTGTATTGTAATAATTTAGGAAAAAAGATTACTTGTCCTAACCAAAAGCAGCAATTCTGCCTATTACAATACTGAGAATTGATCGAGGGCATGCCTTAACCCCAGGGAGATGAGCACTGTTTAACTGAAGCCAATAAGTCCTCGTTAGTATAGTGGTCAGTATCCCCGCCTGTCACGCGGGAGACCGGGGTTCAATTCCCCGACGGGGAGGAGATTCCTTTTATTCACACAATTAAATAAAATGATGTACTTTCTAACATTGTAAAATATATCTGTCATTATCCTTGCCTATTCCGATTGAGAAAAAAGGTTGAATTCACTGATGGCCAAAATGCTTACTGATGTGTTAACTGAAATTCAGAATATGCTCTGAATATTTCAGCATGCACAGGCGTACCATCAAAACCAATTTACGTCTACAATCTGTTGGAAAATGAGATGAAGCAGTGGTGAATCCTAGGCCGCTGTTCCACTCAATTGGCACGATTTACAAGTAGAATGACTGCTTTTGGTTAGGAGTGACCCCTGGTGGCTAATAGTTATAAGCTGCAAATGGTAAAGTGAGCTGATTATATATATATATATAAATATATATATTGATGAATAGAAAGATAGCTAGATAGACAGATCGATAGATATTTATTTCAATGAAATAATTTCTTCATAAAACTAATTGTTTTTGGCTAGGAATTTCTGTATTGTAATAATTTAGGAAAAAAGATTACTTGTCCTAACCAAAAGCAGCAATTCTGCCTATTACAATACTGAGAATTGATCGAGGGCATGCCTTAACCCCAGGGAGATGAGCACTGTTTAACTGAAGCCAATAAGTCCTCGTTAGTATAGTGGTCAGTATCCCCGCCTGTCACGCGGGAGACCGGGGTTCAATTCCCCGACGGGGAGGAGATTCCTTTTATTCACACAATTAAATAAAATGATGTACTTTCTAACATTGTAAAATATATCTGTCATTATCCTTGCCTATTCCGATTGAGAAAAAAGGTTGAATTCACTGATGGCCAAAATGCTTACTGATGTGTTAACTGAAATTCAGAATATGCTCTGAATATTTCAGCATGCACAGGCGTACCATCAAAACCAATTTACGTCTACAATCTGTTGGAAAATGAGATGAAGCAGTGGTGAATCCTAGGCCGCTGTTCCACTCGATTGGCACGATTTACAAGTAGAATGACTGCTTTTGGTTAGTAGTGACCCCTGGTGGCTAATAGTTATAAGCTGCAAATGGTAAAGTGAGCTGATTATATATATATATATTTATATAAATATATATATTGATGAATAGAAAGATAGCTAGATAGACAGATCGATAGATATTTATTTCAATGAAATAATTTCTTCATAAAACTAATTGTTTTTGGCTAGGAATTTCTGTATTGTAATAATTTAGGAAAAAAGATTACTTGTCCTAACCAAAAGCAGCAATTCTGCCTATTACAATACTGAGAATTGATCGAGGGCATGCCTTAACCCCAGGGAGATGAGCACTGTTTAACTGAAGCCAATAAGTCCTCGTTAGTATAGTGGTCAGTATCCCCGCCTGTCACACGGGAGACCGGGGTTCAATTCCCCGACGGGGAGGAGATTCCTTTTATTCACACAATTAAATAAAATGATGTACTTTCTAACATTGTAAAATATATCTGTCATTATCCTTGCCTATTCCGATTGAGAAAAAAGGTTGAATTCACTGATGGCCAAAATGCTTACTGATGTGTTAACTGAAATTCAGAATATGCTCTGAATATTTCAGCATGCACAGGCGTACCATCAAAACCAATTTACGTCTACAATCTGTTGGAAAATGAGATGAAGCAGTGGTGAATCCTAGGCCGCTGTTCCACTCGATTGGCACGATTTACAAGTAGAATGACTGCTTTTGGTTAGTAGTGACCCCTGGTGGCTAATAGTTATAAGCTGCAAATGGTAAAGTGAGCTGATTATATATATATATATATATATATATATAAATATATATATTGATGAATAGAAAGATAGCTAGATAGACAGATCGATAGATATTTATTTCAATGAAATAACTTCTTCATAAAAC
Source organism: Lissotriton vulgaris (assembly GCF_964263255.1). Taxonomy (NCBI): domain Eukaryota; kingdom Metazoa; phylum Chordata; class Amphibia; order Caudata; family Salamandridae; genus Lissotriton; species Lissotriton vulgaris. The sequence continues at coordinate 230,815,086 of NC_141685.1, forward strand.
TAATTGTTTTTGGCTAGGAATTTCTGTATTGTAATAATTTAGGAAAAAAGATTACTTGTCCTAACCAAAAGCAGCAATTCTGCCTATTACAATACTGAGAATTGATCGAGGGCATGCCTTAACCCCAGGGAGGTGAGCACTGTTTAACTGAAGCCAATAAGTCCTCGTTAGTATAGTGGTCAGTATCCCCGCCTGTCACGCGGGAGACCGGGGTTCAATTCCCCGACGGGGAGGAGATTCCTTTTATTCACACAATTAAATAAAATGATGTACTTTCTAACATTGTAAAATATATCTGTCATTATCCTTGCCTATTCCGATTGAGAAAAAAGGTTGAATTCACTGATGGCCAAAATGCTTACTGATGTGTTAACTGAAATTCAGAATATGCTCTGAATATTTCAGCATGCACAGGCGTACCATCAAAACCAATTTACGTCTACAATCTGTTGGAAAATGAGATGAAGCAGTGGTGAATCCTAGGCCGCTGTTCCACTCGATTGGCACGATTTACAAGTAGAATGACTGCTTTTGGTTAGTAGTGACCCCTGGTGGCTAATAGTTATAAGCTGCAAATGGTAAAGTGAGCTGATTATATATATATATAAATATATATATTGATGAATAGAAAGATAGCTAGATAGACAGATCGATAGATATTTATTTCAATGAAATAATTTCTTCATAAAACTAATTGTTTTTGGCTAGGAATTTCTGTATTGTAATAATTTAGGAAAAAAGATTACTTGTCCTAACCAAAAGCAGCAATTCTGCCTATTACAATACTGAGAATTGATCGAGGGCATGCCTTAACCCCAGGGAGATGAGCACTGTTTAACTGAAGCCAATAAGTCCTCGTTAGTATAGTGGTCAGTATCCCCGCCTGTCACGCGGGAGACCGGGGTTCAATTCCCCGACGGGGAGGAGATTCCTTTTATTCACACAATTAAATAAAATGATGTACTTTCTAACATTGTAAAATATATCTGTCATTATCCTTGCCTATTCCGATTGAGAAAAAAGGTTGAATTCACTGATGGCCAAAATGCTTACTGATGTGTTAACTGAAATTCAGAATATGCTCTGAATATTTCAGCATGCACAGGCGTACCATCAAAACCAATTTACGTCTACAATCTGTTGGAAAATGAGATGAAGCAGTGGTGAATCCTAGGCCGCTGTTCCACTCGATTGGCACGATTTACAAGTAGAATGACTGCTTTTGGTTAGTAGTGACCCCTGGTGGCTAATAGTTATAAGCTGCAAATGGTAAAGTGAGCTGATTATATATATATATATTTATATAAATATATATATTGATGAATAGAAAGATAGCTAGATAGACAGATCGATAGATATTTATTTCAATGAAATAATTTCTTCATAAAACTAATTGTTTTTGGCTAGGAATTTCTGTATTGTAATAATTTAGGAAAAAAGATTACTTGTCCTAACCAAAAGCAGCAATTCTGCCTATTACAATACTGAGAATTGATCGAGGGCATGCCTTAACCCCAGGGAGATGAGCACTGTTTAACTGAAGCCAATAAGTCCTCGTTAGTATAGTGGTCAGTATCCCCGCCTGTCACGCGGGAGACCGGGGTTCAATTCCCCGACGGGGAGGAGATTCCTTTTATTCACACAATTAAATAAAATGATGTACTTTCTAACATTGTAAAATATATCTGTCATTATCCTTGCCTATTCCGATTGAGAAAAAAGGTTGAATTCACTGATGGCCAAAATGCTTACTGATGTGTTAACTGAAATTCAGAATATGCTCTGAATATTTCAGCATGCACAGGCGTACCATCAAAACCAATTTACGTCTACAATCTGTTGGAAAATGAGATGAAGCAGTGGTGAATCCTAGGCCGCTGTTCCACTCAATTGGCACGATTTACAAGTAGAATGACTGCTTTTGGTTAGGAGTGACCCCTGGTGGCTAATAGTTATAAGCTGCAAATGGTAAAGTGAGCTGATTATATATATATATAAATATATATATTGATGAATAGAAAGATAGCTAGATAGACAGATCGATAGATATTTATTTCAATGAAATAATTTCTTCATAAAACTAATTGTTTTTGGCTAGGAATTTCTGTATTGTAATAATTTAGGAAAAAAGATTACTTGTCCTAACCAAAAGCAGCAATTCTGCCTATTACAATACTGAGAATTGATCGAGGGCATGCCTTAACCCCAGGGAGATGAGCACTGTTTAACTGAAGCCAATAAGTCCTCGTTAGTATAGTGGTCAGTATCCCCGCCTGTCACGCGGGAGACCGGGGTTCAATTCCCCGACGGGGAGGAGATTCCTTTTATTCACACAATTAAATAAAATGATGTACTTTCTAACATTGTAAAATATATCTGTCATTATCCTTGCCTATTCCGATTGAGAAAAAAGGTTGAATTCACTGATGGCCAAAATGCTTACTGATGTTTTAACTGAAATTCAGAATATGCTCTGAATATTTCAGCATGCACAGGCGTACCATCAAAACCAATTTACGTCTACAATCTGTTGGAAAATGAGATGAAGCAGTGGTGAATCCTAGGCCGCTGTTCCACTCAATTGGCACGATTTACAAGTAGAATGACTGCTTTTGGTTAGGAGTGACCCCTGGTGGCTAATAGTTATAAGCTGCAAATGGTAAAGTGAGCTGATTATATATATATATAAATATATATATTGATGAATAGAAAGATAGCTAGATAGACAGATCGATAGATATTTATTTCAATGAAATAATTTCTTCATAAAACTAATTGTTTTTGGCTAGGAATTTCTGTATTGTAATAATTTAGGAAAAAAGATTACTTGTCCTAACCAAAAGCAGCAATTCTGCCTATTACAATACTGAGAATTGATCGAGGGCATGCCTTAACCCCAGGGAGATGAGCACTGTTTAACTGAAGCCAATAAGTCCTCGTTAGTATAGTGGTCAGTATCCCCGCCTGTCACGCGGGAGACCGGGGTTCAATTCCCCGACGGGGAGGAGATTCCTTTTATTCACACAATTAAATAAAATGATGTACTTTCTAACATTGTAAAATATATCTGTCATTATCCTTGCCTATTCCGATTGAGAAAAAAGGTTGAATTCACTGATGGCCAAAATGCTTACTGATGTGTTAACTGAAATTCAGAATATGCTCTGAATATTTCAGCATGCACAGGCGTACCATCAAAACCAATTTACGTCTACAATCTGTTGGAAAATGAGATGAAGCAGTGGTGAATCCTAGGCCGCTGTTCCACTCGATTGGCACGATTTACAAGTAGAATGACTGCTTTTGGTTAGTAGTGACCCCTGGTGGCTAATAGTTATAAGCTGCAAATGGTAAAGTGAGCTGATTATATATATATATATTTATATAAATATATATATTGATGAATAGAAAGATAGCTAGATAGACAGATCGATAGATATTTATTTCAATGAAATAATTTCTTCATAAAACTAATTGTTTTTGGCTAGGAATTTCTGTATTGTAATAATTTAGGAAAAAAGATTACTTGTCCTAACCAAAAGCAGCAATTCTGCCTATTACAATACTGAGAATTGATCGAGGGCATGCCTTAACCCCAGGGAGATGAGCACTGTTTAACTGAAGCCAATAAGTCCTCGTTAGTATAGTGGTCAGTATCCCCGCCTGTCACGCGGGAGACCGGGGTTCAATTCCCCGACGGGGAGGAGATTCCTTTTATTCACACAATTAAATAAAATGATGTACTTTCTAACATTGTAAAATATATCTGTCATTATCCTTGCCTATTCCGATTGAGAAAAAAGGTTGAATTCACTGATGGCCAAAATGCTTACTGATGTGTTAACTGAAATTCAGAATATGCTCTGAATATTTCAGCATGCACAGGCGTACCATCAAAACCAATTTACGTCTACAATCTGTTGGAAAATGAGATGAAGCAGTGGTGAATCCTAGGCCGCTGTTCCACTCAATTGGCACGATTTACAAGTAGAATGACTGCTTTTGGTTAGGAGTGACCCCTGGTGGCTAATAGTTATAAGCTGCAAATGGTAAAGTGAGCTGATTATATATATATATAAATATATATATTGATGAATAGAAAGATAGCTAGATAGACAGATCGATAGATATTTATTTCAATGAAATAATTTCTTCATAAAACTAATTGTTTTTGGCTAGGAATTTCTGTATTGTAATAATTTAGGAAAAAAGATTACTTGTCCTAACCAAAAGCAGCAATTCTGCCTATTACAATACTGAGAATTGATCGAGGGCATGCCTTAACCCCAGGGAGATGAGCACTGTTTAACTGAAGCCAATAAGTCCTCGTTAGTATAGTGGTCAGTATCCCCGCCTGTCACGCGGGAGACCGGGGTTCAATTCCCCGACGGGGAGGAGATTCCTTTTATTCACACAATTAAATAAAATGATGTACTTTCTAACATTGTAAAATATATCTGTCATTATCCTTGCCTATTCCGATTGAGAAAAAAGGTTGAATTCACTGATGGCCAAAATGCTTACTGATGTGTTAACTGAAATTCAGAATATGCTCTGAATATTTCAGCATGCACAGGCGTACCATCAAAACCAATTTACGTCTACAATCTGTTGGAAAATGAGATGAAGCAGTGGTGAATCCTAGGCCGCTGTTCCACTCGATTGGCACGATTTACAAGTAGAATGACTGCTTTTGGTTAGTAGTGACCCCTGGTGGCTAATAGTTATAAGCTGCAAATGGTAAAGTGAGCTGATTATATATATATATATATTGATGAATAGAAAGATAGCTAGATAGACAGATCGATAGATATTTATTTCAATGAAATAATTTCTTCATAAAACTAATTGTTTTTGGCTAGGAATTTCTGTATTGTAATAATTTAGGAAAAAAGATTACTTGTCCTAACCAAAAGCAGCAATTCTGCCTATTACAATACTGAGAATTGATCGAGGGCATGCCTTAACCCCAGGGAGATGAGCACTGTTTAACTGAAGCCAATAAGTCCTCGTTAGTATAGTGGTCAGTATCCCCGCCTGTCACGCGGGAGACCGGGGTTCAATTCCCCGACGGGGAGGAGATTCCTTTTATTCACACAATTAAATAAAATGATGTACTTTCTAACATTGTAAAATATATCTGTCATTATCCTTGCCTATTCCGATTGAGAAAAAAGGTTGAATTCACTGATGGCCAAAATGCTTACTGATGTGTTAACTGAAATTCAGAATATGCTCTGAATATTTCAGCATGCACAGGCGTACCATCAAAACCAATTTACGTCTACAATCTGTTGGAAAATGAGATGAAGCAGTGGTGAATCCTAGGCCGCTGTTCCACTCAATTGGCACGATTTACAAGTAGAATGACTGCTTTTGGTTAGGAGTGACCCCTGGTGGCTAATAGTTATAAGCTGCAAATGGTAAAGTGAGCTGATTATATATATATATAAATATATATATTGATGAATAGAAAGATAGCTAGATAGACAGATCGATAGATATTTATTTCAATGAAATAATTTCTTCATAAAACTAATTGTTTTTGGCTAGGAATTTCTGTATTGTAATAATTTAGGAAAAAAGATTACTTGTCCTAACCAAAAGCAGCAATTCTGCCTATTACAATACTGAGAATTGATCGAGGGCATGCCTTAACCCCAGGGAGATGAGCACTGTTTAACTGAAGCCAATAAGTCCTCGTTAGTATAGTGGTCAGTATCCCCGCCTGTCACGCGGGAGACCGGGGTTCAATTCCCCGACGGGGAGGAGATTCCTTTTATTCACACAATTAAATAAAATGATGTACTTTCTAACATTGTAAAATATATCTGTCATTATCCTTGCCTATTCCGATTGAGAAAAAAGGTTGAATTCACTGATGGCCAAAATGCTTACTGATGTGTTAACTGAAATTCAGAATATGCTCTGAATATTTCAGCATGCACAGGCGTACCATCAAAACCAATTTACGTCTACAATCTGTTGGAAAATGAGATGAAGCAGTGGTGAATCCTAGGCCGCTGTTCCACTCGATTGGCACGATTTACAAGTAGAATGACTGCTTTTGGTTAGTAGTGACCCCTGGTGGCTAATAGTTATAAGCTGCAAATGGTAAAGTGAGCTGATTATATATATATATATTTATATAAATATATATATTGATGAATAGAAAGATAGCTAGATAGACAGATCGATAGATATTTATTTCAATGAAATAATTTCTTCATAAAACTAATTGTTTTTGGCTAGGAATTTCTGTATTGTAATAATTTAGGAAAAAAGATTACTTGTCCTAACCAAAAGCAGCAATTCTGCCTATTACAATACTGAGAATTGATCGAGGGCATGCCTTAACCCCAGGGAGATGAGCACTGTTTAACTGAAGCCAATAAGTCCTCGTTAGTATAGTGGTCAGTATCCCCGCCTGTCACGCGGGAGACCGGGGTTCAATTCCCCGACGGGGAGGAGATTCCTTTTATTCACACAATTAAATAAAATGATGTACTTTCTAACATTGTAAAATATATCTGTCATTATCCTTGCCTATTCCGATTGAGAAAAAAGGTTGAATTCACTGATGGCCAAAATGCTTACTGATGTGTTAACTGAAATTCAGAATATGCTCTGAATATTTCAGCATGCACAGGCGTACCATCAAAACCAATTTACGTCTACAATCTGTTGGAAAATGAGATGAAGTAGTGGTGAATCCTAGGCCGCTGTTCCACTCAATTGGCACGATTTACAAGTAGAATGACTGCTTTTGGTTAGGAGTGACCCCTGGTGGCTAATAGTTATAAGCTGCAAATGGTAAAGTGAGCTGATTATATATATATATAAATATATATATTGATGAATAGAAAGATAGCTAGATAGACAGATCGATAGATATTTATTTCAATGAAATAATTTCTTCATAAAACTAATTGTTTTTGGCTAGGAATTTCTGTATTGTAATAATTTAGGAAAAAAGATTACTTGTCCTAACCAAAAGCAGCAATTCTGCCTATTACAATACTGAGAATTGATCGAGGGCATGCCTTAACCCCAGGGAGATGAGCACTGTTTAACTGAAGCCAATAAGTCCTCGTTAGTATAGTGGTCAGTATCCCCGCCTGTCACGCGGGAGACCGGGGTTCAATTCCCCGACGGGGAGGAGATTCCTTTTATTCACACAATTAAATAAAATGATGTACTTTCTAACATTGTAAAATATATCTGTCATTATCCTTGCCTATTCCGATTGAGAAAAAAGGTTGAATTCACTGATGGCCAAAATGCTTACTGATGTGTTAACTGAAATTCAGAATATGCTCTGAATATTTCAGCATGCACAGGCGTACCATCAAAACCAATTTACGTCTACAATCTGTTGGAAAATGAGATGAAGCAGTGGTGAATCCTAGGCCGCTGTTCCACTCGATTGGCACGATTTACAAGTAGAATGACTGCTTTTGGTTAGTAGTGACCCCTGGTGGCTAATAGTTATAAGCTGCAAATGGTAAAGTGAGCTGATTATATATATATATATATTGATGAATAGAAAGATAGCTAGATAGACAGATCGATAGATATTTATTTCAATGAAATAATTTCTTCATAAAACTAATTGTTTTTGGCTAGGAATTTCTGTATTGTAATAATTTAGGAAAAAAGATTACTTGTCCTAACCAAAAGCAGCAATTCTGCCTATTACAATACTGAGAATTGATCGAGGGCATGCCTTAACCCCAGGGAGATGAGCACTGTTTAACTGAAGCCAATAAGTCCTCGTTAGTATAGTGGTCAGTATCCCCGCCTGTCACGCGGGAGACCGGGGTTCAATTCCCCGACGGGGAGGAGATTCCTTTTATTCACACAATTAAATAAAATGATGTACTTTCTAACATTGTAAAATATATCTGTCATTATCCTTGCCTATTCCGATTGAGAAAAAAGGTTGAATTCACTGATGGCCAAAATGCTTACTGATGTGTTAACTGAAATTCAGAATATGCTCTGAATATTTCAGCATGCACAGGCGTACCATCAAAACCAATTTACGTCTACAATCTGTTGGAAAATGAGATGAAGCAGTGGTGAATCCTAGGCCGCTGTTCCACTCGATTGGCACGATTTACAAGTAGAATGACTGCTTTTGGTTAGTAGTGACCCCTGCTGGCTAATAGTTATAAGCTGCAAATGGTAAAGTGAGCTGATTATATATATATATATATATATATATAAATATATATATTGATGAATAGAAAGATAGCTAGATAGACAGATCGATAGATATTTATTTCAATGAAATAATTTCTTCATAAAACTAATTGTTTTTGGCTAGGAATTTCTGTATTGTAATAATTTAGGAAAAAAGATTACTTGTCCTAACCAAAAGCAGCAATTCTGCCTATTACAATACTGAGAATTGATCGAGGGCATGCCTTAACCCCAGGGAGATGAGCACTGTTTAACTGAAGCCAATAAGTCCTCGTTAGTATAGTGGTCAGTATCCCCGCCTGTCACGCGGGAGACCGGGGTTCAATTCCCCGACGGGGAGGAGATTCCTTTTATTCACACAATTAAATAAAATGATGTACTTTCTAACATTGTAAAATATATCTGTCATTATCCTTGCCTATTCCGATTGAGAAAAAAGGTTGAATTCACTGATGGCCAAAATGCTTACTGATGTGTTAACTGAAATTCAGAATATGCTCTGAATATTTCAGCATGCACAGGCGTACCATCAAAACCAATTTACGTCTACAATCTGTTGGAAAATGAGATGAAGCAGTGGTGAATCCTAGGCCGCTGTTCCACTCGATTGGCACGATTTACAAGTAGAATGACTGCTTTTGGTTAGTAGTGACCCCTGGTGGCTAATAGTTATAAGCTGCAAATGGTAAAGTGAGCTGATTATATATATATATATATATATATATATAAATATATATATTGATGAATAGAAAGATAGCTAGATAGACAGATCGATAGATATTTATTTCAATGAAATAATTTCTTCATAAAACTAATTGTTTTTGGCTAGGAATTTCTGTATTGTAATAATTTAGGAAAAAAGATTACTTGTCCTAACCAAAAGCAGCAATTCTGCCTATTACAATACTGAGAATTGATCGAGGGCATGCCTTAACCCCAGGGAGATGATCACTGTTTAACTGAAGCCAATAAGTCCTCGTTAGTATAGTGGTCAGTATCCCCGCCTGTCACGCGGGAGACCGGGGTTCAATTCCCGGACGGGGAGGAGATTCCTTTTATTCACACAATTAAATAAAATGATGTACTTTCTAACATTGTAAAATATATCTGTCATTATCCTTGCCTATTCCGATTGAGAAAAAAGGTTGAATTCACTGATGGCCAAAATGCTTACTGATGTGTTAACTGAAATTCAGAATATGCTCTGAATATTTCAGCATGCACAGGCGTACCATCAAAACCAATTTACGTCTACAATCTGTTGGAAAATGAGATGAAGCAGTGGTGAATCCTAGGCCGCTGTTCCACTCGATTGGCACGATTTACAAGTAGAATGACTGCTTTTGGTTAGTAGTGACCCCTGGTGGCTAATAGTTATAAGCTGCAAATGGTAAAGTGAGCTGATTATATATATATATATATATAAATATATATATTGATGAATAGAAAGATAGCTAGATAGACAGATCGATAGATATTTATTTCAATGAAATAATTTCTTCATAAAACTAATTGTTTTTGGCTAGGAATTTCTGTATTGTAATAATTTAGGAAAAAAGATTACTTGTCCTAACCAAAAGCAGCAATTCTGCCTATTACAATACTGAGAATTGATCGAGGGCATGCCTTAACCCCAGGGAGGTGAGCACTGTTTAACTGAAGCCAATAAGTCCTCGTTAGTATAGTGGTCAGTATCCCCACCTGTCACGCGGGAGACCGGGGTTCAATTCCCCGACGGGGAGGAGATTCCTTTTATTCACACAATTAAATAAAATGATGTACTTTCTAACATTGTAAAATATATCTGTCATTATCCTTGCCTATTCCGATTGAGAAAAAAGGTTGAATTCACTGATGGCCAAAATGCTTACTGATGTGTTAACTGAAATTCAGAATATGCTCTGAATATTTCAGCATGCACAGGCGTACCATCAAAACCAATTTACGTCTACAATCTGTTGGAAAATGAGATGAAGCAGTGGTGAATCCTAGGCCGCTGTTCCACTCGATTGGCACGATTTACAAGTAGAATGACTGCTTTTGGTTAGTAGTGACCCCTGGTGGCTAATAATTATAAGCTGCAAATGGTAAAGTGAGCTGATTATATATATATATATACATATAAATATATATATTGATGAATAGAAAGATAGCTAGATAGACAGATCGATAGATATTTATTTCAATGAAATAATTTCTTCATAAAACTAATTGTTTTTGGCTAGGAATTTCTGTATTGTAATAATTTAGGAAAAAAGATTACTTGTCCTAACCAAAAGCAGCAATTCTGCCTATTACAATACTGAGAATTGATCGAGGGCATGCCTTAACCCCAGGGAGATGAGCACTGTTTAACTGAAGCCAATAAGTCCTCGTTAGTATAGTGGTCAGTATCCCCGCCTGTCACGCGGGAGACCGGGGTTCAATTCCCCGACGGGGAGGAGATTCCTTTTATTCACACAATTAAATAAAATGATGTACTTTCTAACATTGTAAAATATATCTGTCATTATCCTTGCCTATTCCGATTGAGAAAACAGGTTGAATTCACTGATGGCCAAAATGCTTACTGATGTGTTAACTGAAATTCAGAATATGCTCTGAATATTTCAGCATGCACAGGCGTACCATCAAAACCAATTTACGTCTACAATCTGTTGGAAAATGAGATGAAGCAGTGGTGAATCCTAGGCCGCTGTTCCACTCGATTGGCACGATTTACAAGTAGAATGACTGCTTTTGGTTAGTAGTGACCCCTGGTGGCTAATAGTTATAAGCTGCAAATGGTAAAGTGAGCTGATTATATATATATATATATATATAAATATATATATTGATGAATAGAAAGATAGCTAGATAGACAGATCGATAGATATTTATTTCAATGAAATAATTTCTTCATAAAACTAATTGTTTTTGGCTAGGAATTTCTGTATTGTAATAATTTAGGAAAAAAGATTACTTGTCCTAACCAAAAGCAGCAATTCTGCCTATTACAATACTGAGAATTGATCGAGGGCATGCCTTAACCCCAGGGAGATGAGCACTGTTTAACTGAAGCCAAAAAGTCCTCGTTAGTATAGTGGTCAGTATCCCCGCCTGTCACGCGGGAGACCGGGGTTCAATTCCCCGACGGGGAGGAGATTCCTTTTATTCACACAATTAAATAAAATGATGTACTTTCTAACATTGTAAAATATATCTGTCATTATCCTTGCCTATTCCGATTGAGAAAAAAGGTTGAATTCACTGATGGCCAAAATGCTTACTGATGTGTTAACTGAAATTCAGAATATGCTCTGAATATTTCAGCATGCACAGGCGTACCATCAAAACCAATTTACGTCTACAATCTGTTGGAAAATGAGATGAAGCAGTGGTGAATCCTAGGCCGCTGTTCCACTCGATTGGCACGATTTACAAGTAGAATGACTGCTTTTGGTTAGTAGTGACCCCTGGTGGCTAATAGTTATAAGCTGCAAATGGTAAAGTGAGCTGATTATATATATATATATATATAAATATATATATTGATGAATAGAAAGATAGCTAGATAGACAGATCGATAGATATTTATTTCAATGAAATAATTTCTTCATAAAACTAATTGTTTTTGGCTAGGAATTTCTGTATTGTAATAATTTAGGAAAAAAGATTACTTGTCCTAACCAAAAGCAGCAATTCTGCCTATTACAATACTGAGAATTGATCGAGGGCATGCCTTAACCCCAGGGAGGTGAGCACTGTTTAACTGAAGCCAATAAGTCCTCGTTAGTATAGTGGTCAGTATCCCCACCTGTCACGCGGGAGACCGGGGTTCAATTCCCCGACGGGGAGGAGATTCCTTTTATTCACACAATTAAATAAAATGATGTACTTTCTAACATTGTAAAATATATCTGTCATTATCCTTGCCTATTCCGATTGAGAAAAAAGGTTGAATTCACTGATGGCCAAAATGCTTACTGATGTGTTAACTGAAATTCAGAATATGCTCTGAATATTTCAGCATGCACAGGCGTACCATCAAAACCAATTTACGTCTACAATCTGTTGGAAAATGAGATGAAGCAGTGGTGAATCCTAGGCCGCTGTTCCACTCGATTGGCACGATTTACAAGTAGAATGACTGCTTTTGGTTAGTAGTGACCCCTGGTGGCTAATAATTATAAGCTGCAAATGGTAAAGTGAGCTGATTATATATATATATATACAAATAAATATATATATTGATGAATAGAAAGATAGCTAGATAGACAGATCGATAGATATTTATTTCAATGAAATAATTTCTTCATAAAACTAATTGTTTTTGGCTAGGAATTTCTGTATTGTAATAATTTAGGAAAAAAGATTACTTGTCCTAACCAAAAGCAGCAATTCTGCCTATTACAATACTGAGAATTGATCGAGGGCATGCCTTAACCCCAGGGAGATGAGCACTGTTTAACTGAAGCCAATAAGTCCTCGTTAGTATAGTGGTCAGTATCCCCGCCTGTCACGCGGGAGACCGGGGTTCAATTCCCCGACGGGGAGGAGATTCCTTTTATTCACACAATTAAATAAAATGATGTACTTTCTAACATTGTAAAATATATCTGTCATTATCCTTGCCTATTCCGATTGAGAAAACAGGTTGAATTCACTGATGGCCAAAATGCTTACTGATGTGTTAACTGAAATTCAGAATATGCTCTGAATATTTCAGCATGCACAGGCGTACCATCAAAACCAATTTACGTCTACAATCTGTTGGAAAATGAGATGAAGCAGTGGTGAATCCTAGGCCGCTGTTCCACTCGATTGGCACGATTTACAAGTAGAATGACTGCTTTTGGTTAGTAGTGACCCCTGGTGGCTAATAGTTATAAGCTGCAAATGGTAAAGTGAGCTGATTATATATATATATATATATATAAATATATATATTGATGAATAGAAAGATAGCTAGATAGACAGATCGATAGATATTTATTTCAATGAAATAATTTCTTCATAAAACTAATTGTTTTTGGCTAGGAATTTCTGTATTGTAATAATTTAGGAAAAAAGATTACTTGTCCTAACCAAAAGCAGCAATTCTGCCTATTACAATACTGAGAATTGATCGAGGGCATGCCTTAACCCCAGGGAGATGAGCACTGTTTAACTGAAGCCAATAAGTCCTCGTTAGTATAGTGGTCAGTATCCCCGCCTGTCACGCGGGAGACCGGGGTTCAATTCCCCGACGGGGAGGAGATTCCTTTTATTCACACAATTAAATAAAATGATGTACTTTCTAACATTGTAAAATATATCTGTCATTATCCTTGCCTATTCCGATTGAGAAAAAAGGTTGAATTCACTGATGGCCAAAATGCTTACTGATGTGTTAACTGAAATTCAGAATATGCTCTGAATATTTCAGCATGCACAGGCGTACCATCAAAACCAATTTACGTCTACAATCTGTTGGAAAATGAGATGAAGCAGTGGTGAATCCTAGGCCGCTGTTCCACTCGATTGGCACGATTTACAAGTAGAATGACTGCTTTTGGTTAGTAGTGACCCCTGGTGGCTAATAGTTATAAGCTGCAAATGGTAAAGTGAGCTGATTATATATATATATATATATAAATATATATATTGATGAATAGAAAGATAGCTAGATAGACAGATCGATAGATATTTATTTCAATGAAATAATTTCTTCATAAAACTAATTGTTTTTGGCTAGGAATTTCTGTATTGTAATAATTTAGGAAAAAAGATTACTTGTCCTAACCAAAAGCAGCAATTCTGCCTATTACAATACTGAGAATTGATCGAGGGCATGCCTTAACCCCAGGGAGGTGAGCACTGTTTAACTGAAGCCAATAAGTCCTCGTTAGTATAGTGGTCAGTATCCCCACCTGTCACGCGGGAGACCGGGGTTCAATTCCCCGACGGGGAGGAGATTCCTTTTATTCACACAATTAAATAAAATGATGTACTTTCTAACATTGTAAAATATATCTGTCATTATCCTTGCCTATTCCGATTGAGAAAAAAGGTTGAATTCACTGATGGCCAAAATGCTTACTGATGTGTTAACTGAAATTCAGAATATGCTCTGAATATTTCAGCATGCACAGGCGTACCATCAAAACCAATTTACGTCTACAATCTGTTGGAAAATGAGATGAAGCAGTGGTGAATCCTAGGCCGCTGTTCCACTCGATTGGCACGATTTACAAGTAGAATGACTGCTTTTGGTTAGTAGTGACCCCTGGTGGCTAATAATTATAAGCTGCAAATGGTAAAGTGAGCTGATTATATATATATATATACAAATAAATATATATATTGATGAATAGAAAGATAGCTAGATAGACAGATCGATAGATATTTATTTCAATGAAATAATTTCTTCATAAAACTAATTGTTTTTGGCTAGGAATTTCTGTATTGTAATAATTTAGGAAAAAAGATTACTTGTCCTAACCAAAAGCAGCAATTCTGCCTATTACAATACTGAGAATTGATCGAGGGCATGCCTTAACCCCAGGGAGATGAGCACTGTTTAACTGAAGCCAATAAGTCCTCGTTAGTATAGTGGTCAGTATCCCCGCCTGTCACGCGGGAGACCGGGGTTCAATTCCCCGACGGGGAGGAGATTCCTTTTATTCACACAATTAAATAAAATGATGTACTTTCTAACATTGTAAAATATATCTGTCATTATCCTTGCCTATTCCGATTGAGAAAACAGGTTGAATTCACTGATGGCCAAAATGCTTACTGATGTGTTAACTGAAATTCAGAATATGCTCTGAATATTTCAGCATGCACAGGCGTACCATCAAAACCAATTTACGTCTACAATCTGTTGGAAAATGAGATGAAGCAGTGGTGAATCCTAGGCCGCTGTTCCACTCGATTGGCACGATTTACAAGTAGAATGACTGCTTTTGGTTAGTAGTGACCCCTGGTGGCTAATAGTTATAAGCTGCAAATGGTAAAGTGAGCTGATTATATATATATATATATTGATGAATAGAAAGATAGCTAGATAGACAGATCGATAGATATTTATTTCAATGAAATAATTTCTTCATAAAACTAATTGTTTTTGGCTAGGAATTTCTGTATTGTAATAATTTAGGAAAAAAGATTACTTGTCCTAACCAAAAGCAGCAATTCTGCCTATTACAATACTGAGAATTGATCGAGGGCATGCCTTAACCCCAGGGAGATGAGCACTGTTTAACTGAAGCCAATAAGTCCTCGTTAGTATAGTGGTCAGTATCCCCGCCTGTCACGCGGGAGACCGGGGTTCAATTCCCCGACGGGGAGGAGATTCCTTTTATTCACACAATTAAATAAAATGATGTACTTTCTAACATTGTAAAATATATCTGTCATTATCCTTGCCTATTCCGATTGAGAAAAAAGGTTGAATTCACTGATGGCCAAAATGCTTACTGATGTGTTAACTGAAATTCAGAATATGCTCTGAATATTTCAGCATGCACAGGCGTACCATCAAAACCAATTTACGTCTACAATCTGTTGGAAAATGAGATGAAGCAGTGGTGAATCCTAGGCCGCTGTTCCACTCGATTGGCACGATTTACAAGTAGAATGACTGCTTTTGGTTAGTAGTGACCCCTGGTGGCTAATAGTTATAAGCTGCAAATGGTAAAGTGAGCTGATTATATATATATATATATATAAATATATATATTGATGAATAGAAAGATAGCTAGATAGACAGATCGATAGATATTTATTTCAATGAAATAATTTCTTCATAAAACTAATTGTTTTTGGCTAGGAATTTCTGTATTGTAATAATTTAGGAAAAAAGATTACTTGTCCTAACCAAAAGCAGCAATTCTGCCTATTACAATACTGAGAATTGATCGAGGGCATGCCTTAACCCCAGGGAGGTGAGCACTGTTTAACTGAAGCCAATAAGTCCTCGTTAGTATAGTGGTCAGTATCCCCACCTGTCACGCGGGAGACCGGGGTTCAATTCCCCGACGGGGAGGAGATTCCTTTTATTCACACAATTAAATAAAATGATGTACTTTCTAACATTGTAAAATATATCTGTCATTATCCTTGCCTATTCCGATTGAGAAAAAAGGTTGAATTCACTGATGGCCAAAATGCTTACTGATGTGTTAACTGAAATTCAGAATATGCTCTGAATATTTCAGCATGCACAGGCGTACCATCAAAACCAATTTACGTCTACAATCTGTTGGAAAATGAGATGAAGCAGTGGTGAATCCTAGGCCGCTGTTCCACTCGATTGGCACGATTTACAAGTAGAATGACTGCTTTTGGTTAGTAGTGACCCCTGGTGGCTAATAATTATAAGCTGCAAATGGTAAAGTGAGCTGATTATATATATATATATACATATAAATATATATATTGATGAATAGAAAGATAGCTAGATAGACAGATCGATAGATATTTATTTCAATGAAATAATTTCTTCATAAAACTAATTGTTTTTGGCTAGGAATTTCTGTATTGTAATAATTTAGGAAAAAAGATTACTTGTCCTAACCAAAAGCAGCAATTCTGCCTATTACAATACTGAGAATTGATCGAGGGCATGCCTTAACCCCAGGGAGATGAGCACTGTTTAACTGAAGCCAATAAGTCCTCGTTAGTATAGTGGTCAGTATCCCCGCCTGTCACGCGGGAGACCGGGGTTCAATTCCCCGACGGGGAGGAGATTCCTTTTATTCACACAATTAAATAAAATGATGTACTTTCTAACATTGTAAAATATATCTGTCATTATCCTTGCCTATTCCGATTGAGAAAACAGGTTGAATTCACTGATGGCCAAAATGCTTACTGATGTGTTAACTGAAATTCAGAATATGCTCTGAATATTTCAGCATGCACAGGCGTACCATCAAAACCAATTTACGTCTACAATCTGTTGGAAAATGAGATGAAGCAGTGGTGAATCCTAGGCCGCTGTTCCACTCGATTGGCACGATTTACAAGTAGAATGACTGCTTTTGGTTAGTAGTGACCCCTGGTGGCTAATAGTTATAAGCTGCAAATGGTAAAGTGAGCTGATTATATATATATATATATTGATGAATAGAAAGATAGCTAGATAGACAGATCGATAGATATTTATTTCAATGAAATAATTTCTTCATAAAACTAATTGTTTTTGGCTAGGAATTTCTGTATTGTAATAATTTAGGAAAAAAGATTACTTGTCCTAACCAAAAGCAGCAATTCTGCCTATTACAATACTGAGAATTGATCGAGGGCATGCCTTAACCCCAGGGAGGTGAGCACTGTTTAACTGAAGCCAATAAGTCCTCGTTAGTATAGTGGTCAGTATCCCCGCCTGTCACGCGGGAGACCGGGGTTCAATTCCCCGACGGGGAGGCGATTCCTTTTATTCACACAATTAAATAAAATGATGTACTTTCTAACATTGTAAAATATATCTGTCATTATCCTTGCCTATTCCGATTGAGAAAAAAGGTTGAATTCACTGATGGCCAAAATGCTTACTGATGTGTTAACTGAAATTCAGAATATGCTCTGAATATTTCAGCATGCACAGGCGTACCATCAAAACCAATTTACGTCTACAATCTGTTGGAAAATGAGATGAAGCAGTGGTGAATCCTAGGCCGCTGTTCCACTCAATTGGCACGATTTACAAGTAGAATGACTGCTTTTGGTTAGGAGTGACCCCTGGTGGCTAATAGTTATAAGCTGCAAATGGTAAAGTGAGCTGATTATATATATATATGTATATATATATATAAATATATATATTGATGAATAGAAAGATAGCTAGATAGACAGATCGATAGATATTTATTTCAATGAAATAATTTCTTCATAAAACTAATTGTTTTTGGCTAGGAATTTCTGTATTGTAATAATTTAGGAAAAAAGATTACTTGTCCTAACCAAAAGCAGCAATTCTGCCTATTACAATACTGAGAATTGATCGAGGGCATGCCTTAACCCCAGGGAGGTGAGCACTGTTTAACTGAAGCCAATAAGTCCTCGTTAGTATAGTGGTCAGTATCCCCGCCTGTCACGCGGGAGACCGGGGTTCAATTCCCCGACGGGGAGGAGATTCCTTTTATTCACACAATTAAATAAAATGATGTACTTTCTAACATTGTAAAATATATCTGTCATTATCCTTGCCTATTCCGATTGAGAAAAAAGGTTGAATTCACTGATGGCCAAAATGCTTACTGATGTGTTAACTGAAATTCAGAATATGCTCTGAATATTTCAGCATGCACAGGCGTACCATCAAAACCAATTTACGTCTACAATCTGTTGGAAAATGAGATGAAGCAGTGGTGAATCCTAGGCCGCTGTTCCACTCGATTGGCACGATTTACAAGTAGAATGACTGCTTTTGGTTAGTAGTGACCCCTGGTGGCTAATAATTATAAGCTGCAAATGGTAAAGTGAGCTGATTATATATATATATATATACATATAAATATATATATTGATGAATAGAAAGATAGCTAGATAGACAGATCGATAGATATTTATTTCAATGAAATAATTTCTTCATAAAACTAATTGTTTTTGGCTAGGAATTTCTGTATTGTAATAATTTAGGAAAAAAGATTACTTGTCCTAACCAAAAGCAGCAATTCTGCCTATTACAATACTGAGAATTGATCGAGGGCATGCCTTAACCCCAGGGAGATGAGCACTGTTTAACTGAAGCCAATAAGTCCTCGTTAGTATAGTGGTC
Organism: Lissotriton vulgaris; assembly: GCF_964263255.1. NCBI lineage: Eukaryota > Metazoa > Chordata > Amphibia > Caudata > Salamandridae > Lissotriton > Lissotriton vulgaris. Next base: position 230,834,038 of record NC_141685.1, read on the forward strand.
AGTATCCCCGCCTGTCACGCGGGAGACCGGGGTTCAATTCCCCGACGGGGAGGAGATTCCTTTTATTCACACAATTAAATAAAATGATGTACTTTCTAACATTGTAAAATATATCTGTCATTATCCTTGCCTATTCCGATTGAGAAAACAGGTTGAATTCACTGATGGCCAAAATGCTTACTGATGTGTTAACTGAAATTCAGAATATGCTCTGAATATTTCAGCATGCACAGGCGTACCATCAAAACCAATTTACGTCTACAATCTGTTGGAAAATGAGATGAAGCAGTGGTGAATCCTAGGCCGCTGTTCCACTCGATTGGCACGATTTACAAGTAGAATGACTGCTTTTGGTTAGTAGTGACCCCTGGTGGCTAATAGTTATAAGCTGCAAATGGTAAAGTGAGCTGATTATATATATATATATATTGATGAATAGAAAGATAGCTAGATAGACAGATCGATAGATATTTATTTCAATGAAATAATTTCTTCATAAAACTAATTGTTTTTGGCTAGGAATTTCTGTATTGTAATAATTTAGGAAAAAAGATTACTTGTCCTAACCAAAAGCAGCAATTCTGCCTATTACAATACTGAGAATTGATCGAGGGCATGCCTTAACCCCAGGGAGATGAGCACTGTTTAACTGAAGCCAATAAGTCCTCGTTAGTATAGTGGTCAGTATCCCCGCCTGTCACGCGGGAGACCGGGGTTCAATTCCCCGACGGGGAGGAGATTCCTTTTATTCACACAATTAAATAAAATGATGTACTTTCTAACATTGTAAAATATATCTGTCATTATCCTTGCCTATTCCGATTGAGAAAAAAGGTTGAATTCACTGATGGCCAAAATGCTTACTGATGTGTTAACTGAAATTCAGAATATGCTCTGAATATTTCAGCATGCACAGGCGTACCATCAAAACCAATTTACGTCTACAATCTGTTGGAAAATGAGATGAAGCAGTGGTGAATCCTAGGCCGCTGTTCCACTCGATTGGCACGATTTACAAGTAGAATGACTGCTTTTGGTTAGTAGTGACCCCTGGTGGCTAATAGTTATAAGCTGCAAATGGTAAAGTGAGCTGATTATATATATATATATATATAAATATATATATTGATGAATAGAAAGATAGCTAGATAGACAGATCGATAGATATTTATTTCAATGAAATAATTTCTTCATAAAACTAATTGTTTTTGGCTAGGAATTTCTGTATTGTAATAATTTAGGAAAAAAGATTACTTGTCCTAACCAAAAGCAGCAATTCTGCCTATTACAATACTGAGAATTGATCGAGGGCATGCCTTAACCCCAGGGAGGTGAGCACTGTTTAACTGAAGCCAATAAGTCCTCGTTAGTATAGTGGTCAGTATCCCCACCTGTCACGCGGGAGACCGGGGTTCAATTCCCCGACGGGGAGGAGATTCCTTTTATTCACACAATTAAATAAAATGATGTACTTTCTAACATTGTAAAATATATCTGTCATTATCCTTGCCTATTCCGATTGAGAAAAAAGGTTGAATTCACTGATGGCCAAAATGCTTACTGATGTGTTAACTGAAATTCAGAATATGCTCTGAATATTTCAGCATGCACAGGCGTACCATCAAAACCAATTTACGTCTACAATCTGTTGGAAAATGAGATGAAGCAGTGGTGAATCCTAGGCCGCTGTTCCACTCGATTGGCACGATTTACAAGTAGAATGACTGCTTTTGGTTAGTAGTGACCCCTGGTGGCTAATAATTATAAGCTGCAAATGGTAAAGTGAGCTGATTATATATATATATATACATATAAATATATATATTGATGAATAGAAAGATAGCTAGATAGACAGATCGATAGATATTTATTTCAATGAAATAATTTCTTCATAAAACTAATTGTTTTTGGCTAGGAATTTCTGTATTGTAATAATTTAGGAAAAAAGATTACTTGTCCTAACCAAAAGCAGCAATTCTGCCTATTACAATACTGAGAATTGATCGAGGGCATGCCTTAACCCCAGGGAGATGAGCACTGTTTAACTGAAGCCAATAAGTCCTCGTTAGTATAGTGGTCAGTATCCCCGCCTGTCACGCGGGAGACCGGGGTTCAATTCCCCGACGGGGAGGAGATTCCTTTTATTCACACAATTAAATAAAATGATGTACTTTCTAACATTGTAAAATATATCTGTCATTATCCTTGCCTATTCCGATTGAGAAAACAGGTTGAATTCACTGATGGCCAAAATGCTTACTGATGTGTTACCTGAAATTCAGAATATGCTCTGAATATTTCAGCATGCACAGGCGTACCATCAAAACCAATTTACGTCTACAATCTGTTGGAAAATGAGATGAAGCAGTGGTGAATCCTAGGCCGCTGTTCCACTCGATTGGCACGATTTACAAGTAGAATGACTGCTTTTGGTTAGTAGTGACCCCTGGTGGCTAATAGTTATAAGCTGCAAATGGTAAAGTGAGCTGATTATATATATATATATATTGATGAATAGAAAGATAGCTAGATAGACAGATCGATAGATATTTATTTCAATGAAATAATTTCTTCATAAAACTAATTGTTTTTGGCTAGGAATTTCTGTATTGTAATAATTTAGGAAAAAAGATTACTTGTCCTAACCAAAAGCAGCAATTCTGCCTATTACAATACTGAGAATTGATCGAGGGCATGCCTTAACCCCAGGGAGATGAGCACTGTTTAACTGAAGCCAATAAGTCCTCGTTAGTATAGTGGTCAGTATCCCCGCCTGTCACGCGGGAGACCGGGGTTCAATTCCCCGACGGGGAGGAGATTCCTTTTATTCACACAATTAAATAAAATGATGTACTTTCTAACATTGTAAAATATATCTGTCATTATCCTTGCCTATTCCGATTGAGAAAAAAGGTTGAATTCACTGATGGCCAAAATGCTTACTGATGTGTTAACTGAAATTCAGAATATGCTCTGAATATTTCAGCATGCACAGGCGTACCATCAAAACCAATTTACGTCTACAATCTGTTGGAAAATGAGATGAAGCAGTGGTGAATCCTAGGCCGCTGTTCCACTCGATTGGCACGATTTACAAGTAGAATGACTGCTTTTGGTTAGTAGTGACCCCTGGTGGCTAATAGTTATAAGCTGCAAATGGTAAAGTGAGCTGATTATATATATATATATATATTGATGAATAGAAAGATAGCTAGATAGACAGATCGATAGATATTTATTTCAATGAAATAATTTCTTCATAAAACTAATTGTTTTTGGCTAGGAATTTCTGTATTGTAATAATTTAGGAAAAAAGATTACTTGTCCTAACCAAAAGCAGCAATTCTGCCTATTACAATACTGAGAATTGATCGAGGGCATGCCTTAACCCCAGGGAGATGAGCACTGTTTAACTGAAGCCAATAAGTCCTCGTTAGTATAGTGGTCAGTATCCCCGCCTGTCACGCGGGAGACCGGGGTTCAATTCCCCGACGGGGAGGAGATTCCTTTTATTCACACAATTAAATAAAATGATGTACTTTCTAACATTGTGAAATATATCTGTCATTATCCTTGCCTATTCCGATTGAGAAAAAAGGTTGAATTCACTGATGGCCAAAATGCTTACTGATGTGTTAACTGAAATTCAGAATATGCTCTGAATATTTCAGCATGCACAGGCGTACCATCAAAACCAATTTACGTCTACAATCTGTTGGAAAATGAGATGAAGCAGTGGTGAATCCTAGGCCGCTGTTCCACTCGATTGGCACGATTTACAAGTAGAATGACTGCTTTTGGTTAGTAGTGACCCCTGCTGGCTAATAGTTATAAGCTGCAAATGGTAAAGTGAGCTGATTATATATATATATATATATATAAATATATATATTGATGAATAGAAAGATAGCTAGATAGACAGATCGATAGATATTTATTTCAATGAAATAATTTCTTCATAAAACTAATTGTTTTTGGCTAGGAATTTCTGTATTGTAATAATTTAGGAAAAAAGATTACTTGTCCTAACCAAAAGCAGCAATTCTGCCTATTACAATACTGAGAATTGATCGAGGGCATGCCTTAACCCCAGGGAGATGAGCACTGTTTAACTGAAGCCAATAAGTCCTCGTTAGTATAGTGGTCAGTATCCCCGCCTGTCACGCGGGAGACCGGGGTTCAATTCCCCGACGGGGAGGAGATTCCTTTTATTCACACAATTAAATAAAATGATGTACTTTCTAACATTGTAAAATATATCTGTCATTATCCTTGCCTATTCCGATTGAGAAAAAAGGTTGAATTCACTGATGGCCAAAATGCTTACTGATGTGTTAACTGAAATTCAGAATATGCTCTGAATATTTCAGCATGCACAGGCGTACCATCAAAACCAATTTACGTCTACAATCTGTTGGAAAATGAGATGAAGCAGTGGTGAATCCTAGGCCGCTGTTCCACTCGATTGGCACGATTTACAAGTAGAATGACTGCTTTTGGTTAGTAGTGACCCCTGGTGGCTAATAGTTATAAGCTGCAAATGGTAAAGTGAGCTGATTATATATATATATATATATATATATATATAAATATATATATTGATGAATAGAAAGATAGCTAGATAGACAGATCGATAGATATTTATTTCAATGAAATAATTTCTTCATAAAACTAATTGTTTTTGGCTAGGAATTTCTGTATTGTAATAATTTAGGAAAAAAGATTACTTGTCCTAACCAAAAGCAGCAATTCTGCCTATTACAATACTGAGAATTGATCGAGGGCATGCCTTAACCCCAGGGAGATGATCACTGTTTAACTGAAGCCAATAAGTCCTCGTTAGTATAGTGGTCAGTATCCCCGCCTGTCACGCGGGAGACCGGGGTTCAATTCCCGGACGGGGAGGAGATTCCTTTTATTCACACAATTAAATAAAATGATGTACTTTCTAACATTGTAAAATATATCTGTCATTATCCTTGCCTATTCCGATTGAGAAAAAAGGTTGAATTCACTGATGGCCAAAATGCTTACTGATGTGTTAACTGAAATTCAGAATATGCTCTGAATATTTCAGCATGCACAGGCGTACCATCAAAACCAATTTACGTCTACAATCTGTTGGAAAATGAGATGAAGCAGTGGTGAATCCTAGGCCGCTGTTCCACTCGATTGGCACGATTTACAAGTAGAATGACTGCTTTTGGTTAGTAGTGACCCCTGGTGGCTAATAGTTATAAGCTGCAAATGGTAAAGTGAGCTGATTATATATATATATATATATATAAATATATATATTGATGAATAGAAAGATAGCTAGATAGACAGATCGATAGATATTTATTTCAATGAAATAATTTCTTCATAAAACTAATTGTTTTTGGCTAGGAATTTCTGTATTGTAATAATTTAGGAAAAAAGATTACTTGTCCTAACCAAAAGCAGCAATTCTGCCTATTACAATACTGAGAATTGATCGAGGGCATGCCTTAACCCCAGGGAGATGAGCACTGTTTAACTGAAGCCAATAAGTCCTCGTTAGTATAGTGGTCAGTATCCCCGCCTGTCACGCGGGAGACCGGGGTTCAATTCCCCGACGGGGAGGAGATTCCTTTTATTCACACAATTAAATAAAATGATGTACTTTCTAACATTGTAAAATATATCTGTCATTATCCTTGCCTATTCCGATTGAGAAAAAAGGTTGAATTCACTGATGGCCAAAATGCTTACTGATGTGTTAACTGAAATTCAGAATATGCTCTGAATATTTCAGCATGCACAGGCGTACCATCAAAACCAATTTACGTCTACAATCTGTTGGAAAATGAGATGAAGCAGTGGTGAATCCTAGGCCGCTGTTCCACTCGATTGGCACGATTTACAAGTAGAATGACTGCTTTTGGTTAGTAGTGACCCCTGGTGGCTAATAGTTATAAGATGCAAATGGTAAAGTGAGCTGATTATATATATATATATATATAAATATATATATTGATGAATAGAAAGATAGCTAGATAGACAGATCGATAGATATTTATTTCAATGAAATAATTTCTTCATAAAACTAATTGTTTTTGGCTAGGAATTTCTGTATTGTAATAATTTAGGAAAAAAGATTACTTGTCCTAACCAAAAGCAGCAATTCTGCCTATTACAATACTGAGAATTGATCGAGGGCATGCCTTAACCCCAGGGAGGTGAGCACTGTTTAACTGAAGCCAATAAGTCCTCGTTAGTATAGTGGTCAGTATCCCCACCTGTCACGCGGGAGACCGGGGTTCAATTCCCCGACGGGGAGGAGATTCCTTTTATTCACACAATTAAATAAAATGATGTACTTTCTAACATTGTAAAATATATCTGTCATTATCCTTGCCTATTCCGATTGAGAAAAAAGGTTGAATTCACTGATGGCCAAAATGCTTACTGATGTGTTAACTGAAATTCAGAATATGCTCTGAATATTTCAGCATGCACAGGCGTACCATCAAAACCAATTTACGTCTACAATCTGTTGGAAAATGAGATGAAGCAGTGGTGAATCCTAGGCCGCTGTTCCACTCGATTGGCACGATTTACAAGTAGAATGACTGCTTTTGGTTAGTAGTGACCCCTGGTGGCTAATAATTATAAGCTGCAAATGGTAAAGTGAGCTGATTATATATATATATATACATATAAATATATATATTGATGAATAGAAAGATAGCTAGATAGACAGATCGATAGATATTTATTTCAATGAAATAATTTCTTCATAAAACTAATTGTTTTTGGCTAGGAATTTCTGTATTGTAATAATTTAGGAAAAAAGATTACTTGTCCTAACCAAAAGCAGCAATTCTGCCTATTACAATACTGAGAATTGATCGAGGGCATGCCTTAACCCCAGGGAGATGAGCACTGTTTAACTGAAGCCAATAAGTCCTCGTTAGTATAGTGGTCAGTATCCCCGCCTGTCACGCGGGAGACCGGGGTTCAATTCCCCGACGGGGAGGAGATTCCTTTTATTCACACAATTAAATAAAATGATGTACTTTCTAACATTGTAAAATATATCTGTCATTATCCTTGCCTATTCCGATTGAGAAAACAGGTTGAATTCACTGATGGCCAAAATGCTTACTGATGTGTTAACTGAAATTCAGAATATGCTCTGAATATTTCAGCATGCACAGGCGTACCATCAAAACCAATTTACGTCTACAATCTGTTGGAAAATGAGATGAAGCAGTGGTGAATCCTAGGCCGCTGTTCCACTCGATTGGCACGATTTACAAGTAGAATGACTGCTTTTGGTTAGTAGTGACCCCTGGTGGCTAATAGTTATAAGCTGCAAATGGTAAAGTGAGCTGATTATATATATATATATATATATAAATATATATATTGATGAATAGAAAGATAGCTAGATAGACAGATCGATAGATATTTATTTCAATGAAATAATTTCTTCATAAAACTAATTGTTTTTGGCTAGGAATTTCTGTATTGTAATAATTTAGGAAAAAAGATTACTTGTCCTAACCAAAAGCAGCAATTCTGCCTATTACAATACTGAGAATTGATCGAGGGCATGCCTTAACCCCAGGGAGATGAGCACTGTTTAACTGAAGCCAATAAGTCCTCGTTAGTATAGTGGTCAGTATCCCCGCCTGTCACGCGGGAGACCGGGGTTCAATTCCCCGACGGGGAGGAGATTCCTTTTATTCACACAATTAAATAAAATGATGTACTTTCTAACATTGTAAAATATATCTGTCATTATCCTTGCCTATTCCGATTGAGAAAAAAGGTTGAATTCACTGATGGCCAAAATGCTTACTGATGTGTTAACTGAAATTCAGAATATGCTCTGAATATTTCAGCATGCACAGGCGTACCATCAAAACCAATTTACGTCTACAATCTGTTGGAAAATGAGATGAAGCAGTGGTGAATCCTAGGCCGCTGTTCCACTCGATTGGCACGATTTACAAGTAGAATGACTGCTTTTGGTTAGTAGTGACCCCTGGTGGCTAATAGTTATAAGCTGCAAATGGTAAAGTGAGCTGATTATATATATATATATATATAAATATATATATTGATGAATAGAAAGATAGCTAGATAGACAGATCGATAGATATTTATTTCAATGAAATAATTTCTTCATAAAACTAATTGTTTTTGGCTAGGAATTTCTGTATTGTAATAATTTAGGAAAAAAGATTACTTGTCCTAACCAAAAGCAGCAATTCTGCCTATTACAATACTGAGAATTGATCGAGGGCATGCCTTAACCCCAGGGAGGTGAGCACTGTTTAACTGAAGCCAATAAGTCCTCGTTAGTATAGTGGTCAGTATCCCCACCTGTCACGCGGGAGACCGGGGTTCAATTCCCCGACGGGGAGGAGATTCCTTTTATTCACACAATTAAATAAAATGATGTACTTTCTAACATTGTAAAATATATCTGTCATTATCCTTGCCTATTCCGATTGAGAAAAAAGGTTGAATTCACTGATGGCCAAAATGCTTACTGATGTGTTAACTGAAATTCAGAATATGCTCTGAATATTTCAGCATGCACAGGCGTACCATCAAAACCAATTTACGTCTACAATCTGTTGGAAAATGAGATGAAGCAGTGGTGAATCCTAGGCCGCTGTTCCACTCGATTGGCACGATTTACAAGTAGAATGACTGCTTTTGGTTAGTAGTGACCCCTGGTGGCTAATAATTATAAGCTGCAAATGGTAAAGTGAGCTGATTATATATATATATATACAAATAAATATATATATTGATGAATAGAAAGATAGCTAGATAGACAGATCGATAGATATTTATTTCAATGAAATAATTTCTTCATAAAACTAATTGTTTTTGGCTAGGAATTTCTGTATTGTAATAATTTAGGAAAAAAGATTACTTGTCCTAACCAAAAGCAGCAATTCTGCCTATTACAATACTGAGAATTGATCGAGGGCATGCCTTAACCCCAGGGAGATGAGCACTGTTTAACTGAAGCCAATAAGTCCTCGTTAGTATAGTGGTCAGTATCCCCGCCTGTCACGCGGGAGACCGGGGTTCAATTCCCCGACGGGGAGGAGATTCCTTTTATTCACACAATTAAATAAAATGATGTACTTTCTAACATTGTAAAATATATCTGTCATTATCCTTGCCTATTCCGATTGAGAAAACAGGTTGAATTCACTGATGGCCAAAATGCTTACTGATGTGTTAACTGAAATTCAGAATATGCTCTGAATATTTCAGCATGCACAGGCGTACCATCAAAACCAATTTACGTCTACAATCTGTTGGAAAATGAGATGAAGCAGTGGTGAATCCTAGGCCGCTGTTCCACTCGATTGGCACGATTTACAAGTAGAATGACTGCTTTTGGTTAGTAGTGACCCCTGGTGGCTAATAGTTATAAGCTGCAAATGGTAAAGTGAGCTGATTATATATATATATATATTGATGAATAGAAAGATAGCTAGATAGACAGATCGATAGATATTTATTTCAATGAAATAATTTCTTCATAAAACTAATTGTTTTTGGCTAGGAATTTCTGTATTGTAATAATTTAGGAAAAAAGATTACTTGTCCTAACCAAAAGCAGCAATTCTGCCTATTACAATACTGAGAATTGATCGAGGGCATGCCTTAACCCCAGGGAGATGAGCACTGTTTAACTGAAGCCAATAAGTCCTCGTTAGTATAGTGGTCAGTATCCCCGCCTGTCACGCGGGAGACCGGGGTTCAATTCCCCGACGGGGAGGAGATTCCTTTTATTCACACAATTAAATAAAATGATGTACTTTCTAACATTGTAAAATATATCTGTCATTATCCTTGCCTATTCCGATTGAGAAAAAAGGTTGAATTCACTGATGGCCAAAATGCTTACTGATGTGTTAACTGAAATTCAGAATATGCTCTGAATATTTCAGCATGCACAGGCGTACCATCAAAACCAATTTACGTCTACAATCTGTTGGAAAATGAGATGAAGCAGTGGTGAATCCTAGGCCGCTGTTCCACTCGATTGGCACGATTTACAAGTAGAATGACTGCTTTTGGTTAGTAGTGACCCCTGGTGGCTAATAGTTATAAGCTGCAAATGGTAAAGTGAGCTGATTATATATATATATATATATAAATATATATATTGATGAATAGAAAGATAGCTAGATAGACAGATCGATAGATATTTATTTCAATGAAATAATTTCTTCATAAAACTAATTGTTTTTGGCTAGGAATTTCTGTATTGTAATAATTTAGGAAAAAAGATTACTTGTCCTAACCAAAAGCAGCAATTCTGCCTATTACAATACTGAGAATTGATCGAGGGCATGCCTTAACCCCAGGGAGGTGAGCACTGTTTAACTGAAGCCAATAAGTCCTCGTTAGTATAGTGGTCAGTATCCCCACCTGTCACGCGGGAGACCGGGGTTCAATTCCCCGACGGGGAGGAGATTCCTTTTATTCACACAATTAAATAAAATGATGTACTTTCTAACATTGTAAAATATATCTGTCATTATCCTTGCCTATTCCGATTGAGAAAAAAGGTTGAATTCACTGATGGCCAAAATGCTTACTGATGTGTTAACTGAAATTCAGAATATGCTCTGAATATTTCAGCATGCACAGGCGTACCATCAAAACCAATTTACGTCTACAATCTGTTGGAAAATGAGATGAAGCAGTGGTGAATCCTAGGCCGCTGTTCCACTCGATTGGCACGATTTACAAGTAGAATGACTGCTTTTGGTTAGTAGTGACCCCTGGTGGCTAATAATTATAAGCTGCAAATGGTAAAGTGAGCTGATTATATATATATATATACATATAAATATATATATTGATGAATAGAAAGATAGCTAGATAGACAGATCGATAGATATTTATTTCAATGAAATAATTTCTTCATAAAACTAATTGTTTTTGGCTAGGAATTTCTGTATTGTAATAATTTAGGAAAAAAGATTACTTGTCCTAACCAAAAGCAGCAATTCTGCCTATTACAATACTGAGAATTGATCGAGGGCATGCCTTAACCCCAGGGAGATGAGCACTGTTTAACTGAAGCCAATAAGTCCTCGTTAGTATAGTGGTCAGTATCCCCGCCTGTCACGCGGGAGACCGGGGTTCAATTCCCCGACGGGGAGGAGATTCCTTTTATTCACACAATTAAATAAAATGATGTACTTTCTAACATTGTAAAATATATCTGTCATTATCCTTGCCTATTCCGATTGAGAAAACAGGTTGAATTCACTGATGGCCAAAATGCTTACTGATGTGTTAACTGAAATTCAGAATATGCTCTGAATATTTCAGCATGCACAGGCGTACCATCAAAACCAATTTACGTCTACAATCTGTTGGAAAATGAGATGAAGCAGTGGTGAATCCTAGGCCGCTGTTCCACTCGATTGGCACGATTTACAAGTAGAATGACTGCTTTTGGTTAGTAGTGACCCCTGGTGGCTAATAGTTATAAGCTGCAAATGGTAAAGTGAGCTGATTATATATATATATATATTGATGAATAGAAAGATAGCTAGATAGACAGATCGATAGATATTTATTTCAATGAAATAATTTCTTCATAAAACTAATTGTTTTTGGCTAGGAATTTCTGTATTGTAATAATTTAGGAAAAAAGATTACTTGTCCTAACCAAAAGCAGCAATTCTGCCTATTACAATACTGAGAATTGATCGAGGGCATGCCTTAACCCCAGGGAGATGAGCACTGTTTAACTGAAGCCAATAAGTCCTCGTTAGTATAGTGGTCAGTATCCCCGCCTGTCACGCGGGAGACCGGGGTTCAATTCCCCGACGGGGAGGAGATTCCTTTTATTCACACAATTAAATAAAATGATGTACTTTCTAACATTGTAAAATATATCTGTCATTATCCTTGCCTATTCCGATTGAGAAAAAAGGTTGAATTCACTGATGGCCAAAATGCTTACTGATGTGTTAACTGAAATTCAGAATATGCTCTGAATATTTCAGCATGCACAGGCGTACCATCAAAACCAATTTACGTCTACAATCTGTTGGAAAATGAGATGAAGCAGTGGTGAATCCTAGGCCGCTGTTCCACTCGATTGGCACGATTTACAAGTAGAATGACTGCTTTTGGTTAGTAGTGACCCCTGGTGGCTAATAGTTATAAGCTGCAAATGGTAAAGTGAGCTGATTATATATATATATATATATAAATATATATATTGATGAATAGAAAGATAGCTAGATAGACAGATCGATAGATATTTATTTCAATGAAATAATTTCTTCATAAAACTAATTGTTTTTGGCTAGGAATTTCTGTATTGTAATAATTTAGGAAAAAAGATTACTTGTCCTAACCAAAAGCAGCAATTCTGCCTATTACAATACTGAGAATTGATCGAGGGCATGCCTTAACCCCAGGGAGGTGAGCACTGTTTAACTGAAGCCAATAAGTCCTCGTTAGTATAGTGGTCAGTATCCCCACCTGTCACGCGGGAGACCGGGGTTCAATTCCCCGACGGGGAGGAGATTCCTTTTATTCACACAATTAAATAAAATGATGTACTTTCTAACATTGTAAAATATATCTGTCATTATCCTTGCCTATTCCGATTGAGAAAAAAGGTTGAATTCACTGATGGCCAAAATGCTTACTGATGTGTTAACTGAAATTCAGAATATGCTCTGAATATTTCAGCATGCACAGGCGTACCATCAAAACCAATTTACGTCTACAATCTGTTGGAAAATGAGATGAAGCAGTGGTGAATCCTAGGCCGCTGTTCCACTCGATTGGCACGATTTACAAGTAGAATGACTGCTTTTGGTTAGTAGTGACCCCTGGTGGCTAATAATTATAAGCTGCAAATGGTAAAGTGAGCTGATTATATATATATATATACATATAAATATATATATTGATGAATAGAAAGATAGCTAGATAGACAGATCGATAGATATTTATTTCAATGAAATAATTTCTTCATAAAACTAATTGTTTTTGGCTAGGAATTTCTGTATTGTAATAATTTAGGAAAAAAGATTACTTGTCCTAACCAAAAGCAGCAATTCTGCCTATTACAATACTGAGAATTGATCGAGGGCATGCCTTAACCCCAGGGAGATGAGCACTGTTTAACTGAAGCCAATAAGTCCTCGTTAGTATAGTGGTCAGTATCCCCGCCTGTCACGCGGGAGACCGGGGTTCAATTCCCCGACGGGGAGGAGATTCCTTTTATTCACACAATTAAATAAAATGATGTACTTTCTAACATTGTAAAATATATCTGTCATTATCCTTGCCTATTCCGATTGAGAAAACAGGTTGAATTCACTGATGGCCAAAATGCTTACTGATGTGTTACCTGAAATTCAGAATATGCTCTGAATATTTCAGCATGCACAGGCGTACCATCAAAACCAATTTACGTCTACAATCTGTTGGAAAATGAGATGAAGCAGTGGTGAATCCTAGGCCGCTGTTCCACTCGATTGGCACGATTTACAAGTAGAATGACTGCTTTTGGTTAGTAGTGACCCCTGGTGGCTAATAGTTATAAGCTGCAAATGGTAAAGTGAGCTGATTATATATATATATATATTGATGAATAGAAAGATAGCTAGATAGACAGATCGATAGATATTTATTTCAATGAAATAATTTCTTCATAAAACTAATTGTTTTTGGCTAGGAATTTCTGTATTGTAATAATTTAGGAAAAAAGATTACTTGTCCTAACCAAAAGCAGCAATTCTGCCTATTACAATACTGAGAATTGATTGAGGGCATGCCTTAACCCCAGGGAGATGAGCACTGTTTAACTGAAGCCAATAAGTCCTCGTTAGTATAGTGGTCAGTATCCCCGCCTGTCACGCGGGAGACCGGGGTTCAATTCCCCGACGGGGAGGAGATTCCTTTTATTCACACAATTAAATAAAATGATGTACTTTCTAACATTGTAAAATATATCTGTCATTATCCTTGCCTATTCCGATTGAGAAAAAAGGTTGAATTCACTGATGGCCAAAATGCTTACTGATGTGTTAACTGAAATTCAGAATATGCTCTGAATATTTCAGCATGCACAGGCGTACCATCAAAACCAATTTACGTCTACAATCTGTTGGAAAATGAGATGAAGCAGTGGTGAATCCTAGGCCGCTGTTCCACTCGATTGGCACGATTTACAAGTAGAATGACTGCTTTTGGTTAGTAGTGACCCCTGGTGGCTAATAGTTATAAGCTGCAAATGGTAAAGTGAGCTGATTATATATATATATATATATATATAAATATATATATTGATGAATAGAAAGATAGCTAGATAGACAGATCGATAGATATTTATTTCAATGAAATAATTTCTTCATAAAACTAATTGTTTTTGGCTAGGAATTTCTGTATTGTAATAATTTAGGAAAAAAGATTACTTGTCCTAACCAAAAGCAGCAATTCTGCCTATTACAATACTGAGAATTGATCGAGGGCATGCCTTAACCCCAGGGAGATGAGCACTGTTTAACTGAAGCCAATAAGTCCTCGTTAGTATAGTGGTCAGTATCCCCGCCTGTCACGCGGGAGACCGGGGTTCAATTCCCCGACGGGGAGGAGATTCCTTTTATTCACACAATTAAATAAAATGATGTACTTTCTAACATTGTAAAATATATCTGTCATTATCCTTGCCTATTCCGATTGAGAAAAAAGGTTGAATTCACTGATGGCCAAAATGCTTACTGATGTGTTAACTGAAATTCAGAATATGCTCTGAATATTTCAGCATGCACAGGCGTACCATCAAAACCAATTTACGTCTACAATCTGTTGGAAAATGAGATGAAGCAGTGGTGAATCCTAGGCCGCTGTTCCACTCGATTGGCATGATTTACAAGTAGAATGACTGCTTTTGGTTAGTAGTGACCCCTGGTGGCTAATAGTTATAAGCTGCAAATGGTAAAGTGAGCTGATTATATATATATATATATATAAATATATATATTGATGAATAGAAAGATAGCTAGATAGACAGATCGATAGATATTTATTTCAATGAAATAATTTCTTCATAAAACTAATTGTTTTTGGCTAGGAATTTCTGTATTGTAATAATTTAGGAAAAAAGATTACTTGTCCTAACCAAAAGCAGCAATTCTGCCTATTACAATACTGAGAATTGATCGAGGGCATGCCTTAACCCCAGGGAGATGAGCACTGTTTAACTGAAGCCAATAAGTCCTCGTTAGTATAGTGGTCAGTATCCCCGCCTGTCACGCGGGAGACCGGGGTTCAATTCCCCGACGGGGAGGAGATTCCTTTTATTCACACAATTAAATAAAATGATGTACTTTCTAACATTGTAAAATATATCTGTCATTATCCTTGCCTATTCCGATTGAGAAAAAAGGTTGAATTCACTGATGGCCAAAATGCTTACTGATGTGTTAACTGAAATTCAGAATATGCTCTGAATATTTCAGCATGCACAGGCGTACCATCAAAACCAATTTACGTCTACAATCTGTTGGAAAATGAGATGAAGCAGTGGTGAATCCTAGGCCGCTGTTCCACTCGATTGGCACGATTTACAAGTAGAATGACTGCTTTTGGTTAGTAGTGACCCCTGGTGGCTAATAGTTATAAGCTGCAAATGGTAAAGTGAGCTGATTATATATATATATATATATAAATATATATATTGATGAATAGAAAGATAGCTAGATAGACAGATCGATAGATATTTATTTCAATGAAA
Source organism: Lissotriton vulgaris (assembly GCF_964263255.1). NCBI lineage: Eukaryota > Metazoa > Chordata > Amphibia > Caudata > Salamandridae > Lissotriton > Lissotriton vulgaris. Next base: position 230,849,819 of record NC_141685.1, read on the forward strand.
TAATTTCTTCATAAAACTAATTGTTTTTGGCTAGGAATTTCTGTATTGTAATAATTTAGGAAAAAAGATTACTTGTCCTAACCAAAAGCAGCAATTCTGCCTATTACAATACTGAGAATTGATCGAGGGCATGCCTTAACCCCAGGGAGGTGAGCACTGTTTAACTGAAGCCAATAAGTCCTCGTTAGTATAGTGGTCAGTATCCCCACCTGTCACGCGGGAGACCGGGGTTCAATTCCCCGACGGGGAGGAGATTCCTTTTATTCACACAATTAAATAAAATGATGTACTTTCTAACATTGTAAAATATATCTGTCATTATCCTTGCCTATTCCGATTGAGAAAAAAGGTTGAATTCACTGATGGCCAAAATGCTTACTGATGTGTTAACTGAAATTCAGAATATGCTCTGAATATTTCAGCATGCACAGGCGTACCATCAAAACCAATTTACGTCTACAATCTGTTGGAAAATGAGATGAAGCAGTGGTGAATCCTAGGCCGCTGTTCCACTCGATTGGCACGATTTACAAGTAGAATGACTGCTTTTGGTTAGTAGTGACCCCTGGTGGCTAATAATTATAAGCTGCAAATGGTAAAGTGAGCTGATTATATATATATATATACATATAAATATATATATTGATGAATAGAAAGATAGCTAGATAGACAGATCGATAGATATTTATTTCAATGAAATAATTTCTTCATAAAACTAATTGTTTTTGGCTAGGAATTTCTGTATTGTAATAATTTAGGAAAAAAGATTACTTGTCCTAACCAAAAGCAGCAATTCTGCCTATTACAATACTGAGAATTGATCGAGGGCATGCCTTAACCCCAGGGAGATGAGCACTGTTTAACTGAAGCCAATAAGTCCTCGTTAGTATAGTGGTCAGTATCCCCGCCTGTCACGCGGGAGACCGGGGTTCAATTCCCCGACGGGGAGGAGATTCCTTTTATTCACACAATTAAATAAAATGATGTACTTTCTAACATTGTAAAATATATCTGTCATTATCCTTGCCTATTCCGATTGAGAAAAAAGGTTGAATTCACTGATGGCCAAAATGCTTACTGATGTGTTAACTGAAATTCAGAATATGCTCTGAATATTTCAGCATGCACAGGCGTACCATCAAAACCAATTTACGTCTACAATCTGTTGGAAAATGAGATGAAGCAGTGGTGAATCCTAGGCCGCTGTTCCACTCGATTGGCACGATTTACAAGTAGAATGACTGCTTTTGGTTAGTAGTGACCCCTGGTGGCTAATAGTTATAAGCTGCAAATGGTAAAGTGAGCTGATTATATATATATATATATATAAATATATATATTGATGAATAGAAAGATAGCTAGATAGACAGATCGATAGATATTTATTTCAATGAAATAATTTCTTCATAAAACTAATTGTTTTTGGCTAGGAATTTCTGTATTGTAATAATTTAGGAAAAAAGATTACTTGTCCTAACCAAAAGCAGCAATTCTGCCTATTACAATACTGAGAATTGATCGAGGGCATGCCTTAACCCCAGGGAGGTGAGCACTGTTTAACTGAAGCCAATAAGTCCTCGTTAGTATAGTGGTCAGTATCCCCACCTGTCACGCGGGAGACCGGGGTTCAATTCCCCGATGGGGAGGAGATTCCTTTTATTCACACAATTAAATAAAATGATGTACTTTCTAACATTGTAAAATATATCTGTCATTATCCTTGCCTATTCCGATTGAGAAAAAAGGTTGAATTCACTGATGGCCAAAATGCTTACTGATGTGTTAACTGAAATTCAGAATATGCTCTGAATATTTCAGCATGCACAGGCGTACCATCAAAACCAATTTACGTCTACAATCTGTTGGAAAATGAGATGAAGCAGTGGTGAATCCTAGGCCGCTGTTCCACTCGATTGGCACGATTTACAAGTAGAATGACTGCTTTTGGTTAGTAGTGACCCCTGGTGGCTAATAATTATAAGCTGCAAATGGTAAAGTGAGCTGATTATATATATATATATACAAATAAATATATATATTGATGAATAGAAAGATAGCTAGATAGACAGATCGATAGATATTTATTTCAATGAAATAATTTCTTCATAAAACTAATTGTTTTTGGCTAGGAATTTCTGTATTGTAATAATTTAGGAAAAAAGATTACTTGTCCTAACCAAAAGCAGCAATTCTGCCTATTACAATACTGAGAATTGATCGAGGGCATGCCTTAACCCCAGGGAGATGAGCACTGTTTAACTGAAGCCAATAAGTCCTCATTAGTATAGTGGTCAGTATCCCCGCCTGTCACGCGGGAGACCGGGGTTCAATTCCCCGACGGGGAGGAGATTCCTTTTATTCACACAATTAAATAAAATGATGTACTTTCTAACATTGTAAAATATATCTGTCATTATCCTTGCCTATTCCGATTGAGAAAACAGGTTGAATTCACTGATGGCCAAAATGCTTACTGATGTGTTAACTGAAATTCAGAATATGCTCTGAATATTTCAGCATGCACAGGCGTACCATCAAAACCAATTTACGTCTACAATCTGTTGGAAAATGAGATGAAGCAGTGGTGAATCCTAGGCCGCTGTTCCACTCGATTGGCACGATTTACAAGTAGAATGACTGCTTTTGGTTAGTAGTGACCCCTGGTGGCTAATAGTTATAAGCTGCAAATGGTAAAGTGAGCTGATTATATATATATATATATTGATGAATAGAAAGATAGCTAGATAGACAGATCGATAGATATTTATTTCAATGAAATAATTTCTTCATAAAACTAATTGTTTTTGGCTAGGAATTTCTGTATTGTAATAATTTAGGAAAAAAGATTACTTGTCCTAACCAAAAGCAGCAATTCTGCCTATTACAATACTGAGAATTGATCGAGGGCATGCCTTAACCCCAGGGAGATGAGCACTGTTTAACTGAAGCCAATAAGTCCTCGTTAGTATAGTGGTCAGTATCCCCGCCTGTCACGCGGGAGACCGGGGTTCAATTCCCCGACGGGGAGGAGATTCCTTTTATTCACACAATTAAATAAAATGATGTACTTTCTAACATTGTAAAATATATCTGTCATTATCCTTGCCTATTCCGATTGAGAAAAAAGGTTGAATTCACTGATGGCCAAAATGCTTACTGATGTGTTAACTGAAATTCAGAATATGCTCTGAATATTTCAGCATGCACAGGCGTACCATCAAAACCAATTTACGTCTACAATCTGTTGGAAAATGAGATGAAGCAGTGGTGAATCCTAGGCCACTGTTCCACTCGATTGGCACGATTTACAAGTAGAATGACTGCTTTTGGTTAGTAGTGACCCCTGGTGGCTAATAGTTATAAGCTGCAAATGGTAAAGTGAGCTGATTATATATATATATATATATATAAATATATATATTGATGAATAGAAAGATAGCTAGATAGACAGATCGATAGATATTTATTTCAATGAAATAATTTCTTCATAAAACTAATTGTTTTTGGCTAGGAATTTCTGTATTGTAATAATTTAGGAAAAAAGATTACTTGTCCTAACCAAAAGCAGCAATTCTGCCTATTACAATACTGAGAATTGATCGAGGGCATGCCTTAACCCCAGGGAGGTGAGCACTGTTTAACTGAAGCCAATAAGTCCTCGTTAGTATAGTGGTCAGTATCCCCACCTGTCACGCGGGAGACCGGGGTTCAATTCCCCGACGGGGAGGAGATTCCTTTTATTCACACAATTAAATAAAATGATGTACTTTCTAACATTGTAAAATATATCTGTCATTATCCTTGCCTATTCCGATTGAGAAAAAAGGTTGAATTCACTGATGGCCAAAATGCTTACTGATGTGTTAACTGAAATTCAGAATATGCTCTGAATATTTCAGCATGCACAGGCGTACCATCAAAACCAATTTACGTCTACAATCTGTTGGAAAATGAGATGAAGCAGTGGTGAATCCTAGGCCGCTGTTCCACTCGATTGGCACGATTTACAAGTAGAATGACTGCTTTTGGTTAGTAGTGACCCCTGGTGGCTAATAATTATAAGCTGCAAATGGTAAAGTGAGCTGATTATATATATATATATACATATAAATATATATATTGATGAATAGAAAGATAGCTAGATAGACAGATCGATAGATATTTATTTCAATGAAATAATTTCTTCATAAAACTAATTGTTTTTGGCTAGGAATTTCTGTATTGTAATAATTTAGGAAAAAAGATTACTTGTCCTAACCAAAAGCAGCAATTCTGCCTATTACAATACTGAGAATTGATCGAGGGCATGCCTTAACCCCAGGGAGATGAGCACTGTTTAACTGAAGCCAATAAGTCCTCGTTAGTATAGTGGTCAGTATCCCCGCCTGTCACGCGGGAGACCGGGGTTCAATTCCCCGACGGGGAGGAGATTCCTTTTATTCACACAATTAAATAAAATGATGTACTTTCTAACATTGTAAAATATATCTGTCATTATCCTTGCCTATTCCGATTGAGAAAACAGGTTGAATTCACTGATGGCCAAAATGCTTACTGATGTGTTAACTGAAATTCAGAATATGCTCTGAATATTTCAGCATGCACAGGCGTACCATCAAAACCAATTTACGTCTACAATCTGTTGGAAAATGAGATGAAGCAGTGGTGAATCCTAGGCCGCTGTTCCACTCGATTGGCACGATTTACAAGTAGAATGACTGCTTTTGGTTAGTAGTGACCCCTGGTGGCTAATAGTTATAAGCTGCAAATGGTAAAGTGAGCTGATTATATATATATATATATATATATAAATATATATATTGATGAATAGAAAGATAGCTAGATAGACAGATCGATAGATATTTATTTCAATGAAATAATTTCTTCATAAAACTAATTGTTTTTGGCTAGGAATTTCTGTATTGTAATAATTTAGGAAAAAAGATTACTTGTCCTAACCAAAAGCAGCAATTCTGCCTATTACAATACTGAGAATTGATCGAGGGCATGCCTTAACCCCAGGGAGATGAGCACTGTTTAACTGAAGCCAATAAGTCCTCGTTAGTATAGTGGTCAGTATCCCCGCCTGTCACGCGGGAGACCGGGGTTCAATTCCCCGACGGGGAGGAGATTCCTTTTATTCACACAATTAAATAAAATGATGTACTTTCTAACATTGTAAAATATATCTGTCATTATCCTTGCCTATTCCGATTGAGAAAAAAGGTTGAATTCACTGATGGCCAAAATGCTTACTGATGTGTTAACTGAAATTCAGAATATGCTCTGAATATTTCAGCATGCACAGGCGTACCATCAAAACCAATTTACGTCTACAATCTGTTGGAAAATGAGATGAAGCAGTGGTGAATCCTAGGCCGCTGTTCCACTCGATTGGCATGATTTACAAGTAGAATGACTGCTTTTGGTTAGTAGTGACCCCTGGTGGCTAATAGTTATAAGCTGCAAATGGTAAAGTGAGCTGATTATATATATATATATATATAAATATATATATTGATGAATAGAAAGATAGCTAGATAGACAGATCGATAGATATTTATTTCAATGAAATAATTTCTTCATAAAACTAATTGTTTTTGGCTAGGAATTTCTGTATTGTAATAATTTAGGAAAAAAGATTACTTGTCCTAACCAAAAGCAGCAATTCTGCCTATTACAATACTGAGAATTGATCGAGGGCATGCCTTAACCCCAGGGAGATGAGCACTGTTTAACTGAAGCCAATAAGTCCTCGTTAGTATAGTGGTCAGTATCCCCGCCTGTCACGCGGGAGACCGGGGTTCAATTCCCCGACGGGGAGGAGATTCCTTTTATTCACACAATTAAATAAAATGATGTACTTTCTAACATTGTAAAATATATCTGTCATTATCCTTGCCTATTCCGATTGAGAAAAAAGGTTGAATTCACTGATGGCCAAAATTCTTACTGATGTGTTAACTGAAATTCAGAATATGCTCTGAATATTTCAGCATGCACAGGCGTACCATCAAAACCAATTTACGTCTACAATCTGTTGGAAAATGAGATGAAGCAGTGGTGAATCCTAGGCCGCTGTTCCACTCGATTGGCACGATTTACAAGTAGAATGACTGCTTTTGGTTAGTAGTGACCCCTGGTGGCTAATAGTTATAAGCTGCAAATGGTAAAGTGAGCTGATTATATATATATATATATATATATATATATATAAATATATATATTGATGAATAGAAAGATAGCTAGATAGACAGATCGATAGATATTTATTTCAATGAAATAATTTCTTCATAAAACTAATTGTTTTTGGCTAGGAATTTCTGTATTGTAATAATTTAGGAAAAAAGATTACTTGTCCTAACCAAAAGCAGCAATTCTGCCTATTACAATACTGAGAATTGATCGAGGGCATGCCTTAACCCCAGGGAGATGAGCACTGTTTAACTGAAGCCAATAAGTCCTCGTTAGTATAGTGGTCAGTATCCCCGCCTGTCACGCGGGAGACCGGGGTTCAATTCCCCGACGGGGAGGAGATTCCTTTTATTCACACAATTAAATAAAATGATGTACTTTCTAACATTGTAAAATATATCTGTCATTATCCTTGCCTATTCCGATTGAGAAAAAAGGTTGAATTCACTGATGGCCAAAATGCTTACTGATGTGTTAACTGAAATTCAGAATATGCTCTGAATATTTCAGCATGCACAGGCGTACCATCAAAACCAATTTACGTCTACAATCTGTTGGAAAATGAGATGAAGCAGTGGTGAATCCTAGGCCGCTGTTCCACTCGATTGGCATGATTTACAAGTAGAATGACTGCTTTTGGTTAGTAGTGACCCCTGGTGGCTAATAGTTATAAGCTGCAAATGGTAAAGTGAGCTGATTATATATATATATATATATAAATATATATATTGATGAATAGAAAGATAGCTAGATAGACAGATCGATAGATATTTATTTCAATGAAATAATTTCTTCATAAAACTAATTGTTTTTGGCTAGGAATTTCTGTATTGTAATAATTTAGGAAAAAAGATTACTTGTCCTAACCAAAAGCAGCAATTCTGCCTATTACAATACTGAGAATTGATCGAGGGCATGCCTTAACCCCAGGGAGATGAGCACTGTTTAACTGAAGCCAATAAGTCCTCGTTAGTATAGTGGTCAGTATCCCCGCCTGTCACGCGGGAGACCGGGGTTCAATTCCCCGACGGGGAGGAGATTCCTTTTATTCACACAATTAAATAAAATGATGTACTTTCTAACATTGTAAAATATATCTGTCATTATCCTTGCCTATTCCGATTGAGAAAAAAGGTTGAATTCACTGATGGCCAAAATGCTTACTGATGTGTTAACTGAAATTCAGAATATGCTCTGAATATTTCAGCATGCACAGGCGTACCATCAAAACCAATTTACGTCTACAATCTGTTGGAAAATGAGATGAAGCAGTGGTGAATCCTAGGCCGCTGTTCCACTCGATTGGCACGATTTACAAGTAGAATGACTGCTTTTGGTTAGTAGTGACCCCTGGTGGCTAATAGTTATAAGCTGCAAATGGTAAAGTGAGCTGATTATATATATATATATATATAAATATATATATTGATGAATAGAAAGATAGCTAGATAGACAGATCGATAGATATTTATTTCAATGAAATAATTTCTTCATAAAACTAATTGTTTTTGGCTAGGAATTTCTGTATTGTAATAATTTAGGAAAAAAGATTACTTGTCCTAACCAAAAGCAGCAATTCTGCCTATTACAATACTGAGAATTGATCGAGGGCATGCCTTAACCCCAGGGAGGTGAGCACTGTTTAACTGAAGCCAATAAGTCCTCGTTAGTATAGTGGTCAGTATCCCCACCTGTCACGCGGGAGACCGGGGTTCAATTCCCCGACGGGGAGGAGATTCCTTTTATTCACACAATTAAATAAAATGATGTACTTTCTAACATTGTAAAATATATCTGTCATTATCCTTGCCTATTCCGATTGAGAAAAAAGGTTGAATTCACTGATGGCCAAAATGCTTACTGATGTGTTAACTGAAATTCAGAATATGCTCTGAATATTTCAGCATGCACAGGCGTACCATCAAAACCAATTTACGTCTACAATCTGTTGGAAAATGAGATGAAGCAGTGGTGAATCCTAGGCCGCTGTTCCACTCGATTGGCACGATTTACAAGTAGAATGACTGCTTTTGGTTAGTAGTGACCCCTGGTGGCTAATAATTATAAGCTGCAAATGGTAAAGTGAGCTGATTATATATATATATATATACATATAAATATATATATTGATGAATAGAAAGATAGCTAGATAGACAGATCGATAGATATTTATTTCAATGAAATAATTTCTTCATAAAACTAATTGTTTTTGGCTAGGAATTTCTGTATTGTAATAATTTAGGAAAAAAGATTACTTGTCCTAACCAAAAGCAGCAATTCTGCCTATTACAATACTGAGAATTGATCGAGGGCATGCCTTAACCCCAGGGAGATGAGCACTGTTTAACTGAAGCCAATAAGTCCTCGTTAGTATAGTGGTCAGTATCCCCGCCTGTCACGCGGGAGACCGGGGTTCAATTCCCCGACGGGGAGGAGATTCCTTTTATTCACACAATTAAATAAAATGATGTACTTTCTAACATTGTAAAATATATCTGTCATTATCCTTGCCTATTCCGATTGAGAAAACAGGTTGAATTCACTGATGGCCAAAATGCTTACTGATGTGTTAACTGAAATTCAGAATATGCTCTGAATATTTCAGCATGCACAGGCGTACCATCAAAACCAATTTACGTCTACAATCTGTTGGAAAATGAGATGAAGCAGTGGTGAATCCTAGGCCGCTGTTCCACTCGATTGGCACGATTTACAAGTAGAATGACTGCTTTTGGTTAGTAGTGACCCCTGGTGGCTAATAGTTATAAGCTGCAAATGGTAAAGTGAGCTGATTATATATATATATATATATAAATATATATATTGATGAATAGAAAGATAGCTAGATAGACAGATCGATAGATATTTATTTCAATGAAATAATTTCTTCATAAAACTAATTGTTTTTGGCTAGGAATTTCTGTATTGTAATAATTTAGGAAAAAAGATTACTTGTCCTAACCAAAAGCAGCAATTCTGCCTATTACAATACTGAGAATTGATCGAGGGCATGCCTTAACCCCAGGGAGGTGAGCACTGTTTAACTGAAGCCAATAAGTCCTCGTTAGTATAGTGGTCAGTATCCCCACCTGTCACGCGGGAGACCGGGGTTCAATTCCCCGACGGGGAGGAGATTCCTTTTATTCACACAATTAAATAAAATGATGTACTTTCTAACATTGTAAAATATATCTGTCATTATCCTTGCCTATTCCGATTGAGAAAAAAGGTTGAATTCACTGATGGCCAAAATGCTTACTGATGTGTTAACTGAAATTCAGAATATGCTCTGAATATTTCAGCATGCACAGGCGTACCATCAAAACCAATTTACGTCTACAATCTGTTGGAAAATGAGATGAAGCAGTGGTGAATCCTAGGCCGCTGTTCCACTCGATTGGCACGATTTACAAGTAGAATGACTGCTTTTGGTTAGTAGTGACCCCTGGTGGCTAATAATTATAAGCTGCAAATGGTAAAGTGAGCTGATTATATATATATATATACAAATAAATATATATATTGATGAATAGAAAGATAGCTAGATAGACAGATCGATAGATATTTATTTCAATGAAATAATTTCTTCATAAAACTAATTGTTTTTGGCTAGGAATTTCTGTATTGTAATAATTTAGGAAAAAAGATTACTTGTCCTAACCAAAAGCAGCAATTCTGCCTATTACAATACTGAGAATTGATCGAGGGCATGCCTTAACCCCAGGGAGATGAGCACTGTTTAACTGAAGCCAATAAGTCCTCGTTAGTATAGTGGTCAGTATCCCCGCCTGTCACGCGGGAGACCGGGGTTCAATTCCCCGACGGGGAGGAGATTCCTTTTATTCACACAATTAAATAAAATGATGTACTTTCTAACATTGTAAAATATATCTGTCATTATCCTTGCCTATTCCGATTGAGAAAACAGGTTGAATTCACTGATGGCCAAAATGCTTACTGATGTGTTAACTGAAATTCAGAATATGCTCTGAATATTTCAGCATGCACAGGCGTACCATCAAAACCAATTTACGTCTACAATCTGTTGGAAAATGAGATGAAGCAGTGGTGAATCCTAGGCCGCTGTTCCACTCGATTGGCACGATTTACAAGTAGAATGACTGCTTTTGGTTAGTAGTGACCCCTGGTGGCTAATAGTTATAAGCTGCAAATGGTAAAGTGAGCTGATTATATATATATATATATTGATGAATAGAAAGATAGCTAGATAGACAGATCGATAGATATTTATTTCAATGAAATAATTTCTTCATAAAACTAATTGTTTTTGGCTAGGAATTTCTGTATTGTAATAATTTAGGAAAAAAGATTACTTGTCCTAACCAAAAGCAGCAATTCTGCCTATTACAATACTGAGAATTGATCGAGGGCATGCCTTAACCCCAGGGAGATGAGCACTGTTTAACTGAAGCCAATAAGTCCTCGTTAGTATAGTGGTCAGTATCCCCGCCTGTCACGCGGGAGACCGGGGTTCAATTCCCCGACGGGGAGGAGATTCCTTTTATTCACACAATTAAATAAAATGATGTACTTTCTAACATTGTAAAATATATCTGTCATTATCCTTGCCTATTCCGATTGAGAAAAAAGGTTGAATTCACTGATGGCCAAAATGCTTACTGATGTGTTAACTGAAATTCAGAATATGCTCTGAATATTTCAGCATGCACAGGCGTACCATCAAAACCAATTTACGTCTACAATCTGTTGGAAAATGAGATGAAGCAGTGGTGAATCCTAGGCCGCTGTTCCACTCGATTGGCACGATTTACAAGTAGAATGACTGCTTTTGGTTAGTAGTGACCCCTGGTGGCTAATAGTTATAAGCTGCAAATGGTAAAGTGAGCTGATTATATATATATATATATATAAATATATATATTGATGAATAGAAAGATAGCTAGATAGACAGATCGATAGATATTTATTTCAATGAAATAATTTCTTCATAAAACTAATTGTTTTTGGCTAGGAATTTCTGTATTGTAATAATTTAGGAAAAAAGATTACTTGTCCTAACCAAAAGCAGCAATTCTGCCTATTACAATACTGAGAATTGATCGAGGGCATGCCTTAACCCCAGGGAGGTGAGCACTGTTTAACTGAAGCCAATAAGTCCTCGTTAGTATAGTGGTCAGTATCCCCACCTGTCACGCGGGAGACCGGGGTTCAATTCCCCGACGGGGAGGAGATTCCTTTTATTCACACAATTAAATAAAATGATGTACTTTCTAACATTGTAAAATATATCTGTCATTATCCTTGCCTATTCCGATTGAGAAAAAAGGTTGAATTCACTGATGGCCAAAATGCTTACTGATGTGTTAACTGAAATTCAGAATATGCTCTGAATATTTCAGCATGCACAGGCGTACCATCAAAACCAATTTACGTCTACAATCTGTTGGAAAATGAGATGAAGCAGTGGTGAATCCTAGGCCGCTGTTCCACTCGATTGGCACGATTTACAAGTAGAATGACTGCTTTTGGTTAGTAGTGACCCCTGGTGGCTAATAATTATAAGCTGCAAATGGTAAAGTGAGCTGATTATATATATATATATACATATAAATATATATATTGATGAATAGAAAGATAGCTAGATAGACAGATCGATAGATATTTATTTCAATGAAATAATTTCTTCATAAAACTAATTGTTTTTGGCTAGGAATTTCTGTATTGTAATAATTTAGGAAAAAAGATTACTTGTCCTAACCAAAAGCAGCAATTCTGCCTATTACAATACTGAGAATTGATCGAGGGCATGCCTTAACCCCAGGGAGATGAGCACTGTTTAACTGAAGCCAATAAGTCCTCGTTAGTATAGTGGTCAGTATCCCCGCCTGTCACGCGGGAGACCGGGGTTCAATTCCCCGACGGGGAGGAGATTCCTTTTATTCACACAATTAAATAAAATGATGTACTTTCTAACATTGTAAAATATATCTGTCATTATCCTTGCCTATTCCGATTGAGAAAACAGGTTGAATTCACTGATGGCCAAAATGCTTACTGATGTGTTAACTGAAATTCAGAATATGCTCTGAATATTTCAGCATGCACAGGCGTACCATCAAAACCAATTTACGTCTACAATCTGTTGGAAAATGAGATGAAGCAGTGGTGAATCCTAGGCCGCTGTTCCACTCGATTGGCACGATTTACAAGTAGAATGACTGCTTTTGGTTAGTAGTGACCCCTGGTGGCTAATAGTTATAAGCTGCAAATGGTAAAGTGAGCTGATTATATATATATATATATTGATGAATAGAAAGATAGCTAGATAGACAGATCGATAGATATTTATTTCAATGAAATAATTTCTTCATAAAACTAATTGTTTTTGGCTAGGAATTTCTGTATTGTAATAATTTAGGAAAAAAGATTACTTGTCCTAACCAAAAGCAGCAATTCTGCCTATTACAATACTGAGAATTGATCGAGGGCATGCCTTAACCCCAGGGAGGTGAGCACTGTTTAACTGAAGCCAATAAGTCCTCGTTAGTATAGTGGTCAGTATCCCCGCCTGTCACGCGGGAGACCGGGGTTCAATTCCCCGACGGGGAGGCGATTCCTTTTATTCACACAATTAAATAAAATGATGTACTTTCTAACATTGTAAAATATATCTGTCATTATCCTTGCCTATTCCGATTGAGAAAAAAGGTTGAATTCACTGATGGCCAAAATGCTTACTGATGTGTTAACTGAAATTCAGAATATGCTCTGAATATTTCAGCATGCACAGGCGTACCATCAAAACCAATTTACGTCTACAATCTGTTGGAAAATGAGATGAAGCAGTGGTGAATCCTAGGCCGCTGTTCCACTCAATTGGCACGATTTACAAGTAGAATGACTGCTTTTGGTTAGGAGTGACCCCTGGTGGCTAATAGTTATAAGCTGCAAATGGTAAAGTGAGCTGATTATATATATATATGTATATATATATATAAATATATATATTGATGAATAGAAAGATAGCTAGATAGACAGATCGATAGATATTTATTTCAATGAAATAATTTCTTCATAAAACTAATTGTTTTTGGCTAGGAATTTCTGTATTGTAATAATTTAGGAAAAAAGATTACTTGTCCTAACCAAAAGCAGCAATTCTGCCTATTACAATACTGAGAATTGATCGAGGGCATGCCTTAACCCCAGGGAGGTGAGCACTGTTTAACTGAAGCCAATAAGTCCTCGTTAGTATAGTGGTCAGTATCCCCGCCTGTCACGCGGGAGACCGGGGTTCAATTCCCCGACGGGGAGGAGATTCCTTTTATTCACACAATTAAATAAAATGATGTACTTTCTAACATTGTAAAATATATCTGTCATTATCCTTGCCTATTCCGATTGAGAAAAAAGGTTGAATTCACTGATGGCCAAAATGCTTACTGATGTGTTAACTGAAATTCAGAATATGCTCTGAATATTTCAGCATGCACAGGCGTACCATCAAAACCAATTTACGTCTACAATCTGTTGGAAAATGAGATGAAGCAGTGGTGAATCCTAGGCCGCTGTTCCACTCGATTGGCACGATTTACAAGTAGAATGACTGCTTTTGGTTAGTAGTGACCCCTGGTGGCTAATAATTATAAGCTGCAAATGGTAAAGTGAGCTGATTATATATATATATATACATATAAATATATATATTGATGAATAGAAAGATAGCTAGATAGACAGATCGATAGATATTTATTTCAATGAAATAATTTCTTCATAAAACTAATTGTTTTTGGCTAGGAATTTCTGTATTGTAATAATTTAGGAAAAAAGATTACTTGTCCTAACCAAAAGCAGCAATTCTGCCTATTACAATACTGAGAATTGATCGAGGGCATGCCTTAACCCCAGGGAGATGAGCACTGTTTAACTGAAGCCAATAAGTCCTCGTTAGTATAGTGGTCAGTATCCCCGCCTGTCACGCGGGAGACCGGGGTTCAATTCCCCGACGGGGAGGAGATTCCTTTTATTCACACAATTAAATAAAATGATGTACTTTCTAACATTGTAAAATATATCTGTCATTATCCTTGCCTATTCCGATTGAGAAAACAGGTTGAATTCACTGATGGCCAAAATGCTTACTGATGTGTTAACTGAAATTCAGAATATGCTCTGAATATTTCAGCATGCACAGGCGTACCATCAAAACCAATTTACGTCTACAATCTGTTGGAAAATGAGATGAAGCAGTGGTGAATCCTAGGCCGCTGTTCCACTCGATTGGCACGATTTACAAGTAGAATGACTGCTTTTGGTTAGTAGTGACCCCTGGTGGCTAATAGTTATAAGCTGCAAATGGTAAAGTGAGCTGATTATATATATATATATATTGATGAATAGAAAGATAGCTAGATAGACAGATCGATAGATATTTATTTCAATGAAATAATTTCTTCATAAAACTAATTGTTTTTGGCTAGGAATTTCTGTATTGTAATAATTTAGGAAAAAAGATTACTTGTCCTAACCAAAAGCAGCAATTCTGCCTATTACAATACTGAGAATTGATCGAGGGCATGCCTTAACCCCAGGGAGATGAGCACTGTTTAACTGAAGCCAATAAGTCCTCGTTAGTATAGTGGTCAGTATCCCCGCCTGTCACGCGGGAGACCGGGGTTCAATTCCCCGACGGGGAGGAGATTCCTTTTATTCACACAATTAAATAAAATGATGTACTTTCTAACATTGTAAAATATATCTGTCATTATCCTTGCCTATTCCGATTGAGAAAAAAGGTTGAATTCACTGATGGCCAAAATGCTTACTGATGTGTTAACTGAAATTCAGAATATGCTCTGAATATTTCAGCATGCACAGGCGTACCATCAAAACCAATTTACGTCTACAATCTGTTGGAAAATGAGATGAAGCAGTGGTGAATCCTAGGCCGCTGTTCCACTCGATTGGCACGATTTACAAGTAGAATGACTGCTTTTGGTTAGTAGTGACCCCTGGTGGCTAATAGTTATAAGCTGCAAATGGTAAAGTGAGCTGATTATATATATATATATATATAAATATATATATTGATGAATAGAAAGATAGCTAGATAGACAGATCGATAGATATTTATTTCAATGAAATAATTTCTTCATAAAACTAATTGTTTTTGGCTAGGAATTTCTGTATTGTAATAATTTAGGAAAAAAGATTACTTGTCCTAACCAAAAGCAGCAATTCTGCCTATTACAATACTGAGAATTGATCGAGGGCATGCCTTAACCCCAGGGAGGTGAGCACTGTTTAACTGAAGCCAATAAGTCCTCGTTAGTATAGTGGTCAGTATCCCCACCTGTCACGCGGGAGACCGGGGTTCAATTCCCCGACGGGGAGGAGATTCCTTTTATTCACACAATTAAATAAAATGATGTACTTTCTAACATTGTAAAATATATCTGTCATTATCCTTGCCTATTCCGATTGAGAAAAAAGGTTGAATTCACTGATGGCCAAAATGCTTACTGATGTGTTAACTGAAATTCAGAATATGCTCTGAATATTTCAGCATGCACAGGCGTACCATCAAAACCAATTTACGTCTACAATCTGTTGGAAAATGAGATGAAGCAGTGGTGAATCCTAGGCCGCTGTTCCACTCGATTGGCACGATTTACAAGTAGAATGACTGCTTTTGGTTAGTAGTGACCCCTGGTGGCTAATAATTATAAGCTGCAAATGGTAAAGTGAGCTGATTATATATATATATATACATATAAATATATATATTGATGAATAGAAAGATAGCTAGATAGACAGATCGATAGATATTTATTTCAATGAAATAATTTCTTCATAAAACTAATTGTTTTTGGCTAGGAATTTCTGTATTGTAATAATTTAGGAAAAAAGATTACTTGTCCTAACCAAAAGCAGCAATTCTGCCTATTACAATACTGAGAATTGATCGAGGGCATGCCTTAACCCCAGGGAGATGAGCACTGTTTAACTGAAGCCAATAAGTCCTCGTTAGTATAGTGGTCAGTATCCCCGCCTGTCACGCGGGAGACCGGGGTTCAATTCCCCGACGGGGAGGAGATTCCTTTTATTCACACAATTAAATAAAATGATGTACTTTCTAACATTGTAAAATATATCTGTCATTATCCTTGCCTATTCCGATTGAGAAAACAGGTTGAATTCACTGATGGCCAAAATGCTTACTGATGTGTTACCTGAAATTCAGAATATGCTCTGAATATTTCAGCATGCACAGGCGTACCATCAAAACCAATTTACGTCTACAATCTGTTGGAAAATGAGATGAAGCAGTGGTGAATCCTAGGCCGCTGTTCCACTCGATTGGCACGATTTACAAGTAGAATGACTGCTTTTGGTTAGTAGTGACCCCTGGTGGCTAATAGTTATAAGCTGCAAATGGTAAAGTGAGCTGATTATATATATATATATATTGATGAATAGAAAGATAGCTAGATAGACAGATCGATAGATATTTATTTCAATGAAATAATTTCTTCATAAAACTAATTGTTTTTGGCTAGGAATTTCTGTATTGTAATAATTTAGGAAAAAAGATTACTTGTCCTAACCAAAAGCAGCAATTCTGCCTATTACAATACTGAGAATTGATTGAGGGCATGCCTTAACCCCAGGGAGATGAGCACTGTTTAACTGAAGCCAATAAGTCCTCGTTAGTATAGTGGTCAGTATCCCCGCCTGTCACGCGGGAGACCGGGGTTCAATTCCCCGACGGGGAGGAGATTCCTTTTATTCACACAATTAAATAAAATGATGTACTTTCTAACATTGTAAAATATATCTGTCATTATCCTTGCCTATTCCGATTGAGAAAAAAGGTTGAATTCACTGATGGCCAAAATGCTTACTGATGTGTTAACTGAAATTCAGAATATGCTCTGAATATTTCAGCATGCACAGGCGTACCATCAAAACCAATTTACGTCTACAATCTGTTGGAAAATGAGATGAAGCAGTGGTGAATCCTAGGCCGCTGTTCCACTCGATTGGCACGATTTACAAGTAGAATGACTGCTTTTGGTTAGTAGTGACCCCTGGTGGCTAATAGTTATAAGCTGCAAATGGTAAAGTGAGCTGATTATATATATATATATATATATATAAATATATATATTGATGAATAGAAAGATAGCTAGATAGACAGATCGATAGATATTTATTTCAATGAAATAATTTCTTCATAAAACTAATTGTTTTTGGCTAGGAATTTCTGTATTGTAATAATTTAGGAAAAAAGATTACTTGTCCTAACCAAAAGCAGCAATTCTGCCTATTACAATACTGAGAATTGATCGAGGGCATGCCTTAACCCCAGGGAGATGAGCACTGTTTAACTGAAGCCAATAAGTCCTCGTTAGTATAGTGGTCAGTATCCCCGCCTGTCACGCGGGAGACCGGGGTTCAATTCCCCGACGGGGAGGAGATTCCTTTTATTCACACAATTAAATAAAATGATGTACTTTCTAACATTGTAAAATATATCTGTCATTATCCTTGCCTATTCCGATTGAGAAAAAAGGTTGAATTCACTGATGGCCAAAATGCTTACTGATGTGTTAACTGAAATTCAGAATATGCTCTGAATATTTCAGCATGCACAGGCGTACCATCAAAACCAATTTACGTCTACAATCTGTTGGAAAATGAGATGAAGCAGTGGTGAATCCTAGGCCGCTGTTCCACTCGATTGGCATGATTTACAAGTAGAATGACTGCTTTTGGTTAGTAGTGACCCCTGGTGGCTAATAGTTATAAGCTGCAAATGGTAAAGTGAGCTGATTATATATATATATATATATAAATATATATATTGATGAATAGAAAGATAGCTAGATAGACAGATCGATAGATATTTATTTCAATGAAATAATTTCTTCATAAAACTAATTGTTTTTGGCTAGGAATTTCTGTATTGTAATAATTTAGGAAAAAAGATTACTTGTCCTAACCAAAAGCAGCAATTCTGCCTATTACAATACTGAGAATTGATCGAGGGCATGCCTTAACCCCAGGGAGATGAGCACTGTTTAACTGAAGCCAATAAGTCCTCGTTAGTATAGTGGTCAGTATCCCCGCCTGTCACGCGGGAGACCGGGGTTCAATTCCCCGACGGGGAGGAGATTCCTTTTATTCACACAATTAAATAAAATGATGTACTTTCTAACATTGTAAAATATATCTGTCATTATCCTTGCCTATTCCGATTGAGAAAAAAGGTTGAATTCACTGATGGCCAAAATTCTTACTGATGTGTTAACTGAAATTCAGAATATGCTCTGAATATTTCAGCATGCACAGGCGTACCATCAAAACCAATTTACGTCTACAATCTGTTGGAAAATGAGATGAAGCAGTGGTGAATCCTAGGCCGCTGTTCCACTCGATTGGCACGATTTACAAGTAGAATGACTGCTTTTGGTTAGTAGTGACCCCTGGTGGCTAATAGTTATAAGCTGCAAATGGTAAAGTGAGCTGATTATATATATATATATATATATATATATATATAAATATATATATTGATGAATAGAAAGATAGCTAGATAGACAGATCGATAGATATTTATTTCAATGAAATAATTTCTTCATAAAACTAATTGTTTTTGGCTAGGAATTTCTGTATTGTAATAATTTAGGAAAAAAGATTACTTGTCCTAACCAAAAGCAGCAATTCTGCCTATTACAATACTGAGAATTGATCGAGGGCATGCCTTAACCCCAGGGAGATGAGCACTGTTTAACTGAAGCCAATAAGTCCTCGTTAGTATAGTGGTCAGTATCCCCGCCTGTCACGCGGGAGACCGGGGTTCAATTCCCCGACGGGGAGGAGATTCCTTTTATTCACACAATTAAATAAAATGATGTACTTTCTAACATTGTAAAATATATCTGTCATTATCCTTGCCTATTCCGATTGAGAAAAAAGGTTGAATTCACTGATGGCCAAAATGCTTACTGATGTGTTAACTGAAATTCAGAATATGCTCTGAATATTTCAGCATGCACAGGCGTACCATCAAAACCAATTTACGTCTACAATCTGTTGGAAAATGAGATGAAGCAGTGGTGAATCCTAGGCCGCTGTTCCGCTCGATTGGCATGATTTACAAGTAGAATGACTGCTTTTGGTTAGTAGTGACCCCTGGTGGCTAATAGTTATAAGCTGCAAATGGTAAAGTGAGCTGATTATATATATATATATATATAAATATATATATTGATGAATAGAAAGATAGCTAGATAGACAGATCGATAGATATTTATTTCAATGAAATAATTTCTTCATAAAACTAATTGTTTTTGGCTAGGAATTTCTGTATTGTAATAATTTAGGAAAAAAGATTACTTGTCCTAACCAAAAGCAGCAATTCTGCCTATTACAATACTGAGAATTGATCGAGGGCATGCCTTAACCCCAGGGAGGTGAGCACTGTTTAACTGAAGCCAATAAGTCCTCGTTAGTATAGTGGTCAGTATCCCCGCCTGTCACGCGGGAGACCGGGGTTCAATTCCCCGACGGGGAGGAGATTCCTTTTATTCACACAATTAAATAAAATGATGTACTTTCTAACATTGTAAAATATATCTGTCATTATCCTTGCCTATTCCGATTGAGAAAAAAGGTTGAATTCACTGATGGCCAAAATGCTTACTGATGTGTTAACTGAAATTCAGAATATGCTCTGAATATTTCAGCATGCACAGGCGTACCATCAAAACCAATTTACGTCTACAATCTGTTGGAAAATGAGATGAAGCAGTGGTGAATCCTAGGCCGCTGTTCCACTCGATTGGCATGATTTACAAGTAGAATGACTGCTTTTGGTTAGTAGTGACCCCTGGTGGCTAATAGTTATAAGCTGCAAATGGTAAAGTGAGCTGATTATATATATATATATATATAAATATATATATTGATGAATAGAAAGATAGCTAGATAGACAGATCGATAGATATTTATTTCAATGAAATAATTTCTTCATAAAACTAATTGTTTTTGGCTAGGAATTTCTGTATTGTAATAATTTAGGAAAAAAGATTACTTGTCCTAACCAAAAGCAGCAATTCTGCCTATTACAATACTGAGAATTGATCGAGGGCATGCCTTAACCCCAGGGAGATGAGCACTGTTTAACTGAAGCCAATAAGTCCTCGTTAGTATAGTGGTCAGTATCCCCGCCTGTCACGCGGGAGACCGGGGTTCAATTCCCCGACGGGGAGGAGATTCCTTTTATTCACACAATTAAATAAAATGATGTACTTTCTAACATTGTAAAATATATCTGTCATTATCCTTGCCTATTCCGATTGAGAAAAAAGGTTGAATTCACTGATGGCCAAAATTCTTACTGATGTGTTAACTGAAATTCAGAATATGCTCTGAATATTTCAGCATGCACAGGCGTACCATCAAAACCAATTTACGTCTACAATCTGTTGGAAAATGAGATGAAGCAGTGGTGAATCCTAGGCCGCTGTTCCACTCGATTGGCACGATTTACAAGTAGAATGACTGCTTTTGGTTAGTAGTGACCCCTGGTGGCTAATAGTTATAAGCTGCAAATGGTAAAGTGAGCTGATTATATATATATATATATATATATAAATATATATATTGATGAATAGAAAGATAGCTAGATAGACAGATCGATAGATATTTATTTCAATGAAATAATTTCTTCATAAAACTAATTGTTTTTGGCTAGGAATTTCTGTATTGTAATAATTTAGGAAAAAAGATTACTTGTCCTAACCAAAAGCAGCAATTCTGCCTATTACAATACTGAGAATTGATCGAGGGCATGCCTTAACCCCAGGGAGATGAGCACTGTTTAACTGAAGCCAATAAGTCCTCGTTAGTATAGTGGTCAGTATCCCCGCCTGTCACGCGGGAGACCGGGGTTCAATTCCCCGACGGGGAGGAGATTCCTTTTATTCACACAATTAAATAAAATGATGTACTTTCTAACATTGTAAAATATATCTGTCATTATCCTTGCCTATTCCGATTGAGAAAAAAGGTTGAATTCACTGATGGCCAAAATGCTTACTGATGTGTTAACTGAAATTCAGAATATGCTCTGAATATTTCAGCATGCACAGGCGTACCATCAAAACCAATTTACGTCTACAATCTGTTGGAAAATGAGATGAAGCAGTGGTGAATCCTAGGCCGCTGTTCCACTCGATTGGCATGATTTACAAGTAGAATGACTGCTTTTGGTTAGTAGTGACCCCTGGTGGCTAATAGTTATAAGCTGCAAATGGTAAAGTGAGCTGATTATATATATATATATATATAAATATATATATTGATGAATAGAAAGATAGCTAGATAGACAGATCGATAGATATTTATTTCAATGAAATAATTTCTTCATAAAACTAATTGTTTTTGGCTAGGAATTTCTGTATTGTAATAATTTAGGAAAAAAGATTACTTGTCCTAACCAAAAGCAGCAATTCTGCCTATTACAATACTGAGAATTGATCGAGGGCATGCCTTAACCCCAGGGAGATGAGCACTGTTTAACTGAAGCCAATAAGTCCTCGTTAGTATAGTGGTCAGTATCCCCGCCTGTCACGCGGGAGACCGGGGTTCAATTCCCCGACGGGGAGGAGATTCCTTTTATTCACACAATTAAATAAAATGATGTACTTTCTAACATTGTAAAATATATCTGTCATTATCCTTGCCTATTCCGATTGAGAAAAAAGGTTGAATTCACTGATGGCCAAAATTCTTACTGATGTGTTAACTGAAATTCAGAATATGCTCTGAATATTTCAGCATGCACAGGCGTACCATCAAAACCAATTTACGTCTACAATCTGTTGGAAAATGAGATGAAGCAGTGGTGAATCCTAGGCCGCTGTTCCACTCGATTGGCACGATTTACAAGTAGAATGACTGCTTTTGGTTAGTAGTGACCCCTGGTGGCTAATAGTTATAAGCTGCAAATGGTAAAGTGAGCTGATTATATATATATATATATATATATATATATATATATATATAAATATATATATTGATGAATAGAAAGATAGCTAGATAGACAGATCGATAGATATTTATTTCAATGAAATAATTTCTTCATAAAACTAATTGTTTTTGGCTAGGAATTTCTGTATTGTAATAATTTAGGAAAAAAGATTACTTGTCCTAACCAAAAGCAGCAATTCTGCCTATTACAATACTGAGAATTGATCGAGGGCATGCCTTAACCCCAGGGAGATGAGCACTGTTTAACTGAAGCCAATAAGTCCTCGTTAGTATAGTGGTCAGTATCCCCGCCTGTCACGCGGGAGACCGGGGTTCAATTCCCCGACGGGGAGGAGATTCCTTTTATTCACACAATTAAATAAAATGATGTACTTTCTAACATTGTAAAATATATCTGTCATTATCCTTGCCTATTCCGATTGAGAAAAAAGGTTGAATTCACTGATGGCCAAAATGCTTACTGATGTGTTAACTGAAATTCAGAATATGCTCTGAATATTTCAGCATGCACAGGCGTACCATCAAAACCAATTTACGTCTACAATCTGTTGGAAAATGAGATGAAGCAGTGGTGAATCCTAGGCCGCTGTTCCGCTCGATTGGCATGATTTACAAGTAGAATGACTGCTTTTGGTTAGTAGTGACCCCTGGTGGCTAATAGTTATAAGCTGCAAATGGTAAAGTGAGCTGATTATATATATATATATATATAAATATATATATTGATGAATAGAAAGATAGCTAGATAGACAGATCGATAGATATTTATTTCAATGAAATAATTTCTTCATAAAACTAATTGTTTTTGGCTAGGAATTTCTGTATTGTAATAATTTAGGAAAAAAGATTACTTGTCCTAACCAAAAGCAGCAATTCTGCCTATTACAATACTGAGAATTGATCGAGGGCATGCCTTAACCCCAGGGAGGTGAGCACTGTTTAACTGAAGCCAATAAGTCCTCGTTAGTATAGTGGTCAGTATCCCCGCCTGTCACGCGGGAGACCGGGGTTCAATTCCCCGACGGGGAGGAGATTCCTTTTATTCACACAATTAAATAAAATGATGTACTTTCTAACATTGTAAAATATATCTGTCATTATCCTTGCCTATTCCGATTGAGAAAAAAGGTTGAATTCACTGATGGCCAAAATGCTTACTGATGTGTTAACTGAAATTCAGAATATGCTCTGAATATTTCAGCATGCACAGGCGTACCATCAAAACCAATTTACGTCTACAATCTGTTGGAAAATGAGATGAAGCAGTGGTGAATCCTAGGCCGCTGTTCCACTCGATTGGCATGATTTACAAGTAGAATGACTGCTTTTGGTTAGTAGTGACCCCTGGTGGCTAATAGTTATAAGCTGCAAATGGTAAAGTGAGCTGATTATATATATATATATATATAAATATATATATTGATGAATAGAAAGATAGCTAGATAGACAGATCGATAGATATTTATTTCAATGAAATAATTTCTTCATAAAACTAATTGTTTTTGGCTAGGAATTTCTGTATTGTAATAATTTAGGAAAAAAGATTACTTGTCCTAACCAAAAGCAGCAATTCTGCCTATTACAATACTGAGAATTGATCGAGGGCATGCCTTAACCCCAGGGAGATGAGCACTGTTTAACTGAAGCCAATAAGTCCTCGTTAGTATAGTGGTCAGTATCCCCGCCTGTCACGCGGGAGACCGGGGTTCAATTCCCCGACGGGGAGGAGATTCCTTTTATTCACACAATTAAATAAAATGATGTACTTTCTAACATTGTAAAATATATCTGTCATTATCCTTGCCTATTCCGATTGAGAAAAAAGGTTGAATTCACTGATGGCCAAAATTCTTACTGATGTGTTAACTGAAATTCAGAATATGCTCTGAATATTTCAGCATGCACAGGCGTACCATCAAAACCAATTTACGTCTACAATCTGTTGGAAAATGAGATGAAGCAGTGGTGAATCCTAGGCCGCTGTTCCACTCGATTGGCACGATTTACAAGTAGAATGACTGCTTTTGGTTAGTAGTGACCCCTGGTGGCTAATAGTTATAAGCTGCAAATGGTAAAGTGAGCTGATTATATATATATATATATATATATATATATATATAAATATATATATTGATGAATAGAAAGATAGCTAGATAGACAGATCGATAGATATTTATTTCAATGAAATAATTTCTTCATAAAACTAATTGTTTTTGGCTAGGAATTTCTGTATTGTAATAATTTAGGAAAAAAGATTACTTGTCCTAACCAAAAGCAGCAATTCTGCCTATTACAATACTGAGAATTGATCGAGGGCATGCCTTAACCCCAGGGAGATGAGCACTGTTTAACTGAAGCCAATAAGTCCTCGTTAGTATAGTGGTCAGTATCCCCGCCTGTCACGCGGGAGACCGGGGTTCAATTCCCCGACGGGGAGGAGATTCCTTTTATTCACACAATTAAATAAAATGATGTACTTTCTAACATTGTAAAATATATCTGTCATTATCCTTGCCTATTCCGATTGAGAAAAAAGGTTGAATTCACTGATGGCCAAAATGCTTACTGATGTGTTAACTGAAATTCAGAATATGCTCTGAATATTTCAGCATGCACAGGCGTACCATCAAAACCAATTTACGTCTACAATCTGTTGGAAAATGAGATGAAGCAGTGGTGAATCCTAGGCCGCTGTTCCACTCGATTGGCATGATTTACAAGTAGAATGACTGCTTTTGGTTAGTAGTGACCCCTGGTGGCTAATAGTTATAAGCTGCAAATGGTAAAGTGAGCTGATTATATATATATATATATATAAATATATATATTGATGAATAGAAAGATAGCTAGATAGACAGATCGATAGATATTTATTTCAATGAAATAATTTCTTCATAAAACTAATTGTTTTTGGCTAGGAATTTCTGTATTGTAATAATTTAGGAAAAAAGATTACTTGTCCTAACCAAAAGCAGCAATTCTGCCTATTACAATACTGAGAATTGATCGAGGGCATGCCTTAACCCCAGGGAGGTGAGCACTGTTTAACTGAAGCCAATAAGTCCTCGTTAGTATAGTGGTCAGTATCCCCGCCTGTCACGCGGGAGACCGGGGTTCAATTCCCCGACGGGGAGGAGATTCCTTTTATTCACACAATTAAATAAAATGATGTACTTTCTAACATTGTAAAATATATCTGTCATTATCCTTGCCTATTCCGATTGAGAAAAAAGGTTGAATTCACTGATGGCCAAAATGCTTACTGATGTGTTAACTGAAATTCAGAATATGCTCTGAATATTTCAGCATGCACAGGCGTACCATCAAAACCAATTTACGTCTACAATCTGTTGGAAAATGAGATGAAGCAGTGGTGAATCCTAGGCCGCTGTTCCACTCGATTGGCACGATTTACAAGTAGAATGACTGCTTTTGGTTAGTAGTGACCCCTGGTGGCTAATAGTTATAAGCTGCAAATGGTAAAGTGAGCTGATTATATATATATATATATATATAAATATATATATTGATGAATAGAAAGATAGCTAGATAGACAGATCGATAGATATTTATTTCAATGAAATAATTTCTTCATAAAACTAATTGTTTTTGGCTAGGAATTTCTGTATTGTAATAATTTAGGAAAAAAGATTACTTGTCCTAACCAAAAGCAGCAATTCTGCCTATTACAATACTGAGAATTGATCGAGGGCATGCCTTAACCCCAGGGAGATGAGCACTGTTTAACTGAAGCCAATAAGTCCTCGTTAGTATAGTGGTCAGTATCCCCGCCTGTCACGCGGGAGACCGGGGTTCAATTCCCCGACGGGGAGGAGATTCCTTTTATTCACACAATTAAATAAAATGATGTACTTTCTAACATTGTAAAATATATCTGTCATTATCCTTGCCTATTCCGATTGAGAAAAAAGGTTGAATTCACTGATGGCCAAAATGCTTACTGATGTGTTAACTGAAATTCAGAATATGCTCTGAATATTTCAGCATGCACAGGCGTACCATCAAAACCAATTTACGTCTACAATCTGTTGGAAAATGAGATGAAGCAGTGGTGAATCCTAGGCCGCTGTTCCACTCGATTGGCACGATTTACAAGTAGAATGACTGCTTTTGGTTAGTAGTGACCCCTGGTGGCTAATAGTTATAAGCTGCAAATGGTAAAGTGAGCTGATTATATATATATATATATATATATATATATATAAATATATATATTGATGAATAGAAAGATAGCTAGATAGACAGATCAATAGATATTTATTTCAATGAAATAATTTCTTCATAAAACTAATTGTTTTTGGCTAGGAATTTCTGTATTGTAATAATTTAGGAAAAAAGATTACTTGTCCTAACCAAAAGCAGCAATTCTGCTTATTACAATACTGAGAATTGATCGAGGGCATGCCTTAACCCCAGGGAGATGAGCACTGTTTAACTGAAGCCAATAAGTCCTCGTTAGTATAGTGGTCAGTATCCCCGCCTGTCACGCGGGAGACCGGGGTTCAATTCCCCGACGGGGAGGAGATTCCTTTTATTCACACAATTAAATAAAATGATGTACTTTCTAACATTGTAAAATATATCTGTCATTATCCTTGCCTATTCCGATTGAGAAAAAAGGTTGAATTCACTGATGGCCAAAATGCTTACTGATGTGTTAACTGAAATTCAGAATATGCTCTGAATATTTCAGCATGCACAGGCGTACCATCAAAACCAATTTACGTCTACAATCTGTTGGAAAATGAGATGAAGCAGTGGTGAATCCTAGGCCGCTGTTCCACTCGATTGGCACGATTTACAAGTAGAATGACTGCTTTTGGTTAGTAGTGACCCCTGGTGGCTAATAGTTATAAGCTGCAAATGGTAAAGTGAGCTGATTATATATATATATATATATAAATATATATATTGATGAATAGAAAGATAGCTAGATAGACAGATCGATAGATATTTATTTCAATGAAATAATTTCTTCATAAAACTAATTGTTTTTGGCTAGGAATTTCTGTATTGTAATAATTTAGGAAAAAAGATTACTTGTCCTAACCAAAAGCAGCAATTCTGCCTATTACAATACTGAGAATTGATCGAGGGCATGCCTTAACCCCAGGGAGGTGAGCACTGTTTAACTGAAGCCAATAAGTCCTCGTTAGTATAGTGGTCAGTATCCCCGCCTGTCACGCGGGAGACCGGGGTTCAATTCCCGGACGGGGAGGAGATTCCTTTTATTCACACAATTAAATAAAATGATGTACTTTCTAACATTGTAAAATATATCTGTCATTATCCTTGCCTATTCCGATTGAGAAAAAAGGTTGAATTCACTGATGGCCAAAATGCTTACTGATGTGTTAACTGAAATTCAGAATATGCTCTGAATATTTCAGCATGCACAGGCGTACCATCAAAACCAATTTACGTCTACAATCTGTTGGAAAATGAGATGAAGCAGTGGTGAATCCTAGGCCGCTGTTCCACTCGATTGGCACGATTTACAAGTAGAATGACTGCTTTTGGTTAGTAGTGACCCCTGGTGGCTAATAGTTATAAGCTGCAAATGGTAAAGTGAGCTGATTATATATATATATATATATATATAAATATATATATTGATGAATAGAAAGATAGCTAGATAGACAGATCGATAGATATTTATTTCAATGAAATAATTTCTTCATAAAACTAATTGTTTTTGGCTAGGAATTTCTGTATTGTAATAATTTAGGAAAAAAGATTACTTGTCCTAACCAAAAGCAGCAATTCTGCCTATTACAATACTGAGAATTGATCGAGGGCATGCCTTAACCCCAGGGAGATGAGCACTGTTTAACTGAAGCCAATAAGTCCTCGTTAGTATAGTGGTCAGTATCCCCGCCTGTCACGCGGGAGACCGGGGTTCAATTCCCCGACGGGGAGGAGATTCCTTTTATTCACACAATTAAATAAAATGATGTACTTTCTAACATTGTAAAATATATCTGTCATTATCCTTGCCTATTCCGATTGAGAAAAAAGGTTGAATTCACTGATGGCCAAAATGCTTACTGATGTGTTAACTGAAATTCAGAATATGCTCTGAATATTTCAGCATGCACAGGCGTACCATCAAAACCAATTTACGTCTACAATCTGTTGGAAAATGAGATGAAGCAGTGGTGAATCCTAGGCCGCTGTTCCACTCGATTGGCACGATTTACAAGTAGAATGACTGCTTTTGGTTAGTAGTGACCCCTGGTGGCTAATAGTTATAAGCTGCAAATGGTAAAGTGAGCTGATTATATATATATATATATATAAATATATATATTGATGAATAGAAAGATAGCTAGATAGACAGATCGATAGATATTTATTTCAATGAAATAATTTCTTCATAAAACTAATTGTTTTTGGCTAGGAATTTCTGTATTGTAATAATTTAGGAAAAAAGATTACTTGTCCTAACCAAAAGCAGCAATTCTGCCTATTACAATACTGAGAATTGATCGAGGGCATGCCTTAACCCCAGGGAGGTGAGCACTGTTTAACTGAAGCCAATAAGTCCTCGTTAGTATAGTGGTCAGTATCCCCACCTGTCACGCGGGAGACCGGGGTTCAATTCCCCGACGGGGAGGAGATTCCTTTTATTCACACAATTAAATAAAATGATGTACTTTCTAACATTGTAAAATATATCTGTCATTATCCTTGCCTATTCCGATTGAGAAAAAAGGTTGAATTCACTGATGGCCAAAATGCTTACTGATGTGTTAACTGAAATTCAGAATATGCTCTGAATATTTCAGCATGCACAGGCGTACCATCAAAACCAATTTACGTCTACAATCTGTTGGAAAATGAGATGAAGCAGTGGTGAATCCTAGGCCGCTGTTCCACTCGATTGGCACGATTTACAAGTAGAATGACTGCTTTTGGTTAGTAGTGACCCCTGGTGGCTAATAGTTATAAGCTGCAAATGGTAAAGTGAGCTGATTATATATATATATATATTGATGAATAGAAAGATAGCTAGATAGACAGATCGATAGATATTTATTTCAATGAAATAATTTCTTCATAAAACTAATTGTTTTTGGCTAGGAATTTCTGTATTGTAATAATTTAGGAAAAAAGATTACTTGTCCTAACCAAAAGCAGCAATTCTGCCTATTACAATACTGAGAATTGATCGAGGGCATGCCTTAACCCCAGGGAGATGAGCACTGTTTAACTGAAGCCAATAAGTCCTCGTTAGTATAGTGGTCAGTATCCCCGCCTGTCATGCGGGAGACCGGGGTTCAATTCCCCGACGGGGAGGAGATTCCTTTTATTCACACAATTAAATAAAATGATGTACTTTCTAACATTGTAAAATATATCTGTCATTATCCTTGCCTATTCCGATTGAGAAAAAAGGTTGAATTCACTGATGGCCAAAATGCTTACTGATGTGTTAACTGAAATTCAGAATATGCTCTGAATATTTCAGCATGCACAGGCGTACCATCAAAACCAATTTACGTCTACAATCTGTTGGAAAATGAGATGAAGCAGTGGTGAATCCTAGGCCGCTGTTCCACTCGATTGGCACGATTTACAAGTAGAATGACTGCTTTTGGTTAGTAGTGACCCCTGGTGGCTAATAGTTATAAGCTGCAAATGGTAAAGTGAGCTGATTATATATATATATATATATAAATATATATATTGATGAATAGAAAGATAGCTAGATAGACAGATCGATAGATATTTATTTCAATGAAATAATTTCTTCATAAAACTAATTGTTTTTGGCTAGGAATTTCTGTATTGTAATAATTTAGGAAAAAAGATTACTTGTCCTAACCAAAAGCAGCAATTCTGCCTATTACAATACTGAGAATTGATCGAGGGCATGCCTTAACCCCAGGGAGGTGAGCACTGTTTAACTGAAGCCAATAAGTCCTCGTTAGTATAGTGGTCAGTATCCCCACCTGTCACGCGGGAGACCGGGGTTCAATTCCCCGACGGGGAGGAGATTCCTTTTATTCACACAATTAAATAAAATGATGTACTTTCTAACATTGTAAAATATATCTGTCATTATCCTTGCCTATTCCGATTGAGAAAAAAGGTTGAATTCACTGATGGCCAAAATGCTTACTGATGTGTTAACTGAAATTCAGAATATGCTCTGAATATTTCAGCATGCACAGGCGTACCATCAAAACCAATTTACGTCTACAATCTGTTGGAAAATGAGATGAAGCAGTGGTGAATCCTAGGCCGCTGTTCCACTCGATTGGCACGATTTACAAGTAGAATGACTGCTTTTGGTTAGTAGTGACCCCTGGTGGCTAATAATTATAAGCTGCAAATGGTAAAGTGAGCTGATTATATATATATATATACATATAAATATATATATTGATGAATAGAAAGATAGCTAGATAGACAGATCGATAGATATTTATTTCAATGAAATAATTTCTTCATAAAACTAATTGTTTTTGGCTAGGAATTTCTGTATTGTAATAATTTAGGAAAAAAGATTACTTGTCCTAACCAAAAGCAGCAATTCTGCCTATTACAATACTGAGAATTGATCGAGGGCATGCCTTAACCCCAGGGAGATGAGCACTGTTTAACTGAAGCCAATAAGTCCTCGTTAGTATAGTGGTCAGTATCCCCGCCTGTCACGCGGGAGACCGGGGTTCAATTCCCCGACGGGGAGGAGATTCCTTTTATTCACACAATTAAATAAAATGATGTACTTTCTAACATTGTAAAATATATCTGTCATTATCCTTGCCTATTCCGATTGAGAAAACAGGTTGAATTCACTGATGGCCAAAATGCTTACTGATGTGTTAACTGAAATTCAGAATATGCTCTGAATATTTCAGCATGCACAGGCGTACCATCAAAACCAATTTACGTCTACAATCTGTTGGAAAATGAGATGAAGCAGTGGTGAATCCTAGGCCGCTGTTCCACTCGATTGGCACGATTTACAAGTAGAATGACTGCTTTTGGTTAGTAGTGACCCCTGGTGGCTAATAGTTATAAGCTGCAAATGGTAATATGGCTGAGATACCCGCCACCCCCTCTCAACACAATCCCCAAAAGGAGGGAAACCGGAAACAGTTCTTAAAGTTTTTGGATGTGGGATGGAGTGACCATCCCGGCCGTATTTATTAAAACAAAATTAAAACATTAAACGTTTTCATGTTATGTACAATTTCATTATCACATTACGATGTTTGGCTAACCTTAACATAATCTCTAATACAGAGGTTCTCCTAGCCGAACTAGCATCCTACAAAACATTCTCTAAGAACACTGAAATTGTACATCCTAACGTTTAAGGGCCAACGGCAAGGTCATAACCGGTGTCAAGATCCCTAACCAGACTTACCCCTCCCACTTGGGAGGGGCGACAGCACAGAGGCTTACCTCAAGTGCAACTACTAACAATTTCCCTTGACTTGACGGGGGCCCTTAAGACTCGACGCCATTTAAAGGTCGTTCGAACACTTGTGTGTGGTATCTAGAAGGTATCGTTGACCTCTCCCCACCCCACACAACTTACCGCATCTGCCGTCGCAGATGACCCTGGCCCCGGGAAATTCCCCAGGAGGGGGCTGTAACCCCTCCTACAAAGGAAGGGGCCTTGACCGCCTTTCCTTTACTTCCGGCGACCCGCCCTTAGACGGGACCGCCTCCCCACTGAGGGGCCAATGGCCACCTCTCCCGAGCGCTCCCATCCGTGTTGGGTGACGCCCACTCATAGGGATCTACCAATTAGTGCTCACCGATCATGACCTTACCGCCTACCAAAAATAAATACGACAATTCTGAAACCTATGAAAACATTGGTCACTACGACCGAAAGAGCCTGCTAGAAATGCAACACTACATCAACTCATTTTAATCGTAACAACCTAGACTGTATTCACCATACTTTATTATGATTAACCACAAACTGATACTGTCACAGCCTGTAAACGAAATGGAAAAACCAACTTATAACTTCACTTTATTGCACAACAACTTGCTGTCCTCAGGGGCTGGTGGGTGGGTCAAAATTGGCTCTTCGTTCCGTCCCGAGCTCACGTGTAGCGAGGGGGTGCAGCTTCGGAGCACAAGAACAAGAGGACGTCTTCTGGTCTTGCGCCTTCTTTTATCCGTCTTCAGGGTGGGCGAAAAACCCGCCCCTGCCCGCCCCGAGGGCGTGGCCGGCTGCGTCGGTGTCTAGGCCAGCCCATTCTAGGGCGGGAAAAAGCGCGCCCCGGCTACGCCGCTTCGGGCATACCAGCCGAGACGCGCCTCCCGCCCAAAAATGGCTTCCCGGGGGGATCGAGGCACTCAGCCATACGTTCGGGGGGACCGAGTGGTCGCCCCTTTCCATATGGCTGAGATACCCGCCACCCCCTCTCAACACAATCCCCAAAAGGAGGGAAACCGGAAACAGTTCTTAAAGTTTTTGGATGTGGGATGGAGTGACCATCCCGGCCGTATTTATTAAAACAAAATTAAAACATTAAACGTTTTCATGTTATGTACAATTTCATTATCACATTACGATGTTTGGCTAACCTTAACATAATCTCTAATACAGAGGTTCTCCTAGCCGAACTAGCATCCTACAAAACATTCTCTAAGAACACTGAAATTGTACATCCTAACGTTTAAGGGCCAACGGCAAGGTCATAACCGGTGTCAAGATCCCTAACCAGACTTACCCCTCCCACTTGGGAGGGGCGACAGCACAGAGGCTTACCTCAAGTGCAACTACTAACAATTTCCCTTGACTTGACGGGGGCCCTTAAGACTCGACGCCATTTAAAGGTCGTTCGAACACTTGTGTGTGGTATCTAGAAGGTATCGTTGACCTCTCCCCACCCCACACAACTTACCGCATCTGCCGTCGCAGATGACCCTGGCCCCGGGAAATTCCCCAGGAGGGGGCTGTAACCCCTCCTACAAAGGAAGGGGCCTTGACCGCCTTTCCTTTACTTCCGGCGACCCGCCCTTAGACGGGACCGCCTCCCCACTGAGGGGCCAATGGCCACCTCTCCCGAGCGCTCCCATCCGTGTTGGGTGACGCCCACTCATAGGGATCTACCAATTAGTGCTCACCGATCATGACCTTACCGCCACAGGTCCGGATAGTTGACCGGCTATCCGGACCCCCCACAAAACTCCTACCTAAAGGTCATGTTCCAAAGATTTTAACCAGGCTAGGAAGTCTCCTATGAGTAACTCATTCCCCGCCCTCGACAAATGCACACCATCCCCCAGATACATACTGTCATCATTAATACCATTATGCGAGATCGAATGCAATGCCTTGGAACGGAACAACCTACTCACTTTGTTATTCAATTTTCTAACAGAATGATTCAAAGCAGGGATCGAGATAGCCCCCCGCCACACTTTTCGTGGGATCATATGAGACCATGCGATTAGGCACCCCGGAACTCTCCTCGCTAACCAACTTACCGTGGAAAGCATAGCCTCCAGGAGAAGTCGTCTACCGGTGGTGACCAGATCATTGCCCCCCAAATGCACTATGACTATGGACGGCGGTGACCTCATCCGCTCTAACAAGCCCTCAAAAAATTCCTGAAACTGGTCAATACAGAGACCGCCCCTTCCGTAGAAGGACACTCTGTACCCGTATTCCTCAGGTACGTGAACCATGTCACCTGCTTTGAATACGTCTGCAGCCCGTCTCACGTATGAGTGGCCCACGACCCAAACCTCCTTCCTCACAGCCGGTGACGTGCGACCGCTGACCTGGTGTTGGGTCGACTGCTCAGTCTGCCCTGCCGCGTAGGCTTGCGCAACTGAAAACAAACAAAGACAAGAGGCGTGAGTACAAGATTACAGTTTCACAACATGTGCAATCGCACGTACCTCTTATAACAATTGGAGGACCAGCGCCCCACACGTTTCACTTGTTCTACATTAAGACCTCTGGCTGTAGCTTCAGTGGCAGCCCCTATACGAAAGGAGTGGGTCCCAAATTCGCCCGGGTCCAAGCCCGCTGCGGCAATGGCCATTGCAAGCACCCGTTGAAACTGAAACCTCGTCAGCGGGGTGGCGTCTGCATGCCTCAACAATGTCCCTCCCCATGATGCCACCCTTCGTGCTAGGTAATCTTCTAAGCACTGTACCGGACACATGGATGAGTCGGGGTTCCTGCGGATGATCGTGCAGTCCCCTCTCCCATCTTGGTCAGTCTTGGACCTGAGAAAGGAGACAATCATCGCGTCACCCCTGATCTGGACATGCTCCCTGCACAAGCCCCCCGTCACGTCCCGTTTGTTCCTTGCAACCAGCTCACTAACTCTCATAGCCCCGTGAAATGCCAGCGTAAATGCAGTCCGGAACAAACAGGTCTCGAACGGGGACGAGCATGTGTTCGGGAGCGTGACCAGTAACTGGGACAACCTGTCTAGACCTATCGGTCGTCGTACATCTACTCTGCGACCCTCTAGACGTTGCCACCCACGTAGCGCTTTTTGTACCGTGAAAGACGCTGTTGGGTCCAGGATGCCATGGGCCCTGGCAACAAAGGAAATGGCGGCACGATGCCTTTGGGCCGTAGCCACCGATTTCCCAGCCCTACGTAAGGACATCAGAAAAAGTACTACCAACTCCTCCTGACCCCAAAGTCCTCCTCTCTCTGCCCCCAAAAAGGCTAAATAGGCCTGGAACGCCCCTTCATATGCCTTCCTTGTCCTGGGTGCTAGACTCTCTCCCACGAGGTGACGAAGTTCGGGGCACCGAGAGACCAGAGAGCTTCGGGGAAGGGTGCCGGCTCCGGGTCCGCTGAAGGAAGGAAACCCGAGAAAGCCTGCATGTGAAAACGAGACAGTGCATCAGCAGCCTGATTCATCACCCCTGGGACATGTTTTGCTCTGAATACTACGTTCAGTTGCATACACAGTAAGACAATTTCTTTGAGGAGCCTCAAAATCAACTTACAACGGGCTGCCTGACTATTGATGCATTCTACCACGGTCATATTATCGGACCAGAACACAACAGAATGATCTCTGAACCCTTCTGGCCAGGTTCTCAGGGCCACCAGAATGGGAAATAGTTCGAGGAAAGCGATGTTACTTGTCAGCCCCTTCTCGTGCCACCATAGGGGCCACTTTTGTGCCGACCATTTCGTGCCGAAGATGGCGCCAAAACCTACGCTTCCTGCTGAATCTGTCCATAGCCCAAGCTCTTCAGAGGAGACGGCTGGCTTGTTCCAGACGACCCGGCCATTGAAGTCCGCCAAGAATGCTAACCAAATCCGCATGTCCTGGCGGACCTCGGCCGATAACCTTGTGCGATGATGACCCTCCTTTAAGCCAACCATTGCTTGGGCAATTGAGCGGGAAAAGGGGCGAGCCATTGGTATCACCCTCAAGGCAAAGTTCAACTTTCCCACTAACTGTTGCAACTGATGCAGTGTAACTTTGGATGCCTTTAAACATACTTGGAGGGCTGCCCTGAATTTCGACACTTTGCTAGCTGGTAAACGGAAGCACCCCTCCCTTGAGTCCAACTCGATCCCCAAAAACTCGAGGCAAGTCGTGGGACCCATAGTTTTACCTGGTGCCAACGGCACGCCAAGATGATCCATTAACACACAGAATTCAGCTAAGGCCCGGGCACATTCGGGAGTACCGGCGGGGCCAAGGAACAGAAAATCGTCAAGGTAGTGCATTACATTTCGGAAACCCGTTTTCTTAGTGAACACCCATTGCAGGAAAGTACTGAATTTCTCAAAGTAAGCACATGATATAGAGCATCCCATTGGCATACACCTATCCATGTAAAATGACCCCTGGAACCCGAATCCCAGAAGACGCTGATCGTCTGGGTGTACCGGAAGCAACCGGAACGCTGACTCGATATCAGATTTCGCCATCAACGTCCCGTGCCCCAGGCGATTCAAGATGGCTACCGCCTCATCAAAAGATGCGTATCGCACCGAACAAACTTCTGGCTCAATTGCGTCGTTCACCGAAAGACCATATGGAGCAGATAGATTATGAATCAAACGAAACTCACCCGGGTCTTTCTTGGGGACCACCCCTAACGGAGAACAAACGAAATCCGGTACCGGGGGCTCACTAAACGGGCCGGCGACCCGTCCCCGGCTAACCTCTTTCTGAATTTTTTCTTGCACTACAGATGCATGTTGTAAAACGGAAAGTTGATTTTTGCACATCCCTACACCCTGAAAGTCCCCTACCGGGATGCGGAAACCATGTGTAAAACCGTTCCGCAGCACCCCGGCAGAAGTACGATCCGGGTATTCGCTGAGCCAGGGAATCATTGCCAAGGTATCAATCGGGGTTGGTAAAGGCGCCCCTCGGCCTAGTTTAGACCTGTTTGGCGCCTCCCTTACCCCCATTCTCACTCGTTCTGGCTCTGCACGATGACTCAGGATGGGACGACCCACACGTACTACACTCATGTTTGAATTTACACGATCCCGGAGGCCTGGTACACTTCCCCTTGTTAAAATTAAAACAGAAACCCTTTCTACCTGTATTGCCTGCGGGCCTCGACTGGTCGTCGGTGCTCGTACTTGGTCGAAAGGGCGTCCCCACATTTTGGCGGGAGTAATCAACAACAGTGCTCCCGACCAATGGCATTCTTAACATTCCCGATTCTTTCATTTTATCCCATGTTAAAGAATCGTAACAATCCCAAGTCAAACTCTTGTTATGTTCCTTTTCTTTCCTGAACAAATTGTCATAACAAAACCAATGGTTACCTTGATACGCTGTCGAGTAACCCATAATTCGTGATTGATAAACGGGAAACTCAGGAAGCAACTCGGGCCTACGTTCCCCCAAAATTGATGTGAAAATACCCCATGCATTGCCCCAGTTGCCAATGTTCTCATTGACCTTAAAGGCGGCCATCTTTGCGCGCCAAACACTCGGATGCATTAAGTCCTTCTGACTTTTTACATGCTCCACATCATAATGATCAACAAGC
This sequence comes from Lissotriton vulgaris, assembly GCF_964263255.1. NCBI lineage: Eukaryota > Metazoa > Chordata > Amphibia > Caudata > Salamandridae > Lissotriton > Lissotriton vulgaris. Next base: position 230,887,055 of record NC_141685.1, read on the forward strand.
AGGGAAAAAATATTCACGTACTCCCCCGCCCAGATCTTTTCTTTTATAGCTAAAGGCACATGTTGTCCTAATCTCTCTCTACGAGAGGGTGCTGACTCGTCCCTTGCAATCGGCAATGGCCGCTTACCTGCACCGGACGCAGCTTCTGCCGATTGCGACTTGTCTATCCCCGCCAACGGCGTAGCCACTCTAGCTGCCTCTTTCTTCTCACGAAGCCCTTTTATCAGCGCCTGTGCTTCGGCAGCCGTGGCGCCATCACTACTATCCCCCAACCATGCTGCTAGCTGTGCTGCCAGCTCGGGGGGCATGTCTTCCTTGGATGTCGGGGTGACGACAACGGGGATTGGATTCCCCTCCATCGGTACTGGGGTCGGCGCCTCGAGCGGGGCAGAGGGAACCGGGACGGCCCCACCGGCTGGAACCTTTCTCGGCCTCTTAGGTCTCCCTCCAGCCGGCGGGGTGCCCGAACCCTCCTCCCCATCTCGCTCCGCCAACCGTTTCTTTATGTCGGACACTTCTTTGCAAAGGGCCCGCACCATCTGTTCGGTCGTCATTCTTTTTGCGCCTTTCTTGGGCATCTCTCCGAGGAAGTATCTAGAAGACAAAGAAAAAGATCAAAACGCTCAAAATTGGCTCTTCGTTCCGTCCCGAGCTCACGTGTAGCGAGGGGGTGCAGCTTCGGAGCACAAGAACAAGAGGACGTCTTCTGGTCTTGCGCCTTCTTTTATCCGTCTTCAGGGTGGGCGAAAAACCCGCCCCTGCCCGCCCCGAGGGCGTGGCCGGCTGCGTCGGTGTCTAGGCCAGCCCATTCTAGGGCGGGAAAAAGCGCGCCCCGGCTACGCCGCTTCGGGCATACCAGCCGAGACGCGCCTCCCGCCCAAAAATGGCTTCCCGGGGGGATCGAGGCACTCAGCCATACGTTCGGGGGGACCGAGTGGTCGCCCCTTTCCAAGTGAGCTGATTATATATATATATATATTGATGAATAGAAAGATAGCTAGATAGACAGATCGATAGATATTTATTTCAATGAAATAATTTCTTCATAAAACTAATTGTTTTTGGCTAGGAATTTCTGTATTGTAATAATTTAGGAAAAAAGATTACTTGTCCTAACCAAAAGCAGCAATTCTGCCTATTACAATACTGAGAATTGATCGAGGGCATGCCTTAACCCCAGGGAGGTGAGCACTGTTTAACTGAAGCCAATAAGTCCTCGTTAGTATAGTGGTCAGTATCCCCGCCTGTCACGCGGGAGACCGGGGTTCAATTCCCCGACGGGGAGGCGATTCCTTTTATTCACACAATTAAATAAAATGATGTACTTTCTAACATTGTAAAATATATCTGTCATTATCCTTGCCTATTCCGATTGAGAAAAAAGGTTGAATTCACTGATGGCCAAAATGCTTACTGATGTGTTAACTGAAATTCAGAATATGCTCTGAATATTTCAGCATGCACAGGCGTACCATCAAAACCAATTTACGTCTACAATCTGTTGGAAAATGAGATGAAGCAGTGGTGAATCCTAGGCCGCTGTTCCACTCAATTGGCACGATTTACAAGTAGAATGACTGCTTTTGGTTAGGAGTGACCCCTGGTGGCTAATAGTTATAAGCTGCAAATGGTAAAGTGAGCTGATTATATATATATATGTATATATATATATAAATATATATATTGATGAATAGAAAGATAGCTAGATAGACAGATCGATAGATATTTATTTCAATGAAATAATTTCTTCATAAAACTAATTGTTTTTGGCTAGGAATTTCTGTATTGTAATAATTTAGGAAAAAAGATTACTTGTCCTAACCAAAAGCAGCAATTCTGCCTATTACAATACTGAGAATTGATCGAGGGCATGCCTTAACCCCAGGGAGGTGAGCACTGTTTAACTGAAGCCAATAAGTCCTCGTTAGTATAGTGGTCAGTATCCCCGCCTGTCACGCGGGAGACCGGGGTTCAATTCCCCGACGGGGAGGAGATTCCTTTTATTCACACAATTAAATAAAATGATGTACTTTCTAACATTGTAAAATATATCTGTCATTATCCTTGCCTATTCCGATTGAGAAAAAAGGTTGAATTCACTGATGGCCAAAATGCTTACTGATGTGTTAACTGAAATTCAGAATATGCTCTGAATATTTCAGCATGCACAGGCGTACCATCAAAACCAATTTACGTCTACAATCTGTTGGAAAATGAGATGAAGCAGTGGTGAATCCTAGGCCGCTGTTCCACTCGATTGGCACGATTTACAAGTAGAATGACTGCTTTTGGTTAGTAGTGACCCCTGGTGGCTAATAGTTATAAGCTGCAAATGGTAAAGTGAGCTGATTATATATATATATATATATATAAATATATATATTGATGAATAGAAAGATAGCTAGATAGACAGATCGATAGATATTTATTTCAATGAAATAATTTCTTCATAAAACTAATTGTTTTTGGCTAGGAATTTCTGTATTGTAATAATTTAGGAAAAAAGATTACTTGTCCTAACCAAAAGCAGCAATTCTGCCTATTACAATACTGAGAATTGATCGAGGGCATGCCTTAACCCCAGGGAGATGAGCACTGTTTAACTGAAGCCAATAAGTCCTCGTTAGTATAGTGGTCAGTATCCCCGCCTGTCACGCGGGAGACCGGGGTTCAATTCCCCGACGGGGAGGAGATTCCTTTTATTCACACAATTAAATAAAATGATGTACTTTCTAACATTGTAAAATATATCTGTCATTATCCTTGCCTATTCCGATTGAGAAAACAGGTTGAATTCACTGATGGCCAAAATGCTTACTGATGTGTTAACTGAAATTCAGAATATGCTCTGAATATTTCAGCATGCACAGGCGTACCATCAAAACCAATTTACGTCTACAATCTGTTGGAAAATGAGATGAAGCAGTGGTGAATCCTAGGCCGCTGTTCCACTCGATTGGCACGATTTACAAGTAGAATGACTGCTTTTGGTTAGTAGTGACCCCTGGTGGCTAATAGTTATAAGCTGCAAATGGTAAAGTGAGCTGATTATATATATATATATATATTGATGAATAGAAAGATAGCTAGATAGACAGATCGATAGATATTTATTTCAATGAAATAATTTCTTCATAAAACTAATTGTTTTTGGCTAGGAATTTCTGTATTGTAATAATTTAGGAAAAAAGATTACTTGTCCTAACCAAAAGCAGCAATTCTGCCTATTACAATACTGAGAATTGATCGAGGGCATGCCTTAACCCCAGGGAGGTGAGCACTGTTTAACTGAAGCCAATAAGTCCTCGTTAGTATAGTGGTCAGTATCCCCGCCTGTCACGCGGGAGACCGGGGTTCAATTCCCCGACGGGGAGGCGATTCCTTTTATTCACACAATTAAATAAAATGATGTACTTTCTAACATTGTAAAATATATCTGTCATTATCCTTGCCTATTCCGATTGAGAAAAAAGGTTGAATTCACTGATGGCCAAAATGCTTACTGATGTGTTAACTGAAATTCAGAATATGCTCTGAATATTTCAGCATGCACAGGCGTACCATCAAAACCAATTTACGTCTACAATCTGTTGGAAAATGAGATGAAGCAGTGGTGAATCCTAGGCCGCTGTTCCACTCAATTGGCACGATTTACAAGTAGAATGACTGCTTTTGGTTAGGAGTGACCCCTGGTGGCTAATAGTTATAAGCTGCAAATGGTAAAGTGAGCTGATTATATATATATATATATATATATATATATAAATATATATATTGATGAATAGAAAGATAGCTAGATAGACAGATCGATAGATATTTATTTCAATGAAATAATTTCTTCATAAAACTAATTGTTTTTGGCTAGGAATTTCTGTATTGTAATAATTTAGGAAAAAAGATTACTTGTCCTAACCAAAAGCAGCAATTCTGCCTATTACAATACTGAGAATTGATCGAGGGCATGCCTTAACCCCAGGGAGATGAGCACTGTTTAACTGAAGCCAATAAGTCCTCGTTAGTATAGTGGTCAGTATCCCCGCCTGTCACGCGGGAGACCGGGGTTCAATTCCCCGACGGGGAGGAGATTCCTTTTATTCACACAATTAAATAAAATGATGTACTTTCTAACATTGTAAAATATATCTGTCATTATCCTTGCCTATTCCGATTGAGAAAACAGGTTGAATTCACTGATGGCCAAAATGCTTACTGATGTGTTAACTGAAATTCAGAATATGCTCTGAATATTTCAGCATGCACAGGCGTACCATCAAAACCAATTTACGTCTACAATCTGTTGGAAAATGAGATGAAGCAGTGGTGAATCCTAGGCCGCTGTTCCACTCGATTGGCACGATTTACAAGTAGAATGACTGCTTTTGGTTAGTAGTGACCCCTGGTGGCTAATAGTTATAAGCTGCAAATGGTAAAGTGAGCTGATTATATATATATATATATATTGATGAATAGAAAGATAGCTAGATAGACAGATCGATAGATATTTATTTCAATGAAATAATTTCTTCATAAAACTAATTGTTTTTGGCTAGGAATTTCTGTATTGTAATAATTTAGGAAAAAAGATTACTTGTCCTAACCAAAAGCAGCAATTCTGCCTATTACAATACTGAGAATTGATCGAGGGCATGCCTTAACCCCAGGGAGGTGAGCACTGTTTAACTGAAGCCAATAAGTCCTCGTTAGTATAGTGGTCAGTATCCCCGCCTGTCACGCGGGAGACCGGGGTTCAATTCCCCGACGGGGAGGCGATTCCTTTTATTCACACAATTAAATAAAATGATGTACTTTCTAACATTGTAAAATATATCTGTCATTATCCTTGCCTATTCCGATTGAGAAAAAAGGTTGAATTCACTGATGGCCAAAATGCTTACTGATGTGTTAACTGAAATTCAGAATATGCTCTGAATATTTCAGCATGCACAGGCGTACCATCAAAACCAATTTACGTCTACAATCTGTTGGAAAATGAGATGAAGCAGTGGTGAATCCTAGGCCGCTGTTCCACTCAATTGGCACGATTTACAAGTAGAATGACTGCTTTTGGTTAGGAGTGACCCCTGGTGGCTAATAGTTATAAGCTGCAAATGGTAAAGTGAGCTGATTATATATATATATATATATATATATATATAAATATATATATTGATGAATAGAAAGATAGCTAGATAGACAGATCGATAGATATTTATTTCAATGAAATAATTTCTTCATAAAACTAATTGTTTTTGGCTAGGAATTTCTGTATTGTAATAATTTAGGAAAAAAGATTACTTGTCCTAACCAAAAGCAGCAATTCTGCCTATTACAATACTGAGAATTGATTGAGGGCATGCCTTAACCCCAGGGAAATGAGCACTGTTTAACTGAAGCCAATAAGTCCTCGTTAGTATAGTGGTCAGTATCCCCGCCTGTCACGCGGGAGACCGGGGTTCAATTCCCCGACGGGGAGGAGATTCCTTTTATTCACACAATTAAATAAAATGATGTACTTTCTAACATTGTAAAATATATCTGTCATTATCCTTGCCTATTCCGATTGAGAAAAAAGGTTGAATTCACTGATGGCCAAAATGCTTACTGATGTGTTAACTGAAATTCAGAATATGCTCTGAATATTTCAGCATGCACAGGCGTACCATCAAAACCAATTTACGTCTACAATCTGTTGGAAAATGAGATGAAGCAGTGGTGAATCCTAGGCCGCTGTTCCACTCGATTGGCACGATTTACAAGTAGAATGACTGCTTTTGGTTAGTAGTGACCCCTGGTGGCTAATAGTTATAAGCTGCAAATGGTAAAGTGAGCTGATTATATATATATATATATATATATATATATAAATATATATATTGATGAATAGAAAGATAGCTAGATAGACAGATCGATAGATATTTATTTCAATGAAATAATTTCTTCATAAAACTAATTGTTTTTGGCTAGGAATTTCTGTATTGTAATAATTTAGGAAAAAAGATTACTTGTCCTAACCAAAAGCAGCAATTCTGCCTATTACAATACTGAGAATTGATCGAGGGCATGCCTTAACCCCAGGGAGATGAGCACTGTTTAACTGAAGCCAATAAGTCCTCGTTAGTATAGTGGTCAGTATCCCCGCCTGTCACGCGGGAGACCGGGGTTCAATTCCCCGACGGGGAGGAGATTCCTTTTATTCACACAATTAAATAAAATGATGTACTTTCTAACATTGTAAAATATATCTGTCATTATCCTTGCCTATTCCGATTGAGAAAACAGGTTGAATTCACTGATGGCCAAAATGCTTACTGATGTGTTAACTGAAATTCAGAATATGCTCTGAATATTTCAGCATGCACAGGCGTACCATCAAAACCAATTTACGTCTACAATCTGTTGGAAAATGAGATGAAGCAGTGGTGAATCCTAGGCCGCTGTTCCACTCGATTGGCACGATTTACAAGTAGAATGACTGCTTTTGGTTAGTAGTGACCCCTGGTGGCTAATAGTTATAAGCTGCAAATGGTAAAGTGAGCTGATTATATATATATATATATATTGATGAATAGAAAGATAGCTAGATAGACAGATCGATAGATATTTATTTCAATGAAATAATTTCTTCATAAAACTAATTGTTTTTGGCTAGGAATTTCTGTATTGTAATAATTTAGGAAAAAAGATTACTTGTCCTAACCAAAAGCAGCAATTCTGCCTATTACAATACTGAGAATTGATCGAGGGCATGCCTTAACCCCAGGGAGGTGAGCACTGTTTAACTGAAGCCAATAAGTCCTCGTTAGTATAGTGGTCAGTATCCCCGCCTGTCACGCGGGAGACCGGGGTTCAATTCCCCGACGGGGAGGCGATTCCTTTTATTCACACAATTAAATAAAATGATGTACTTTCTAACATTGTAAAATATATCTGTCATTATCCTTGCCTATTCCGATTGAGAAAAAAGGTTGAATTCACTGATGGCCAAAATGCTTACTGATGTGTTAACTGAAATTCAGAATATGCTCTGAATATTTCAGCATGCACAGGCGTACCATCAAAACCAATTTACGTCTACAATCTGTTGGAAAATGAGATGAAGCAGTGGTGAATCCTAGGCCGCTGTTCCACTCAATTGGCACGATTTACAAGTAGAATGACTGCTTTTGGTTAGGAGTGACCCCTGGTGGCTAATAGTTATAAGCTGCAAATGGTAAAGTGAGCTGATTATATATATATATATATATATATATATATAAATATATATATTGATGAATAGAAAGATAGCTAGATAGACAGATCGATAGATATTTATTTCAATGAAATAATTTCTTCATAAAACTAATTGTTTTTGGCTAGGAATTTCTGTATTGTAATAATTTAGGAAAAAAGATTACTTGTCCTAACCAAAAGCAGCAATTCTGCCTATTACAATACTGAGAATTGATTGAGGGCATGCCTTAACCCCAGGGAAATGAGCACTGTTTAACTGAAGCCAATAAGTCCTCGTTAGTATAGTGGTCAGTATCCCCGCCTGTCACGCGGGAGACCGGGGTTCAATTCCCCGACGGGGAGGAGATTCCTTTTATTCACACAATTAAATAAAATGATGTACTTTCTAACATTGTAAAATATATCTGTCATTATCCTTGCCTATTCCGATTGAGAAAAAAGGTTGAATTCACTGATGGCCAAAATGCTTACTGATGTGTTAACTGAAATTCAGAATATGCTCTGAATATTTCAGCATGCACAGGCGTACCATCAAAACCAATTTACGTCTACAATCTGTTGGAAAATGAGATGAAGCAGTGGTGAATCCTAGGCCGCTGTTCCACTCGATTGGCACGATTTACAAGTAGAATGACTGCTTTTGGTTAGTAGTGACCCCTGGTGGCTAATAGTTATAAGCTGCAAATGGTAAAGTGAGCTGATTATATATATATATATATATATATATATATAAATATATATATTGATGAATAGAAAGATAGCTAGATAGACAGATCGATAGATATTTATTTCAATGAAATAATTTCTTCATAAAACTAATTGTTTTTGGCTAGGAATTTCTGTATTGTAATAATTTAGGAAAAAAGATTACTTGTCCTAACCAAAAGCAGCAATTCTGCCTATTACAATACTGAGAATTGATCGAGGGCATGCCTTAACCCCAGGGAGGTGAGCACTGTTTAACTGAAGCCAATAAGTCCTCGTTAGTATAGTGGTCAGTATCCCCGCCTGTCACGCGGGAGACCGGGGTTCAATTCCCCGACGGGGAGGAGATTCCTTTTATTCACACAATTAAATAAAATGATGTACTTTCTAACATTGTAAAATATATCTGTCATTATCCTTGCCTATTCCGATTGAGAAAAAAGGTTGAATTCACTGATGGCCAAAATGCTTACTGATGTGTTAACTGAAATTCAGAATATGCTCTGAATATTTCAGCATGCACAGGCGTACCATCAAAACCAATTTACGTCTACAATCTGTTGGAAAATGAGATGAAGCAGTGGTGAATCCTAGGCCGCTGTTCCACTCGATTGGCACGATTTACAAGTAGAATGACTGCTTTTGGTTAGTAGTGACCCCTGGTGGCTAATAGTTATAAGCTGCAAATGGTAAAGTGAGCTGATTATATATATATATATATATTGATGAATAGAAAGATAGCTAGATAGACAGATCGATAGATATTTATTTCAATGAAATAATTTCTTCATAAAACTAATTGTTTTTGGCTAGGAATTTCTGTATTGTAATAATTTAGGAAAAAAGATTACTTGTCCTAACCAAAAGCAGCAATTCTGCCTATTACAATACTGAGAATTGATCGAGGGCATGCCTTAACCCCAGGGAGGTGAGCACTGTTTAACTGAAGCCAATAAGTCCTCGTTAGTATAGTGGTCAGTATCCCCGCCTGTCACGCGGGAGACCGGGGTTCAATTCCCCGACGGGGAGGCGATTCCTTTTATTCACACAATTAAATAAAATGATGTACTTTCTAACATTGTAAAATATATCTGTCATTATCCTTGCCTATTCCGATTGAGAAAAAAGGTTGAATTCACTGATGGCCAAAATGCTTACTGATGTGTTAACTGAAATTCAGAATATGCTCTGAATATTTCAGCATGCACAGGCGTACCATCAAAACCAATTTACGTCTACAATCTGTTGGAAAATGAGATGAAGCAGTGGTGAATCCTAGGCCGCTGTTCCACTCAATTGGCACGATTTACAAGTAGAATGACTGCTTTTGGTTAGGAGTGACCCCTGGTGGCTAATAGTTATAAGCTGCAAATGGTAAAGTGAGCTGATTATATATATATATATATATATATATATATAAATATATATATTGATGAATAGAAAGATAGCTAGATAGACAGATCGATAGATATTTATTTCAATGAAATAATTTCTTCATAAAACTAATTGTTTTTGGCTAGGAATTTCTGTATTGTAATAATTTAGGAAAAAAGATTACTTGTCCTAACCAAAAGCAGCAATTCTGCCTATTACAATACTGAGAATTGATTGAGGGCATGCCTTAACCCCAGGGAAATGAGCACTGTTTAACTGAAGCCAATAAGTCCTCGTTAGTATAGTGGTCAGTATCCCCGCCTGTCACGCGGGAGACCGGGGTTCAATTCCCCGACGGGGAGGAGATTCCTTTTATTCACACAATTAAATAAAATGATGTACTTTCTAACATTGTAAAATATATCTGTCATTATCCTTGCCTATTCCGATTGAGAAAAAAGGTTGAATTCACTGATGGCCAAAATGCTTACTGATGTGTTAACTGAAATTCAGAATATGCTCTGAATATTTCAGCATGCACAGGCGTACCATCAAAACCAATTTACGTCTACAATCTGTTGGAAAATGAGATGAAGCAGTGGTGAATCCTAGGCCGCTGTTCCACTCGATTGGCACGATTTACAAGTAGAATGACTGCTTTTGGTTAGTAGTGACCCCTGGTGGCTAATAGTTATAAGCTGCAAATGGTAAAGTGAGCTGATTATATATATATATATATATATATATATATAAATATATATATTGATGAATAGAAAGATAGCTAGATAGACAGATCGATAGATATTTATTTCAATGAAATAATTTCTTCATAAAACTAATTGTTTTTGGCTAGGAATTTCTGTATTGTAATAATTTAGGAAAAAAGATTACTTGTCCTAACCAAAAGCAGCAATTCTGCCTATTACAATACTGAGAATTGATCGAGGGCATGCCTTAACCCCAGGGAGATGAGCACTGTTTAACTGAAGCCAATAAGTCCTCGTTAGTATAGTGGTCAGTATCCCCGCCTGTCACGCGGGAGACCGGGGTTCAATTCCCCGACGGGGAGGAGATTCCTTTTATTCACACAATTAAATAAAATGATGTACTTTCTAACATTGTAAAATATATCTGTCATTATCCTTGCCTATTCCGATTGAGAAAAAAGGTTGAATTCACTGATGGCCAAAATGCTTACTGATGTGTTAACTGAAATTCAGAATATGCTCTGAATATTTCAGCATGCACAGGCGTACCATCAAAACCAATTTACGTCTACAATCTGTTGGAAAATGAGATGAAGCAGTGGTGAATCCTAGGCCGCTGTTCCACTCGATTGGCACGATTTACAAGTAGAATGACTGCTTTTGGTTAGTAGTGACCCCTGGTGGCTAATAGTTATAAGCTGCAAATGGTAAAGTGAGCTGATTATATATATATATATTTATATAAATATATATATTGATGAATAGAAAGATAGCTAGATAGACAGATCGATAGATATTTATTTCAATGAAATAATTTCTTCATAAAACTAATTGTTTTTGGCTAGGAATTTCTGTATTGTAATAATTTAGGAAAAAAGATTACTTGTCCTAACCAAAAGCAGCAATTCTGCCTATTACAATACTGAGAATTGATCGAGGGCATGCCTTAACCCCAGGGAGATGAGCACTGTTTAACTGAAGCCAATAAGTCCTCGTTAGTATAGTGGTCAGTATCCCCGCCTGTCACGCGGGAGACCGGGGTTCAATTCCCCGACGGGGAGGAGATTCCTTTTATTCACACAATTAAATAAAATGATGTACTTTCTAACATTGTAAAATATATCTGTCATTATCCTTGCCTATTCCGATTGAGAAAAAAGGTTGAATTCACTGATGGCCAAAATGCTTACTGATGTGTTAACTGAAATTCAGAATATGCTCTGAATATTTCAGCATGCACAGGCGTACCATCAAAACCAATTTACGTCTACAATCTGTTGGAAAATGAGATGAAGCAGTGGTGAATCCTAGGCCGCTGTTCCACTCGATTGGCACGATTTACAAGTAGAATGACTGCTTTTGGTTAGTAGTGACCCCTGGTGGCTAATAGTTATAAGCTGCAAATGGTAAAGTGAGCTGATTATATATATATATATATATATATATATATAAATATATATATTGATGAATAGAAAGATAGCTAGATAGACAGATCGATAGATATTTATTTCAATGAAATAATTTCTTCATAAAACTAATTGTTTTTGGCTAGGAATTTCTGTATTGTAATAATTTAGGAAAAAAGATTACTTGTCCTAACCAAAAGCAGCAATTCTGCCTATTACAATACTGAGAATTGATCGAGGGCATGCCTTAACCCCAGGGAGATGAGCACTGTTTAACTGAAGCCAATAAGTCCTCGTTAGTATAGTGGTCAGTATCCCCGCCTGTCACGCGGGAGACCGGGGTTCAATTCCCCGACGGGGAGGAGATTCCTTTTATTCACACAATTAAATAAAATGATGTACTTTCTAACATTGTAAAATATATCTGTCATTATCCTTGCCTATTCCGATTGAGAAAAAAGGTTGAATTCACTGATGGCCAAAATGCTTACTGATGTGTTAACTGAAATTCAGAATATGCTCTGAATATTTCAGCATGCACAGGCGTACCATCAAAACCAATTTACGTCTACAATCTGTTGGAAAATGAGATGAAGCAGTGGTGAATCCTAGGCCGCTGTTCCACTCGATTGGCACGATTTACAAGTAGAATGACTGCTTTTGGTTAGTAGTGACCCCTGGTGGCTAATAGTTATAAGCTGCAAATGGTAAAGTGAGCTGATTATATATATATATATATATAAATATATATATTGATGAATAGAAAGATAGCTAGATAGACAGATCGATAGATATTTATTTCAATGAAATAATTTCTTCATAAAACTAATTGTTTTTGGCTAGGAATTTCTGTATTGTAATAATTTAGGAAAAAAGATTACTTGTCCTAACCAAAAGCAGCAATTCTGCCTATTACAATACTGAGAATTGATCGAGGGCATGCCTTAACCCCAGGGAGATGAGCACTGTTTAACTGAAGCCAATAAGTCCTCGTTAGTATAGTGGTCAGTATCCCCGCCTGTCACGCGGGAGACCGGGGTTCAATTCCCCGACGGGGAGGAGATTCCTTTTATTCACACAATTAAATAAAATGATGTACTTTCTAACATTGTAAAATATATCTGTCATTATCCTTGCCTATTCCGATTGAGAAAACAGGTTGAATTCACTGATGGCCAAAATGCTTACTGATGTGTTAACTGAAATTCAGAATATGCTCTGAATATTTCAGCATGCACAGGCGTACCATCAAAACCAATTTACGTCTACAATCTGTTGGAAAATGAGATGAAGCAGTGGTGAATCCTAGGCCGCTGTTCCACTCGATTGGCACGATTTACAAGTAGAATGACTGCTTTTGGTTAGTAGTGACCCCTGGTGGCTAATAGTTATAAGCTGCAAATGGTAAAGTGAGCTGATTATATATATATATATATATATAAATATATATATTGATGAATAGAAAGATAGCTAGATAGACAGATCGATAGATATTTATTTCAATGAAATAATTTCTTCATAAAACTAATTGTTTTTGGCTAGGAATTTCTGTATTGTAATAATTTAGGAAAAAAGATTACTTGTCCTAACCAAAAGCAGCAATTCTGCCTATTACAATACTGAGAATTGATCGAGGGCATGCCTTAACCCCAGGGAGATGAGCACTGTTTAACTGAAGCCAATAAGTCCTCGTTAGTATAGTGGTCAGTATCCCCGCCTGTCACGCGGGAGACCGGGGTTCAATTCCCCGACGGGGAGGAGATTCCTTTTATTCACACAATTAAATAAAATGATGTACTTTCTAACATTGTAAAATATATCTGTCATTATCCTTGCCTATTCCGATTGAGAAAAAAGGTTGAATTCACTGATGGCCAAAATGCTTACTGATGTGTTAACTGAAATTCAGAATATGCTCTGAATATTTCAGCATGCACAGGCGTACCATCAAAACCAATTTACGTCTACAATCTGTTGGAAAATGAGATGAAGCAGTGGTGAATCCTAGGCCGCTGTTCCACTCGATTGGCACGATTTACAAGTAGAATGACTGCTTTTGGTTAGTAGTGACCCCTGGTGGCTAATAGTTATAAGCTGCAAATGGTAAAGTGAGCTGATTATATATATATATATATATAAATATATATATTGATGAATAGAAAGATAGCTAGATAGACAGATCGATAGATATTTATTTCAATGAAATAATTTCTTCATAAAACTAATTGTTTTTGGCTAGGAATTTCTGTATTGTAATAATTTAGGAAAAAAGATTACTTGTCCTAACCAAAAGCAGCAATTCTGCCTATTACAATACTGAGAATTGATCGAGGGCATGCCTTAACCCCAGGGAGATGAGCACTGTTTAACTGAAGCCAATAAGTCCTCGTTAGTATAGTGGTCAGTATCCCCGCCTGTCACGCGGGAGACCGGGGTTCAATTCCCCGACGGGGAGGAGATTCCTTTTATTCACACAATTAAATAAAATGATGTACTTTCTAACATTGTAAAATATATCTGTCATTATCCTTGCCTATTCCGATTGAGAAAACAGGTTGAATTCACTGATGGCCAAAATGCTTACTGATGTGTTAACTGAAATTCAGAATATGCTCTGAATATTTCAGCATGCACAGGCGTACCATCAAAACCAATTTACGTCTACAATCTGTTGGAAAATGAGATGAAGCAGTGGTGAATCCTAGGCCGCTGTTCCACTCGATTGGCACGATTTACAAGTAGAATGACTGCTTTTGGTTAGTAGTGACCCCTGGTGGCTAATAGTTATAAGCTGCAAATGGTAAAGTGAGCTGATTATATATATATATATATTGATGAATAGAAAGATAGCTAGATAGACAGATCGATAGATATTTATTTCAATGAAATAATTTCTTCATAAAACTAATTGTTTTTGGCTAGGAATTTCTGTATTGTAATAATTTAGGAAAAAAGATTACTTGTCCTAACCAAAAGCAGCAATTCTGCCTATTACAATACTGAGAATTGATCGAGGGCATGCCTTAACCCCAGGGAGATGAGCACTGTTTAACTGAAGCCAATAAGTCCTCGTTAGTATAGTGGTCAGTATCCCCGCCTGTCATGCGGGAGACCGGGGTTCAATTCCCCGACGGGGAGGAGATTCCTTTTATTCACACAATTAAATAAAATGATGTACTTTCTAACATTGTAAAATATATCTGTCATTATCCTTGCCTATTCCGATTGAGAAAAAAGGTTGAATTCACTGATGGCCAAAATGCTTACTGATGTGTTAACTGAAATTCAGAATATGCTCTGAATATTTCAGCATGCACAGGCGTACCATCAAAACCAATTTACGTCTACAATCTGTTGGAAAATGAGATGAAGCAGTGGTGAATCCTAGGCCGCTGTTCCACTCGATTGGCACGATTTACAAGTAGAATGACTGCTTTTGGTTAGTAGTGACCCCTGGTGGCTAATAGTTATAAGCTGCAAATGGTAAAGTGAGCTGATTATATATATATATATATATAAATATATATATTGATGAATAGAAAGATAGCTAGATAGACAGATCGATAGATATTTATTTCAATGAAATAATTTCTTCATAAAACTAATTGTTTTTGGCTAGGAATTTCTGTATTGTAATAATTTAGGAAAAAAGATTACTTGTCCTAACCAAAAGCAGCAATTCTGCCTATTACAATACTGAGAATTGATCGAGGGCATGCCTTAACCCCAGGAAGGTGAGCACTGTTTAACTGAAGCCAATAAGTCCTCGTTAGTATAGTGGTCAGTATCCCCACCTGTCACGCGGGAGACCGGGGTTCAATTCCCCGACGGGGAGGAGATTCCTTTTATTCACACAATTAAATAAAATGATGTACTTTCTAACATTGTAAAATATATCTGTCATTATCCTTGCCTATTCCGATTGAGAAAAAAGGTTGAATTCACTGATGGCCAAAATGCTTACTGATGTGTTAACTGAAATTCAGAATATGCTCTGAATATTTCAGCATGCACAGGCGTACCATCAAAACCAATTTACGTCTACAATCTGTTGGAAAATGAGATGAAGCAGTGGTGAATCCTAGGCCGCTGTTCCACTCGATTGGCACGATTTACAAGTAGAATGACTGCTTTTGGTTAGTAGTGACCCCTGGTGGCTAATAGTTATAAGCTGCAAATGGTAAAGTGAGCTGATTATATATATATATATATATTGATGAATAGAAAGATAGCTAGATAGACAGATCGATAGATATTTATTTCAATGAAATAATTTCTTCATAAAACTAATTGTTTTTGGCTAGGAATTTCTGTATTGTAATAATTTAGGAAAAAAGATTACTTGTCCTAACCAAAAGCAGCAATTCTGCCTATTACAATACTGAGAATTGATCGAGGGCATGCCTTAACCCCAGGGAGGTGAGCACTGTTTAACTGAAGCCAATAAGTCCTCGTTAGTATAGTGGTCAGTATCCCCGCCTGTCACGCGGGAGACCGGGGTTCAATTCCCCGACGGGGAGGCGATTCCTTTTATTCACACAATTAAATAAAATGATGTACTTTCTAACATTGTAAAATATATCTGTCATTATCCTTGCCTATTCCGATTGAGAAAAAAGGTTGAATTCACTGATGGCCAAAATGCTTACTGATGTGTTAACTGAAATTCAGAATATGCTCTGAATATTTCAGCATGCACAGGCGTACCATCAAAACCAATTTACGTCTACAATCTGTTGGAAAATGAGATGAAGCAGTGGTGAATCCTAGGCCGCTGTTCCACTCAATTGGCACGATTTACAAGTAGAATGACTGCTTTTGGTTAGGAGTGACCCCTGGTGGCTAATAGTTATAAGCTGCAAATGGTAAAGTGAGCTGATTATATATATATATTACCTACTGGCGGTCGCCAGTAGGTATATATAGTTAGGATTTTTTCCCTATGGGATTTCTGAAAATTCTATGCCTAATAACTTTTGCGTTCGTGGACGGAATTGGCTGAAATTTTCAGGAAAATGGCACATTTTGTTTCTGAGCAGACCTTGAAAATTTGGGGGGGTTTTGTGGAGGGGGGGCCGAGAAAAAAGGGGGGTCCCAAAACGCCTTTTTCCCATGTTAATTTCCATAGGGCGGTTGGACTCACTTTTAGCCCGAACGGCTGAATGGATTTTCACGAAACTTGGCAAAATTGTAGGGACTGTTAGCCCGATGTGCCTTTGCTAGGTCTCAATATATGTGCTTCAGTGGATTTTGAGAAATTAACGTTTAAATCAAGATATATATCTGTAACAGCGCTCCGGGCAGCGATCCGGTTCGCGAACCTTTCGCGTAACGGAACTTTGCGATGAGAAGCTGATTGGCCCTCCGGTGTCTGTCAACATTCTAAACAGTCCGGAGCGGCCGCCATCTTGTCTCTCGGTAGGATCGAGAGACAAGAGGAGGCCAAAACAAAGGGGGAAATTACCATAAGGGGGCATAGTAGATCCTCGTTGACCCCCTAGGTTTTATGTGGAGGTTTTAAAAGGGCCTAGGAGGGTCCAAAAAAAAAAATTTTTTTTTGCGTGGTAAGCGCCAAGTTCGCGAACCGGATAGCTTTCTGGGCAGCGAACTTTATGGATAAAAGAATGAAAGACTTTTCTAATACTGTATGTTAATTGTTTGTTGTTTTTCTTGTTTTTTTTTGTTTTCTTTATTTATTTATTTTTTTTATTATGATTGTGTTTCATACTTTATTAAATTTTCTAACATTTCATTGTCAGAAATGTCATAATTTATTATAGGGTGTAATTGTTTTTCATTTTGAAGCAAGTTGTCTACTGCTTCAACACATTGTAGAAGTTCGTGGTCTCTACTGTCATCCATAAAGTCATCAAGTTTGTCTTGGCTGCTCTCCTTCAGTTCAATCGAAAATGAAACTTGCTGCTCGCCTTCCATTTTGCCTGAAATTTGGATTAAAAAAATATATATTAGTAGAGATAGGGCACTGTTGGGATTAATTTTAGATAGGCAGTTTTTATCAGTGAATTTATCTTTTGGCAGTGTATAGTATGAGAGTGGAAATAGGACTAAAAAAAAGTGTATGTGATTTAACCAAGACACTACTACTACAGAGGGATAGTGTATATGTAGCAGAAAAAGTCTACTATATTAAGTCATAGTGCACAATATATTAAATTATAACTTACCTTCACAAAGAAGTTGAAGTTTTTTGAAGCTTTTGAAATAGGAGGTACAACAAGAAGTAGTAGTCAAAATGGCTGTGTTTCCTTCTCTCCCTTTATATATATACAGGTATATAACCAATCAAATGTCAGGTAATAAAAGTAGAAAATGAAAGTAACATTTTCATTGGTTGTCAATTCCAACAATTCAGATGTGTTTTGTGAAGTAATTTACCTCACGGTACTTGGAGAGGTCTACAGGCTAAATGGCTAAATGGAATTTCAATGAAATTTGTGAGAATGGAAGGGATTGTTATGTAGTATGAGCTAATCTATATTTGGTGAGAGTGTTTCTAGTCGTTATTCTGTAAATTACTTTCCCGCCTTTTTTTAGGACCGCTTTCCGGGAAGCTGCCCGGTTAGCGAACCTTAAGCGTCACGGGAGTCCACCATTTTGTGTTTCGTTCGCATTAAGATACAAGATGGAGGGCAAATAATGTTTAGAATGGGTAGAAGGGGTCATGGTAGACTTATCTTGACCCCCTAGGTTTTCTGAGCGTGGCTGAGGAGGCTTATATGTGCGGAAAAAAATTTTTTTTTAAAAAAATTCCGCGAGGTTAGCTTTCGGTTAGCGAACCGGGTAGCGCTCCGGGGAGCGAATTTTGTGGAAAATTAGTGAAAAAAGTTAGAGAAAAATAATAATTGTGAGTGATCAGATGTAGGGTAGCTCTGAGAAGAGCTTTTGGGTTTATGGTACATTTAGGTACTTATAAGTAGGTACCAATGCAGAGTCTTAAATTCAGAATGAAAATTCTGTTGCCCTCATCTGAGAAGTGAACTCCATCTCCTCTGTAGATATCTTGCATGTAGTAACGCAAGTTATTGTTGTACAGAGAGCCCAACGGAGAAGAAAAGCCTAAGAGAACAAGTTCTACGTTTCCAAAGCCATCGTTGTGGAAAGTACTGTCGTCGTAAATTCAGAAACAAGGACAAGTTCTACACCAAATGTCGTTTCAACTTTCCACGACCGGTGATTTCTAAAGGAAGAGTGAACAGTTTGATGTCTTCGCTGCGACATAATGTGACGAGGAAATCACCCAAGAATACATACAATTTGAAAAGGAACGAAGAGTCCAAGTACATCAATGACTACAACCCAGTGATTTTGTCCATGTGGAATGCCAACATGGATATACAGTTTGTGGCTGACAACTGTATGGCTGTGGCTCGGTATGTGACATCTTACATCACCAAAAAAGAAAAGACCGAACTGAAGGATATGTGGGAGGACATTTCCCATGAAAAGAGCCTCAGCAAGAAGTTGTACAGTTTCAGTCTGAAGATGTTGTCGCATCGAGAAATCGGAGCTTACGAATGTTCTGATCGATTGTCTTCAGCAAGTCTCTATGCCAAATCCAGGAGTCTCGTTTGGGCGAGTCTTGGTCTTGCTGCAACGCGAAATCGAGTTCTTAAACCTGTTCGGGAAATTGAGTATTTGGCAGAAAAGGAACCAAACAGTACCGACATTTTGAAGACCAACATGTTGGATACATATTATCCAAATCGAAGCAGTCACCTTGAGAATATTTGTCTATATGAGGTTCTCCAAAATTATATATTCAAGAGGAACATCAAAGAAGATATTGAGAAAGGAGTGTATGCTGTAATTG
This sequence comes from Lissotriton vulgaris, assembly GCF_964263255.1. Taxonomy (NCBI): domain Eukaryota; kingdom Metazoa; phylum Chordata; class Amphibia; order Caudata; family Salamandridae; genus Lissotriton; species Lissotriton vulgaris. Next base: position 230,906,308 of record NC_141685.1, read on the forward strand.
GAAGTGAGGGATGCCTGGTCAAGCAAAGAAAATGCCAATTAGTAAACCATCGAAAATTAAGTGGCGAATCTCCAGAAAAAAAGGAGTTTTTCTATTTAGCACTTTTGCAACTTTTCAAGCCTTGGCGTGCAGAAGAGGAACTGCTTGGAGATTTCCTCTGTTACGAAGACTCTTTCAATGCAGCCAAGGAGTCCATAGAATGTCCTGCTTTTTCTAAATATCAAGAAATGCTAACTTTGGAAATTGAGCAGGAAGCAACGATTGCAGCCGAGATTGCCAGAGACAGTTCTCAGGACAGTCAGAGTTCTGTTTCATTGAGTCAAGATCCACTTGGAGGACCTATTATCGAAAATGAAGCTGCCACTGCTATGAATGAAGTAGAAAGAGCCATGGCACATGCTCAGGAGGATTCAGTTAACTTACAAGACTTGGAAAAACAACTCAACGTTGAGCAGAGGAAAATATATGATGAAGTTACCAAGGAAATTGAGCACGGATTAAGTCATGAGAAGAAAGAGTGCTCGTGTACGTCGTTGAAGCCTGTCCGACTGTACGTGAGTGGAGAAGCGGGAACTGGAAAAAGTTTCCTCATTAAAGCAATCTCTTGTTATTTGCAGGAAAGGACTGAGTCATCGCTGTCTTGTGTTGTCACCGCTCCTACTGGACTGGCAGCACATAATATTAAAGGTATTACTTTGCATCGTCTATTGATGCTGCCGGTGGAGCATGACAACAAATTACAATACAACAAGTTATCTGGAGATGCTTGCTGTGAAGTTTCAAGAGTTTTGAGGAAAATGAAACTACTTATCATTGACGAAGTAAGCATGGTTTCCAATGTCATGCTTGCCTTTGTGCATTTGAGAATGCAAGAAGTACTTAAAACTGAATATGATGTCTTATTTGGTGGGAAACACATTATTGTTTTCGGAGATCTTCTACAGCTGACACCAGTAAAAGGTCAACCTGTGTTCAAAATACTCACGCATGAAGATACCAGGAAGTGCCTAGGGAGCATTGGCAACGTCAATATATGGTTAAACTTCAATTATGCAGAACTGCATCAAAATATGCGTCAGGCAAAGGATGAAGATTACAAGAATATTCTACAAGATATTAGAATTGGAAAAGTGACCGAGCATGGGAAAGAAGCTTTAAATGCACGGTTACTGTCAAATTTGTATCCCAAACAAGATATTGTGCCTGAGAATATTTTTCAGAAAATTACTGAGAAGAAATCCGGGATATGTCTCATGCCAACTCTTGCAGAATGTGCCATCTTCAACAACAAAATGTTGAATTTAGAAAAGCAAGAGATTGTGAAACTTGAAGCTATCGACAAATTAGAGCATATGGGATCAACAATTATTTTGTCAGACAATTTGAAATCAAAATTGGATTCATTAGAGAAGACTATATCTAAAACAGCGGGTTTTGAAAAGACTTTGAATGTGTGTTTAAATTGCCGAATTATTTTGAGAAGGAATTTACATGTAGAAAGAGGTCTGGTAAATGGATCAATGGGTAATGTTGTTGATTTTGAGAAATACAGAAATAGAGATGGAATAGAATTTTTAAAAATTAAATTTGATGGCATTGAGGAAGTACAGCAAATTGGTCGTTGTTCTGCTAGGTTTTTGCTTGTTAAAGATTTATATGTTCGCCGTAAACAGTTTCCTGTTTGCTTGGCATATGCGGTGACAATCCATAAATCGCAAGGTTTAAGTGTAGACTGTGCATTGGTGAATATTGGCAGTTCTGTGTTCAAGGAGGGTATGGCATATGTGGCATTGTCACGAGTTAGAACTTTATCGGGATTGTACTTGATTGACTGTGATGTCACAAACATTTGTGCGGATCTAGATTGTGTTAAGGAATACAATAGGTTAAGAAGAGAGTATGCGCCACATTTGCCTCAATATCCTTTGTTTGAGAAACGTGTGGTAGGCCGCAAACGTAGAAATAGCAGTAATAGTAGGGAGGTTGTTGCAAAAAGACTAAAAGTCAATGAACCGAAAATTGTTAGCAGAAAGAAAGTGGATTCTGTTGAAGATGTTGTCGGTTTTCAATTTGAAAACAGTTCTGGTGTCAACTGCTATGCAAATGTAGTGGTTAATGTTCTCTTTTCACTAGAGAGTTTAAAAGAACAGATTCTGTTGAATTCTGAACAAATTTTATGCTGTTTGTTGAATTCTGTTTTCGAGAAATGTAGCAGTGATCGAACAAAAGTAGAAAGTGTGTCTGAAGTTCGTTATCTGTTAGATGAATGTTCAGGTCAAACAGACTTCTCTGAAAATAATCAGCAAGATTGTCAGGAGTTTTTAATGTATATGCTTGATATATTGCAAGTTGAGGGTGTAGATGTAGATCACCTGTTTGGGCTTTCTTATCAATGGCAGCATGACTGCGAGAACTGTATGGTATCAAGTACTACTAGTGTAGACTCAGAAAGATTTATATATTTAACTTTGCCAGACAGTAAATCAGTCTCCTTTAATAAGCTAGTAAATGCAGCGGATCACAACATGGAGTGTAGCCAATGTAAATGTGATATGATGTCAACATTATTTATACGTAGATATGGCCAGTATGTCATTTTAATGATGCAACGATGTAGGCCTGATGGAACAAAATTGTCAACTTTAATAAAAAATTTTGTGGCTTCTCAGCTGTCAATATCAGGGAGGACTTTTGTTACTGTAGCAATTATCTATCACGATGGTCCATCAACAACATCAGGACATTATACAGCTTACTTAAAGTCTGGAAACGGCTGGTCATTCTGTAATGATTCTGTTGTAACGTTCAAAAAAAAATTGCCGTTTGACCTTAAAAATTCTTACCTGGTGTTTTTAAAACCAAAATTTTAAGTAGAGGGAATGTAAGTCTGCAATGCTGTCTCGATTAAAAATTCAACTATATAAACCTAATGCAAGTAAGTCTGCTTCATAGTAAGCAGTATCAGTGTCATAGGAAAAGGAGAACATGACTGACAAAGAAGAGTAAGATATTAGTAGTCCAGGATTGTGAAAATAATCTCAAATATTTTATTTTTGAAAGTTGCGAAAATAGAAAATGTCGGGATTTGATTGGAAGAATTACAAGATTTGCGAATCGCGGCAACATGATTTGGCCTAGTGGAAACATGTGATATAATGAGAGAAGTTTTTTTTCTATGTAACATATTTCACGTATCGATGGAGGTTTTCTTTCAGAAAGTGGCGGGCTGAAAATATTTAAAGCACAACAGAGTGGATGCTGTTTATAGGAGATCCTTCGACGTCATTGAAAGTAAGTTAATTTTAAGAAGTTTTGAAATCAGATTTCTTAGGTTGTATGGGTTTTTTAAACACAGTCATTTTGATTGTGTTTTTTTTTCCCCGCTGTTACATGATGAATACCTTCAAGTCACTGATTTAAGTGAAATTTGATACATTCTGAGAACAGCAAAAATAAACCATTTAACATGTATAATTAATGTTATGCTTTTTGTCCTTATGATATACATTTAGAAATGTGTGGTACATATGGGTAAGGTGAGTTCTGTAAATATCAATTTTAATGCTTAGAGTGCTGTACTTCTGGGTAGTGTTTTTTTTTTATAAAAAAAAGAGGCCTCACCTCAAAGAAAGCTCTTGAAAGCACACATCTTATTTGCATCCTAAAACAATCATTTACAATGTTAGACACAATTTTATTATGACTTTACATCTTTTTTGCGCTGCTATTGCATCACTATTGTGAGACATTAGCAGTGCAAGAAAAACATCATGTTTCAAAATAGGCCTCAGTTCAGCAATATCAAGATACAGTTTCTTTCGAATATATATCTTTAGGATTGTGTAGGGAACGTAGAGAAGCAGAGACTTCTGTAAATGTCAAAGTTGTTGAAAAACTGTTTGTTTTTGAACCTTTTCCCTTGTCTTTTCTAATTTTTAAATACATGTTTTAATATTTTTTGAAATGTTTGTTCTTTGTTTTACAGATTGAAAGTATGAAAAAATATTTAAAAAAGGTAACAAGAATTATAAGGTAAATGTTTTCCACTCTTTTTACCCGCAATGCACTGCTGATGATGTCATTGACAGTATCTCTCATTTACTCTCTCTAGCTGTCTTTCTTTTTACATTATTCTCTGTTTACTTCCCTTATACTAACTCTTCTTTTTTTTTAAAAAAATATTTTTTTTAGTTCGCTTAAAGTTCGCGAACCGGTCAGCGAACTTGAAGCGAACCAAAAGAAATAGAGCTTGCCAGAGTGATAAACATTCTAGCAATTTTGTTTGAAAGGGGAGGTAGTTCTGAAAAGAACTGTTTTTTTTTGTTTTTGTTGTTTTATGTTTTTTTTGTAATTTTTTGAACATTTTTTGATTTTTTTGTATTTTTAGAACTGTTTTATGTTTTTTTTGTGTTTTTTAAGGAGGGGAGACAACAAAAAACAGGCTTTCAAAACGGCTCAACTGGAGCAAAAAAAAAGAAAATTACTTTTTGGGTGCATTAGGGCACTTATGATTTTCATATGCAATGTTCATGAGGTTGACACTCATGTTGCCATATGACAGCATAGCACCACAGTAAATACAAGACACCTTCATGTGCTGGAAGTTACGTTGGATGTTTGGCACAGTCTCTTGTGCCTCTCTTCCCGTCAAAGACAATGTGGATGTAGATCTTGCCACAGGAGTTGCCGTCGGATTGTCTACAAGATCCCTTAACTCAGCCCGGCTGTAGTTCAAGGGATGCCACCTGCTCATGTGACGGTGCATTGTATAGTTCCCCATACTGTACTTCTTTTCTGTGCCTCTCGACAATCTGTGGTCACAGATGAGGCAGGTGGCATATTTTGCATTCACTTTCTTGGTTCCAGGAGGGATGGTGAAAAACTGCCAGATGAAACTGGTTTTTCGTTTAGAAACCCGGGGCAACTCATCAACAAATTGTTGTCCCTCTCTCTCCTCTTCTTCTTCTTCCTCATCTTCCTCCTCTCTGTTAGTCATAATTTGACTGGGTGGTCCTCTCTTCTTATGGGGAGGTGGAGGTGGTGGTGGGGGTGCACCAGCTGCAGCAACAATGGAAGCCATTGTGGATCTTCAGATAAATGGTCTTTCTCTCACCAAGATGAAAGTCAGAGTGAGGAAATAAGGAGGGGTTTACTTGATTTGGGGAAAACAAAAGTTCTGAGCCAATGAAAAGTGTTATTTTTAGGTCACATGACCTAGTCATACATCATTTGGAAACCAAAAGTGAAATGAACCAATGAGAAGTTTGATAAACAAGTCACATGACCTGTTCCGCTTACGTTACGCGGCGCGCGCCGCGTCCCAGATCGCTTCCGGTTCGCGGTCCGGAGCACTTCCGGGAGCGCTAACGCGGCGCGTCATTAGACGCATTACGCGATAACGTGATACGTCGCGCTTCCGCGGCGCGTCACTGTTCCGCTAACGTAACGTTGACCGGTTCGCGGACTAGATCGCGGCATCAAGATGAGCTAACGGAAAGCTTCCCGGTTCGCGAACTAGAAGCGAAGAAAAAAAATATTAAAAAAAAAATTATCAATAAACATCTAAATATATTTTGGGATTTAAAGAATAATACATTTTACAGCTACAGATGTTAGCTTTTAAAAAACCAATGAAATTCACTGAAAAAACCATAGGTTATAGACCATATATAGTTAGAAATTTGCATTTAAAAAACCATTGAAATTCAATGAAAAAACCATAGGTTATAGACCATATATAGTTAGGAATTCGCATTTACAAAACCTTATTTTACTCGCATAAAACCATTGAAATTCCATATATAGTTAGTTGCGCTAACTATATATCGCGCACCCGCAATCCACTGCTGATGATGTCACATATTACATCATTCATGACATGGTCAGTGACATCACTGATGACATCACTGATGACATCTCAAATGACATCACTGATGACAACATCCAGTGACTGTATGTTTCTGTGAAGTTAAAATATGTCTTACATATTGAAGAATGAGTGGATGTATAAGTGTCTGGATGAAGGATTTAGTAGGTGCATGACTGACTGTATGAGTGAGTGATTAAATGTGTCTCACTGAGTGCATGGGTTAGTGACTAAACTGTCTTAATTTGTGCATCATTATGTCTGTTGTTCTGTAAACTGTTGCATGTGTTGATAAGTAGCTATATGAGTAACTATATGGGTTATTGATTGGTTACCTTAGTATTTGTATGGGAGACTGAGTGTGTGTGTGGGTGGCTGGGAGGTGTATGACTCTGTGCATAGATGTGTGAGCAGTTGATTCACTAGAGGTATGGTTTCAAAAGTGCATGTGGTAACAGCTGTATGGGCGGTTGACTGTGTGCATGAGTGTATTGGTGAGTGAATGGATATCTCAGTGCTACATGTCAAAGTAAGTACATATGTAAAACACAGTACATGTGAGAGTTGACATATATAAATAACTGTGCATAAGAGCCAGTGAATGTGTGAGTGGCTGTATGGATCATTGTGAACTTGTATCAGGGATTGTATAAGAGAGTAAATATGTGTTAGTATATGTTTGAATAAGTAAAGTTTGTATAACTGTATAGTTGAGGAAATGGAGGTGTGATTGATTCTTTGCATGACTGACTAGGTGTGTGAGTAACTCCATGGATGAGTGACAGTCTGTGAGTGTCTGTTTACACTGATTGTATCTAAGGTTATATTAGAGTCTGAAGAGGTTCATCGTATTATCACATGAATGATATCATCAGTGATGTGATCAGTAATGTCAAATGAGATGTCATCAGTGATGTCATCAGTGATGTCATTTGAGATGTCATCAGTGATGTCATCAGTGATGTCACTGACCATGTCATGAATGATGTAATATGTGACATCATCAGCAGTGGATTGCGGGTGCGCGATATATAGTTAGCGCAACTAACTATATATGGAATTTCAATGGTTTTATGCGAGTAAAATAAGGTTTTGTAAATGCGAATTCCTAACTATATATGGTCTATAACCTATGGTTTTTTCATTGAATATATATATATATATATAAATATATATATTGATGAATAGAAAGATAGCTAGATAGACAGATCGATAGATATTTATTTCAATGAAATAATTTCTTCATAAAACTAATTGTTTTTGGCTAGGAATTTCTGTATTGTAATAATTTAGGAAAAAAGATTACTTGTCCTAACCAAAAGCAGCAATTCTGCCTATTACAATACTGAGAATTGATTGAGGGCATGCCTTAACCCCAGGGAAATGAGCACTGTTTAACTGAAGCCAATAAGTCCTCGTTAGTATAGTGGTCAGTATCCCCGCCTGTCACGCGGGAGACCGGGGTTCAATTCCCCGACGGGGAGGAGATTCCTTTTATTCACACAATTAAATAAAATGATGTACTTTCTAACATTGTAAAATATATCTGTCATTATCCTTGCCTATTCCGATTGAGAAAAAAGGTTGAATTCACTGATGGCCAAAATGCTTACTGATGTGTTAACTGAAATTCAGAATATGCTCTGAATATTTCAGCATGCACAGGCGTACCATCAAAACCAATTTACGTCTACAATCTGTTGGAAAATGAGATGAAGCAGTGGTGAATCCTAGGCCGCTGTTCCACTCGATTGGCACGATTTACAAGTAGAATGACTGCTTTTGGTTAGTAGTGACCCCTGGTGGCTAATAGTTATAAGCTGCAAATGGTAAAGTGAGCTGATTATATATATATATATATATATAAATATATATATTGATGAATAGAAAGATAGCTAGATAGACAGATCGATAGATATTTATTTCAATGAAATAATTTCTTCATAAAACTAATTGTTTTTGGCTAGGAATTTCTGTATTGTAATAATTTAGGAAAAAAGATTACTTGTCCTAACCAAAAGCAGCAATTCTGCCTATTACAATACTGAGAATTGATCGAGGGCATGCCTTAACCCCAGGGAGATGAGCACTGTTTAACTGAAGCCAATAAGTCCTCGTTAGTATAGTGGTCAGTATCCCCGCCTGTCACGCGGGAGACCGGGGTTCAATTCCCCGACGGGGAGGAGATTCCTTTTATTCACACAATTAAATAAAATGATGTACTTTCTAACATTGTAAAATATATCTGTCATTATCCTTGCCTATTCCGATTGAGAAAAAAGGTTGAATTCACTGATGGCCAAAATGCTTACTGATGTGTTAACTGAAATTCAGAATATGCTCTGAATATTTCAGCATGCACAGGCGTACCATCAAAACCAATTTACGTCTACAATCTGTTGGAAAATGAGATGAAGCAGTGGTGAATCCTAGGCCGCTGTTCCACTCGATTGGCACGATTTACAAGTAGAATGACTGCTTTTGGTTAGTAGTGACCCCTGGTGGCTAATAGTTATAAGCTGCAAATGGTAAAGTGAGCTGATTATATATATATATATATATATATATATATAAATATATATATTGATGAATAGAAAGATAGCTAGATAGACAGATCGATAGATATTTATTTCAATGAAATAATTTCTTCATAAAACTAATTGTTTTTGGCTAGGAATTTCTGTATTGTAATAATTTAGGAAAAAAGATTACTTGTCCTAACCAAAAGCAGCAATTCTGCCTATTACAATACTGAGAATTGATCGAGGGCATGCCTTAACCCCAGGGAGATGAGCACTGTTTAACTGAAGCCAATAAGTCCTCGTTAGTATAGTGGTCAGTATCCCCGCCTGTCACGCGGGAGACCGGGGTTCAATTCCCCGACGGGGAGGAGATTCCTTTTATTCACACAATTAAATAAAATGATGTACTTTCTAACATTGTAAAATATATCTGTCATTATCCTTGCCTATTCCGATTGAGAAAAAAGGTTGAATTCACTGATGGCCAAAATGCTTACTGATGTGTTAACTGAAATTCAGAATATGCTCTGAATATTTCAGCATGCACAGGCGTACCATCAAAACCAATTTACGTCTACAATCTGTTGGAAAATGAGATGAAGCAGTGGTGAATCCTAGGCCGCTGTTCCACTCGATTGGCACGATTTACAAGTAGAATGACTGCTTTTGGTTAGTAGTGACCCCTGGTGGCTAATAGTTATAAGCTGCAAATGGTAAAGTGAGCTGATTATATATATATATATTTATATAAATATATATATTGATGAATAGAAAGATAGCTAGATAGACAGATCGATAGATATTTATTTCAATGAAATAATTTCTTCATAAAACTAATTGTTTTTGGCTAGGAATTTCTGTATTGTAATAATTTAGGAAAAAAGATTACTTGTCCTAACCAAAAGCAGCAATTCTGCCTATTACAATACTGAGAATTGATCGAGGGCATGCCTTAACCCCAGGGAGATGAGCACTGTTTAACTGAAGCCAATAAGTCCTCGTTAGTATAGTGGTCAGTATCCCCGCCTGTCACGCGGGAGACCGGGGTTCAATTCCCCGACGGGGAGGAGATTCCTTTTATTCACACAATTAAATAAAATGATGTACTTTCTAACATTGTAAAATATATCTGTCATTATCCTTGCCTATTCCGATTGAGAAAAAAGGTTGAATTCACTGATGGCCAAAATGCTTACTGATGTGTTAACTGAAATTCAGAATATGCTCTGAATATTTCAGCATGCACAGGCGTACCATCAAAACCAATTTACGTCTACAATCTGTTGGAAAATGAGATGAAGCAGTGGTGAATCCTAGGCCGCTGTTCCACTCGATTGGCACGATTTACAAGTAGAATGACTGCTTTTGGTTAGTAGTGACCCCTGGTGGCTAATAGTTATAAGCTGCAAATGGTAAAGTGAGCTGATTATATATATATATATATATATAAATATATATATTGATGAATAGAAAGATAGCTAGATAGACAGATCGATAGATATTTATTTCAATGAAATAATTTCTTCATAAAACTAATTGTTTTTGGCTAGGAATTTCTGTATTGTAATAATTTAGGAAAAAAGATTACTTGTCCTAACCAAAAGCAGCAATTCTGCCTATTACAATACTGAGAATTGATCGAGGGCATGCCTTAACCCCAGGGAGATGAGCACTGTTTAACTGAAGCCAATAAGTCCTCGTTAGTATAGTGGTCAGTATCCCCGCCTGTCACGCGGGAGACCGGGGTTCAATTCCCCGACGGGGAGGAGATTCCTTTTATTCACACAATTAAATAAAATGATGTACTTTCTAACATTGTAAAATATATCTGTCATTATCCTTGCCTATTCCGATTGAGAAAAAAGGTTGAATTCACTGATGGCCAAAATGCTTACTGATGTGTTAACTGAAATTCAGAATATGCTCTGAATATTTCAGCATGCACAGGCGTACCATCAAAACCAATTTACGTCTACAATCTGTTGGAAAATGAGATGAAGCAGTGGTGAATCCTAGGCCGCTGTTCCACTCGATTGGCACGATTTACAAGTAGAATGACTGCTTTTGGTTAGTAGTGACCCCTGGTGGCTAATAGTTATAAGCTGCAAATGGTAAAGTGAGCTGATTATATATATATATATATATAAATATATATATTGATGAATAGAAAGATAGCTAGATAGACAGATCGATAGATATTTATTTCAATGAAATAATTTCTTCATAAAACTAATTGTTTTTGGCTAGGAATTTCTGTATTGTAATAATTTAGGAAAAAAGATTACTTGTCCTAACCAAAAGCAGCAATTCTGCCTATTACAATACTGAGAATTGATCGAGGGCATGCCTTAACCCCAGGGAGGTGAGCACTGTTTAACTGAAGCCAATAAGTCCTCGTTAGTATAGTGGTCAGTATCCCCACCTGTCACGCGGGAGACCGGGGTTCAATTCCCCGACGGGGAGGAGATTCCTTTTATTCACACAATTAAATAAAATGATGTACTTTCTAACATTGTAAAATATATCTGTCATTATCCTTGCCTATTCCGATTGAGAAAAAAGGTTGAATTCACTGATGGCCAAAATGCTTACTGATGTGTTAACTGAAATTCAGAATATGCTCTGAATATTTCAGCATGCACAGGCGTACCATCAAAACCAATTTACGTCTACAATCTGTTGGAAAATGAGATGAAGCAGTGGTGAATCCTAGGCCGCTGTTCCACTCGATTGGCACGATTTACAAGTAGAATGACTGCTTTTGGTTAGTAGTGACCCCTGGTGGCTAATAGTTATAAGCTGCAAATGGTAAAGTGAGCTGATTATATATATATATATATATATATAAATATATATATTGATGAATAGAAAGATAGCTAGATAGACAGATCGATAGATATTTATTTCAATGAAATAATTTCTTCATAAAACTAATTGTTTTTGGCTAGGAATTTCTGTATTGTAATAATTTAGGAAAAAAGATTACTTGTCCTAACCAAAAGCAGCAATTCTGCCTATTACAATACTGAGAATTGATCGAGGGCATGCCTTAACCCCAGGGAGATGAGCACTGTTTAACTGAAGCCAATAAGTCCTCGTTAGTATAGTGGTCAGTATCCCCGCCTGTCACGCGGGAGACCGGGGTTCAATTCCCCGACGGGGAGGAGATTCCTTTTATTCACACAATTAAATAAAATGATGTACTTTCTAACATTGTAAAATATATCTGTCATTATCCTTGCCTATTCCGATTGAGAAAACAGGTTGAATTCACTGATGGCCAAAATGCTTACTGATGTGTTAACTGAAATTCAGAATATGCTCTGAATATTTCAGCATGCACAGGCGTACCATCAAAACCAATTTACGTCTACAATCTGTTGGAAAATGAGATGAAGCAGTGGTGAATCCTAGGCCGCTGTTCCACTCGATTGGCACGATTTACAAGTAGAATGACTGCTTTTGGTTAGTAGTGACCCCTGGTGGCTAATAGTTATAAGCTGCAAATGGTAAAGTGAGCTGATTATATATATATATATATTGATGAATAGAAAGATAGCTAGATAGACAGATCGATAGATATTTATTTCAATGAAATAATTTCTTCATAAAACTAATTGTTTTTGGCTAGGAATTTCTGTATTGTAATAATTTAGGAAAAAAGATTACTTGTCCTAACCAAAAGCAGCAATTCTGCCTATTACAATACTGAGAATTGATCGAGGGCATGCCTTAACCCCAGGGAGATGAGCACTGTTTAACTGAAGCCAATAAGTCCTCGTTAGTATAGTGGTCAGTATCCCCGCCTGTCATGCGGGAGACCGGGGTTCAATTCCCCGACGGGGAGGAGATTCCTTTTATTCACACAATTAAATAAAATGATGTACTTTCTAACATTGTAAAATATATCTGTCATTATCCTTGCCTATTCCGATTGAGAAAAAAGGTTGAATTCACTGATGGCCAAAATGCTTACTGATGTGTTAACTGAAATTCAGAATATGCTCTGAATATTTCAGCATGCACAGGCGTACCATCAAAACCAATTTACGTCTACAATCTGTTGGAAAATGAGATGAAGCAGTGGTGAATCCTAGGCCGCTGTTCCACTCGATTGGCACGATTTACAAGTAGAATGACTGCTTTTGGTTAGTAGTGACCCCTGGTGGCTAATAGTTATAAGCTGCAAATGGTAAAGTGAGCTGATTATATATATATATATATATAAATATATATATTGATGAATAGAAAGATAGCTAGATAGACAGATCGATAGATATTTATTTCAATGAAATAATTTCTTCATAAAACTAATTGTTTTTGGCTAGGAATTTCTGTATTGTAATAATTTAGGAAAAAAGATTACTTGTCCTAACCAAAAGCAGCAATTCTGCCTATTACAATACTGAGAATTGATCGAGGGCATGCCTTAACCCCAGGGAGGTGAGCACTGTTTAACTGAAGCCAATAAGTCCTCGTTAGTATAGTGGTCAGTATCCCCACCTGTCACGCGGGAGACCGGGGTTCAATTCCCCGACGGGGAGGAGATTCCTTTTATTCACACAATTAAATAAAATGATGTACTTTCTAACATTGTAAAATATATCTGTCATTATCCTTGCCTATTCCGATTGAGAAAAAAGGTTGAATTCACTGATGGCCAAAATGCTTACTGATGTGTTAACTGAAATTCAGAATATGCTCTGAATATTTCAGCATGCACAGGCGTACCATCAAAACCAATTTACGTCTACAATCTGTTGGAAAATGAGATGAAGCAGTGGTGAATCCTAGGCCGCTGTTCCACTCGATTGGCACGATTTACAAGTAGAATGACTGCTTTTGGTTAGTAGTGACCCCTGGTGGCTAATAATTATAAGCTGCAAATGGTAAAGTGAGCTGATTATATATATATATATACATATAAATATATATATTGATGAATAGAAAGATAGCTAGATAGACAGATCGATAGATATTTATTTCAATGAAATAATTTCTTCATAAAACTAATTGTTTTTGGCTAGGAATTTCTGTATTGTAATAATTTAGGAAAAAAGATTACTTGTCCTAACCAAAAGCAGCAATTCTGCCTATTACAATACTGAGAATTGATCGAGGGCATGCCTTAACCCCAGGGAGATGAGCACTGTTTAACTGAAGCCAATAAGTCCTCGTTAGTATAGTGGTCAGTATCCCCGCCTGTCACGCGGGAGACCGGGGTTCAATTCCCCGACGGGGAGGAGATTCCTTTTATTCACACAATTAAATAAAATGATGTACTTTCTAAAATTGTAAAATATATCTGTCATTATCCTTGCCTATTCCGATTGAGAAAACAGGTTGAATTCACTGATGGCCAAAATGCTTACTGATGTGTTAACTGAAATTCAGAATATGCTCTGAATATTTCAGCATGCACAGGCGTACCATCAAAACCAATTTACGTCTACAATCTGTTGGAAAATGAGATGAAGCAGTGGTGAATCCTAGGCCGCTGTTCCACTCGATTGGCACGATTTACAAGTAGAATGACTGCTTTTGGTTAGTAGTGACCCCTGGTGGCTAATAGTTATAAGCTGCAAATGGTAAAGTGAGCTGATTATATATATATATATATTGATGAATAGAAAGATAGCTAGATAGACAGATCGATAGATATTTATTTCAATGAAATAATTTCTTCATAAAACTAATTGTTTTTGGCTAGGAATTTCTGTATTGTAATAATTTAGGAAAAAAGATTACTTGTCCTAACCAAAAGCAGCAATTCTGCCTATTACAATACTGAGAATTGATCGAGGGCATGCCTTAACCCCAGGGAGGTGAGCACTGTTTAACTGAAGCCAATAAGTCCTCGTTAGTATAGTGGTCAGTATCCCCGCCTGTCACGCGGGAGACCGGGGTTCAATTCCCCGACGGGGAGGCGATTCCTTTTATTCACACAATTAAATAAAATGATGTACTTTCTAACATTGTAAAATATATCTGTCATTATCCTTGCCTATTCCGATTGAGAAAAAAGGTTGAATTCACTGATGGCCAAAATGCTTACTGATGTGTTAACTGAAATTCAGAATATGCTCTGAATATTTCAGCATGCACAGGCGTACCATCAAAACCAATTTACGTCTACAATCTGTTGGAAAATGAGATGAAGCAGTGGTGAATCCTAGGCCGCTGTTCCACTCGATTGGCACGATTTACAAGTAGAATGACTGCTTTTGGTTAGTAGTGACCCCTGGTGGCTAATAGTTATAAGCTGCAAATGGTAAAGTGAGCTGATTATATATATATATATATTGATGAATAGAAAGATAGCTAGATAGACAGATCGATAGATATTTATTTCAATGAAATAATTTCTTCATAAAACTAATTGTTTTTGGCTAGGAATTTCTGTATTGTAATAATTTAGGAAAAAAGATTACTTGTCCTAACCAAAAGCAGCAATTCTGCCTATTACAATACTGAGAATTGATCGAGGGCATGCCTTAACCCCAGGGAGATGAGCACTGTTTAACTGAAGCCAATAAGTCCTCGTTAGTATAGTGGTCAGTATCCCCGCCTGTCATGCGGGAGACCGGGGTTCAATTCCCCGACGGGGAGGAGATTCCTTTTATTCACACAATTAAATAAAATGATGTACTTTCTAACATTGTAAAATATATCTGTCATTATCCTTGCCTATTCCGATTGAGAAAAAAGGTTGAATTCACTGATGGCCAAAATGCTTACTGATGTGTTAACTGAAATTCAGAATATGCTCTGAATATTTCAGCATGCACAGGCGTACCATCAAAACCAATTTACGTCTACAATCTGTTGGAAAATGAGATGAAGCAGTGGTGAATCCTAGGCCGCTGTTCCACTCGATTGGCACGATTTACAAGTAGAATGACTGCTTTTGGTTAGTAGTGACCCCTGGTGGCTAATAGTTATAAGCTGCAAATGGTAAAGTGAGCTGATTATATATATATATATATATAAATATATATATTGATGAATAGAAAGATAGCTAGATAGACAGATCGATAGATATTTATTTCAATGAAATAATTTCTTCATAAAACTAATTGTTTTTGGCTAGGAATTTCTGTATTGTAATAATTTAGGAAAAAAGATTACTTGTCCTAACCAAAAGCAGCAATTCTGCCTATTACAATACTGAGAATTGATCGAGGGCATGCCTTAACCCCAGGGAGGTGAGCACTGTTTAACTGAAGCCAATAAGTCCTCGTTAGTATAGTGGTCAGTATCCCCACCTGTCACGCGGGAGACCGGGGTTCAATTCCCCGACGGGGAGGAGATTCCTTTTATTCACACAATTAAATAAAATGATGTACTTTCTAACATTGTAAAATATATCTGTCATTATCCTTGCCTATTCCGATTGAGAAAAAAGGTTGAATTCACTGATGGCCAAAATGCTTACTGATGTGTTAACTGAAATTCAGAATATGCTCTGAATATTTCAGCATGCACAGGCGTACCATCAAAACCAATTTACGTCTACAATCTGTTGGAAAATGAGATGAAGCAGTGGTGAATCCTAGGCCGCTGTTCCACTCGATTGGCACGATTTACAAGTAGAATGACTGCTTTTGGTTAGTAGTGACCCCTGGTGGCTAATAATTATAAGCTGCAAATGGTAAAGTGAGCTGATTATATATATATATATACATATAAATATATATATTGATGAATAGAAAGATAGCTAGATAGACAGATCGATAGATATTTATTTCAATGAAATAATTTCTTCATAAAACTAATTGTTTTTGGCTAGGAATTTCTGTATTGTAATAATTTAGGAAAAAAGATTACTTGTCCTAACCAAAAGCAGCAATTCTGCCTATTACAATACTGAGAATTGATCGAGGGCATGCCTTAACCCCAGGGAGATGAGCACTGTTTAACTGAAGCCAATAAGTCCTCGTTAGTATAGTGGTCAGTATCCCCGCCTGTCACGCGGGAGACCGGGGTTCAATTCCCCGACGGGGAGGAGATTCCTTTTATTCACACAATTAAATAAAATGATGTACTTTCTAAAATTGTAAAATATATCTGTCATTATCCTTGCCTATTCCGATTGAGAAAACAGGTTGAATTCACTGATGGCCAAAATGCTTACTGATGTGTTAACTGAAATTCAGAATATGCTCTGAATATTTCAGCATGCACAGGCGTACCATCAAAACCAATTTACGTCTACAATCTGTTGGAAAATGAGATGAAGCAGTGGTGAATCCTAGGCCGCTGTTCCACTCGATTGGCACGATTTACAAGTAGAATGACTGCTTTTGGTTAGTAGTGACCCCTGGTGGCTAATAGTTATAAGCTGCAAATGGTAAAGTGAGCTGATTATATATATATATATATTGATGAATAGAAAGATAGCTAGATAGACAGATCGATAGATATTTATTTCAATGAAATAATTTCTTCATAAAACTAATTGTTTTTGGCTAGGAATTTCTGTATTGTAATAATTTAGGAAAAAAGATTACTTGTCCTAACCAAAAGCAGCAATTCTGCCTATTACAATACTGAGAATTGATCGAGGGCATGCCTTAACCCCAGGGAGGTGAGCACTGTTTAACTGAAGCCAATAAGTCCTCGTTAGTATAGTGGTCAGTATCCCCGCCTGTCACGCGGGAGACCGGGGTTCAATTCCCCGACGGGGAGGCGATTCCTTTTATTCACACAATTAAATAAAATGATGTACTTTCTAACATTGTAAAATATATCTGTCATTATCCTTGCCTATTCCGATTGAGAAAAAAGGTTGAATTCACTGATGGCCAAAATGCTTACTGATGTGTTAACTGAAATTCAGAATATGCTCTGAATATTTCAGCATGCACAGGCGTACCATCAAAACCAATTTACGTCTACAATCTGTTGGAAAATGAGATGAAGCAGTGGTGAATCCTAGGCCGCTGTTCCACTCAATTGGCACGATTTACAAGTAGAATGACTGCTTTTGGTTAGGAGTGACCCCTGGTGGCTAATAGTTATAAGCTGCAAATGGTAAAGTGAGCTGATTATATATATATATGTATATATATATATAAATATATATATTGATGAATAGAAAGATAGCTAGATAGACAGATCGATAGATATTTATTTCAATGAAATAATTTCTTCATAAAACTAATTGTTTTTGGCTAGGAATTTCTGTATTGTAATAATTTAGGAAAAAAGATTACTTGTCCTAACCAAAAGCAGCAATTCTGCCTATTACAATACTGAGAATTGATCGAGGGCATGCCTTAACCCCAGGGAGGTGAGCACTGTTTAACTGAAGCCAATAAGTCCTCGTTAGTATAGTGGTCAGTATCCCCGCCTGTCACGCGGGAGACCGGGGTTCAATTCCCCGACGGGGAGGAGATTCCTTTTATTCACACAATTAAATAAAATGATGTACTTTCTAACATTGTAAAATATATCTGTCATTATCCTTGCCTATTCCGATTGAGAAAAAAGGTTGAATTCACTGATGGCCAAAATGCTTACTGATGTGTTAACTGAAATTCAGAATATGCTCTGAATATTTCAGCATGCACAGGCGTACCATCAAAACCAATTTACGTCTACAATCTGTTGGAAAATGAGATGAAGCAGTGGTGAATCCTAGGCCGCTGTTCCACTCGATTGGCACGATTTACAAGTAGAATGACTGCTTTTGGTTAGTAGTGACCCCTGGTGGCTAATAGTTATAAGCTGCAAATGGTAAAGTGAGCTGATTATATATATATATATATATAAATATATATATTGATGAATAGAAAGATAGCTAGATAGACAGATCGATAGATATTTATTTCAATGAAATAATTTCTTCATAAAACTAATTGTTTTTGGCTAGGAATTTCTGTATTGTAATAATTTAGGAAAAAAGATTACTTGTCCTAACCAAAAGCAGCAATTCTGCCTATTACAATACTGAGAATTGATCGAGGGCATGCCTTAACCCCAGGGAGGTGAGCACTGTTTAACTGAAGCCAATAAGTCCTCGTTAGTATAGTGGTCAGTATCCCCACCTGTCACGCGGGAGACCGGGGTTCAATTCCCCGACGGGGAGGAGATTCCTTTTATTCACACAATTAAATAAAATGATGTACTTTCTAACATTGTAAAATATATCTGTCATTATCCTTGCCTATTCCGATTGAGAAAAAAGGTTGAATTCACTGATGGCCAAAATGCTTACTGATGTGTTAACTGAAATTCAGAATATGCTCTGAATATTTCAGCATGCACAGGCGTACCATCAAAACCAATTTACGTCTACAATCTGTTGGAAAATGAGATGAAGCAGTGGTGAATCCTAGGCCGCTGTTCCACTCGATTGGCACGATTTACAAGTAGAATGACTGCTTTTGGTTAGTAGTGACCCCTGGTGGCTAATAGTTATAAGCTGCAAATGGTAAAGTGAGCTGATTATATATATATATATATATATATAAATATATATATTGATGAATAGAAAGATAGCTAGATAGACAGATCGATAGATATTTATTTCAATGAAATAATTTCTTCATAAAACTAATTGTTTTTGGCTAGGAATTTCTGTATTGTAATAATTTAGGAAAAAAGATTACTTGTCCTAACCAAAAGCAGCAATTCTGCCTATTACAATACTGAGAATTGATCGAGGGCATGCCTTAACCCCAGGGAGATGAGCACTGTTTAACTGAAGCCAATAAGTCCTCGTTAGTATAGTGGTCAGTATCCCCGCCTGTCACGCGGGAGACCGGGGTTCAATTCCCCGACGGGGAGGAGATTCCTTTTATTCACACAATTAAATAAAATGATGTACTTTCTAACATTGTAAAATATATCTGTCATTATCCTTGCCTATTCCGATTGAGAAAACAGGTTGAATTCACTGATGGCCAAAATGCTTACTGATGTGTTAACTGAAATTCAGAATATGCTCTGAATATTTCAGCATGCACAGGCGTACCATCAAAACCAATTTACGTCTACAATCTGTTGGAAAATGAGATGAAGCAGTGGTGAATCCTAGGCCGCTGTTCCACTCGATTGGCACGATTTACAAGTAGAATGACTGCTTTTGGTTAGTAGTGACCCCTGGTGGCTAATAGTTATAAGCTGCAAATGGTAAAGTGAGCTGATTATATATATATATATATTGATGAATAGAAAGATAGCTAGATAGACAGATCGATAGATATTTATTTCAATGAAATAATTTCTTCATAAAACTAATTGTTTTTGGCTAGGAATTTCTGTATTGTAATAATTTAGGAAAAAAGATTACTTGTCCTAACCAAAAGCAGCAATTCTGCCTATTACAATACTGAGAATTGATCGAGGGCATGCCTTAACCCCAGGGAGATGAGCACTGTTTAACTGAAGCCAATAAGTCCTCGTTAGTATAGTGGTCAGTATCCCCGCCTGTCATGCGGGAGACCGGGGTTCAATTCCCCGACGGGGAGGAGATTCCTTTTATTCACACAATTAAATAAAATGATGTACTTTCTAACATTGTAAAATATATCTGTCATTATCCTTGCCTATTCCGATTGAGAAAAAAGGTTGAATTCACTGATGGCCAAAATGCTTACTGATGTGTTAACTGAAATTCAGAATATGCTCTGAATATTTCAGCATGCACAGGCGTACCATCAAAACCAATTTACGTCTACAATCTGTTGGAAAATGAGATGAAGCAGTGGTGAATCCTAGGCCGCTGTTCCACTCGATTGGCACGATTTACAAGTAGAATGACTGCTTTTGGTTAGTAGTGACCCCTGGTGGCTAATAGTTATAAGCTGCAAATGGTAAAGTGAGCTGATTATATATATATATATATATAAATATATATATTGATGAATAGAAAGATAGCTAGATAGACAGATCGATAGATATTTATTTCAATGAAATAATTTCTTCATAAAACTAATTGTTTTTGGCTAGGAATTTCTGTATTGTAATAATTTAGGAAAAAAGATTACTTGTCCTAACCAAAAGCAGCAATTCTGCCTATTACAATACTGAGAATTGATCGAGGGCATGCCTTAACCCCAGGGAGGTGAGCACTGTTTAACTGAAGCCAATAAGTCCTCGTTAGTATAGTGGTCAGTATCCCCACCTGTCACGCGGGAGACCGGGGTTCAATTCCCCGACGGGGAGGAGATTCCTTTTATTCACACAATTAAATAAAATGATGTACTTTCTAACATTGTAAAATATATCTGTCATTATCCTTGCCTATTCCGATTGAGAAAAAAGGTTGAATTCACTGATGGCCAAAATGCTTACTGATGTGTTAACTGAAATTCAGAATATGCTCTGAATATTTCAGCATGCACAGGCGTACCATCAAAACCAATTTACGTCTACAATCTGTTGGAAAATGAGATGAAGCAGTGGTGAATCCTAGGCCGCTGTTCCACTCGATTGGCACGATTTACAAGTAGAATGACTGCTTTTGGTTAGTAGTGACCCCTGGTGGCTAATAATTATAAGCTGCAAATGGTAAAGTGAGCTGATTATATATATATATATACATATAAATATATATATTGATGAATAGAAAGATAGCTAGATAGACAGATCGATAGATATTTATTTCAATGAAATAATTTCTTCATAAAACTAATTGTTTTTGGCTAGGAATTTCTGTATTGTAATAATTTAGGAAAAAAGATTACTTGTCCTAACCAAAAGCAGCAATTCTGCCTATTACAATACTGAGAATTGATCGAGGGCATGCCTTAACCCCAGGGAGATGAGCACTGTTTAACTGAAGCCAATAAGTCCTCGTTAGTATAGTGGTCAGTATCCCCGCCTGTCACGCGGGAGACCGGGGTTCAATTCCCCGACGGGGAGGAGATTCCTTTTATTCACACAATTAAATAAAATGATGTACTTTCTAAAATTGTAAAATATATCTGTCATTATCCTTGCCTATTCCGATTGAGAAAACAGGTTGAATTCACTGATGGCCAAAATGCTTACTGATGTGTTAACTGAAATTCAGAATATGCTCTGAATATTTCAGCATGCACAGGCGTACCATCAAAACCAATTTACGTCTACAATCTGTTGGAAAATGAGATGAAGCAGTGGTGAATCCTAGGCCGCTGTTCCACTCGATTGGCACGATTTACAAGTAGAATGACTGCTTTTGGTTAGTAGTGACCCCTGGTGGCTAATAGTTATAAGCTGCAAATGGTAAAGTGAGCTGATTATATATATATATATATTGATGAATAGAAAGATAGCTAGATAGACAGATCGATAGATATTTATTTCAATGAAATAATTTCTTCATAAAACTAATTGTTTTTGGCTAGGAATTTCTGTATTGTAATAATTTAGGAAAAAAGATTACTTGTCCTAACCAAAAGCAGCAATTCTGCCTATTACAATACTGAGAATTGATCGAGGGCATGCCTTAACCCCAGGGAGGTGAGCACTGTTTAACTGAAGCCAATAAGTCCTCGTTAGTATAGTGGTCAGTATCCCCGCCTGTCACGCGGGAGACCGGGGTTCAATTCCCCGACGGGGAGGCGATTCCTTTTATTCACACAATTAAATAAAATGATGTACTTTCTAACATTGTAAAATATATCTGTCATTATCCTTGCCTATTCCGATTGAGAAAAAAGGTTGAATTCACTGATGGCCAAAATGCTTACTGATGTGTTAACTGAAATTCAGAATATGCTCTGAATATTTCAGCATGCACAGGCGTACCATCAAAACCAATTTACGTCTACAATCTGTTGGAAAATGAGATGAAGCAGTGGTGAATCCTAGGCCGCTGTTCCACTCAATTGGCACGATTTACAAGTAGAATGACTGCTTTTGGTTAGGAGTGACCCCTGGTGGCTAATAGTTATAAGCTGCAAATGGTAAAGTGAGCTGATTATATATATATATGTATATATATATATAAATATATATATTGATGAATAGAAAGATAGCTAGATAGACAGATCGATAGATATTTATTTCAATGAAATAATTTCTTCATAAAACTAATTGTTTTTGGCTAGGAATTTCTGTATTGTAATAATTTAGGAAAAAAGATTACTTGTCCTAACCAAAAGCAGCAATTCTGCCTATTACAATACTGAGAATTGATCGAGGGCATGCCTTAACCCCAGGGAGGTGAGCACTGTTTAACTGAAGCCAATAAGTCCTCGTTAGTATAGTGGTCAGTATCCCCGCCTGTCACGCGGGAGACCGGGGTTCAATTCCCCGACGGGGAGGAGATTCCTTTTATTCACACAATTAAATAAAATGATGTACTTTCTAACATTGTAAAATATATCTGTCATTATCCTTGCCTATTCCGATTGAGAAAAAAGGTTGAATTCACTGATGGCCAAAATGCTTACTGATGTGTTAACTGAAATTCAGAATATGCTCTGAATATTTCAGCATGCACAGGCGTACCATCAAAACCAATTTACGTCTACAATCTGTTGGAAAATGAGATGAAGCAGTGGTGAATCCTAGGCCGCTGTTCCACTCGATTGGCACGATTTACAAGTAGAATGACTGCTTTTGGTTAGTAGTGACCCCTGGTGGCTAATAGTTATAAGCTGCAAATGGTAAAGTGAGCTGATTATATATATATATATATATATAAATATAT
Organism: Lissotriton vulgaris; assembly: GCF_964263255.1. NCBI lineage: Eukaryota > Metazoa > Chordata > Amphibia > Caudata > Salamandridae > Lissotriton > Lissotriton vulgaris. The sequence continues at coordinate 230,929,343 of NC_141685.1, forward strand.
ATATTGATGAATAGAAAGATAGCTAGATAGACAGATCGATAGATATTTATTTCAATGAAATAATTTCTTCATAAAACTAATTGTTTTTGGCTAGGAATTTCTGTATTGTAATAATTTAGGAAAAAAGATTACTTGTCCTAACCAAAAGCAGCAATTCTGCCTATTACAATACTGAGAATTGATCGAGGGCATGCCTTAACCCCAGGGAGATGAGCACTGTTTAACTGAAGCCAATAAGTCCTCGTTAGTATAGTGGTCAGTATCCCCGCCTGTCACGCGGGAGACCGGGGTTCAATTCCCCGACGGGGAGGAGATTCCTTTTATTCACACAATTAAATAAAATGATGTACTTTCTAACATTGTAAAATATATCTGTCATTATCCTTGCCTATTCCGATTGAGAAAACAGGTTGAATTCACTGATGGCCAAAATGCTTACTGATGTGTTAACTGAAATTCAGAATATGCTCTGAATATTTCAGCATGCACAGGCGTACCATCAAAACCAATTTACGTCTACAATCTGTTGGAAAATGAGATGAAGCAGTGGTGAATCCTAGGCCGCTGTTCCACTCGATTGGCACGATTTACAAGTAGAATGACTGCTTTTGGTTAGTAGTGACCCCTGGTGGCTAATAGTTATAAGCTGCAAATGGTAAAGTGAGCTGATTATATATATATATATATTGATGAATAGAAAGATAGCTAGATAGACAGATCGATAGATATTTATTTCAATGAAATAATTTCTTCATAAAACTAATTGTTTTTGGCTAGGAATTTCTGTATTGTAATAATTTAGGAAAAAAGATTACTTGTCCTAACCAAAAGCAGCAATTCTGCCTATTACAATACTGAGAATTGATCGAGGGCATGCCTTAACCCCAGGGAGGTGAGCACTGTTTAACTGAAGCCAATAAGTCCTCGTTAGTATAGTGGTCAGTATCCCCGCCTGTCACGCGGGAGACCGGGGTTCAATTCCCCGACGGGGAGGCGATTCCTTTTATTCACACAATTAAATAAAATGATGTACTTTCTAACATTGTAAAATATATCTGTCATTATCCTTGCCTATTCCGATTGAGAAAAAAGGTTGAATTCACTGATGGCCAAAATGCTTACTGATGTGTTAACTGAAATTCAGAATATGCTCTGAATATTTCAGCATGCACAGGCGTACCATCAAAACCAATTTACGTCTACAATCTGTTGGAAAATGAGATGAAGCAGTGGTGAATCCTAGGCCGCTGTTCCACTCGATTGGCACGATTTACAAGTAGAATGACTGCTTTTGGTTAGTAGTGACCCCTGGTGGCTAATAGTTATAAGCTGCAAATGGTAAAGTGAGCTGATTATATATATATATATATATAAATATATATATTGATGAATAGAAAGATAGCTAGATAGACAGATCGATAGATATTTATTTCAATGAAATAATTTCTTCATAAAACTAATTGTTTTTGGCTAGGAATTTCTGTATTGTAATAATTTAGGAAAAAAGATTACTTGTCCTAACCAAAAGCAGCAATTCTGCCTATTACAATACTGAGAATTGATCGAGGGCATGCCTTAACCCCAGGGAGGTGAGCACTGTTTAACTGAAGCCAATAAGTCCTCGTTAGTATAGTAGTCAGTATCCCCACCTGTCACGCGGGAGACCGGGGTTCAATTCCCCGACGGGGAGGAGATTCCTTTTATTCACACAATTAAATAAAATGATGTACTTTCTAACATTGTAAAATATATCTGTCATTATCCTTGCCTATTCCGATTGAGAAAAAAGGTTGAATTCACTGATGGCCAAAATGCTTACTGATGTGTTAACTGAAATTCAGAATATGCTCTGAATATTTCAGCATGCACAGGCGTACCATCAAAACCAATTTACGTCTACAATCTGTTGGAAAATGAGATGAAGCAGTGGTGAATCCTAGGCCGCTGTTCCACTCGATTGGCACGATTTACAAGTAGAATGACTGCTTTTGGTTAGTAGTGACCCCTGGTGGCTAATAATTATAAGCTGCAAATGGTAAAGTGAGCTGATTATATATATATATATACATATAAATATATATATTGATGAATAGAAAGATAGCTAGATAGACAGATCGATAGATATTTATTTCAATGAAATAATTTCTTCATAAAACTAATTGTTTTTGGCTAGGAATTTCTGTATTGTAATAATTTAGGAAAAAAGATTACTTGTCCTAACCAAAAGCAGCAATTCTGCCTATTACAATACTGAGAATTGATCGAGGGCATGCCTTAACCCCAGGGAGATGAGCACTGTTTAACTGAAGCCAATAAGTCCTCGTTAGTATAGTGGTCAGTATCCCCGCCTGTCACGCGGGAGACCGGGGTTCAATTCCCCGACGGGGAGGAGATTCCTTTTATTCACACAATTAAATAAAATGATGTACTTTCTAACATTGTAAAATATATCTGTCATTATCCTTGCCTATTCCGATTGAGAAAACAGGTTGAATTCACTGATGGCCAAAATGCTTACTGATGTGTTAACTGAAATTCAGAATATGCTCTGAATATTTCAGCATGCACAGGCGTACCATCAAAACCAATTTACGTCTACAATCTGTTGGAAAATGAGATGAAGCAGTGGTGAATCCTAGGCCGCTGTTCCACTCGATTGGCACGATTTACAAGTAGAATGACTGCTTTTGGTTAGTAGTGACCCCTGGTGGCTAATAGTTATAAGCTGCAAATGGTAAAGTGAGCTGATTATATATATATATATATTGATGAATAGAAAGATAGCTAGATAGACAGATCGATAGATATTTATTTCAATGAAATAATTTCTTCATAAAACTAATTGTTTTTGGCTAGGAATTTCTGTATTGTAATAATTTAGGAAAAAAGATTACTTGTCCTAACCAAAAGCAGCAATTCTGCCTATTACAATACTGAGAATTGATCGAGGGCATGCCTTAACCCCAGGGAGATGAGCACTGTTTAACTGAAGCCAATAAGTCCTCGTTAGTATAGTGGTCAGTATCCCCGCCTGTCATGCGGGAGACCGGGGTTCAATTCCCCGACGGGGAGGAGATTCCTTTTATTCACACAATTAAATAAAATGATGTACTTTCTAACATTGTAAAATATATCTGTCATTATCCTTGCCTATTCCGATTGAGAAAAAAGGTTGAATTCACTGATGGCCAAAATGCTTACTGATGTGTTAACTGAAATTCAGAATATGCTCTGAATATTTCAGCATGCACAGGCGTACCATCAAAACCAATTTACGTCTACAATCTGTTGGAAAATGAGATGAAGCAGTGGTGAATCCTAGGCCGCTGTTCCACTCGATTGGCACGATTTACAAGTAGAATGACTGCTTTTGGTTAGTAGTGACCCCTGGTGGCTAATAGTTATAAGCTGCAAATGGTAAAGTGAGCTGATTATATATATATATATATATAAATATATATATTGATGAATAGAAAGATAGCTAGATAGACAGATCGATAGATATTTATTTCAATGAAATAATTTCTTCATAAAACTAATTGTTTTTGGCTAGGAATTTCTGTATTGTAATAATTTAGGAAAAAAGATTACTTGTCCTAACCAAAAGCAGCAATTCTGCCTATTACAATACTGAGAATTGATCGAGGGCATGCCTTAACCCCAGGGAGGTGAGCACTGTTTAACTGAAGCCAATAAGTCCTCGTTAGTATAGTGGTCAGTATCCCCACCTGTCACGCGGGAGACCGGGGTTCAATTCCCCGACGGGGAGGAGATTCCTTTTATTCACACAATTAAATAAAATGATGTACTTTCTAACATTGTAAAATATATCTGTCATTATCCTTGCCTATTCCGATTGAGAAAAAAGGTTGAATTCACTGATGGCCAAAATGCTTACTGATGTGTTAACTGAAATTCAGAATATGCTCTGAATATTTCAGCATGCACAGGCGTACCATCAAAACCAATTTACGTCTACAATCTGTTGGAAAATGAGATGAAGCAGTGGTGAATCCTAGGCCGCTGTTCCACTCGATTGGCACGATTTACAAGTAGAATGACTGCTTTTGGTTAGTAGTGACCCCTGGTGGCTAATAATTATAAGCTGCAAATGGTAAAGTGAGCTGATTATATATATATATATACATATAAATATATATATTGATGAATAGAAAGATAGCTAGATAGACAGATCGATAGATATTTATTTCAATGAAATAATTTCTTCATAAAACTAATTGTTTTTGGCTAGGAATTTCTGTATTGTAATAATTTAGGAAAAAAGATTACTTGTCCTAACCAAAAGCAGCAATTCTGCCTATTACAATACTGAGAATTGATCGAGGGCATGCCTTAACCCCAGGGAGATGAGCACTGTTTAACTGAAGCCAATAAGTCCTCGTTAGTATAGTGGTCAGTATCCCCGCCTGTCACGCGGGAGACCGGGGTTCAATTCCCCGACGGGGAGGAGATTCCTTTTATTCACACAATTAAATAAAATGATGTACTTTCTAAAATTGTAAAATATATCTGTCATTATCCTTGCCTATTCCGATTGAGAAAACAGGTTGAATTCACTGATGGCCAAAATGCTTACTGATGTGTTAACTGAAATTCAGAATATGCTCTGAATATTTCAGCATGCACAGGCGTACCATCAAAACCAATTTACGTCTACAATCTGTTGGAAAATGAGATGAAGCAGTGGTGAATCCTAGGCCGCTGTTCCACTCGATTGGCACGATTTACAAGTAGAATGACTGCTTTTGGTTAGTAGTGACCCCTGGTGGCTAATAGTTATAAGCTGCAAATGGTAAAGTGAGCTGATTATATATATATATATATTGATGAATAGAAAGATAGCTAGATAGACAGATCGATAGATATTTATTTCAATGAAATAATTTCTTCATAAAACTAATTGTTTTTGGCTAGGAATTTCTGTATTGTAATAATTTAGGAAAAAAGATTACTTGTCCTAACCAAAAGCAGCAATTCTGCCTATTACAATACTGAGAATTGATCGAGGGCATGCCTTAACCCCAGGGAGGTGAGCACTGTTTAACTGAAGCCAATAAGTCCTCGTTAGTATAGTGGTCAGTATCCCCGCCTGTCACGCGGGAGACCGGGGTTCAATTCCCCGACGGGGAGGCGATTCCTTTTATTCACACAATTAAATAAAATGATGTACTTTCTAACATTGTAAAATATATCTGTCATTATCCTTGCCTATTCCGATTGAGAAAAAAGGTTGAATTCACTGATGGCCAAAATGCTTACTGATGTGTTAACTGAAATTCAGAATATGCTCTGAATATTTCAGCATGCACAGGCGTACCATCAAAACCAATTTACGTCTACAATCTGTTGGAAAATGAGATGAAGCAGTGGTGAATCCTAGGCCGCTGTTCCACTCAATTGGCACGATTTACAAGTAGAATGACTGCTTTTGGTTAGTAGTGACCCCTGGTGGCTAATAGTTATAAGCTGCAAATGGTAAAGTGAGCTGATTATATATATATATGTATATATATATATAAATATATATATTGATGAATAGAAAGATAGCTAGATAGACAGATCGATAGATATTTATTTCAATGAAATAATTTCTTCATAAAACTAATTGTTTTTGGCTAGGAATTTCTGTATTGTAATAATTTAGGAAAAAAGATTACTTGTCCTAACCAAAAGCAGCAATTCTGCCTATTACAATACTGAGAATTGATCGAGGGCATGCCTTAACCCCAGGGAGGTGAGCACTGTTTAACTGAAGCCAATAAGTCCTCGTTAGTATAGTGGTCAGTATCCCCGCCTGTCACGCGGGAGACCGGGGTTCAATTCCCCGACGGGGAGGAGATTCCTTTTATTCACACAATTAAATAAAATGATGTACTTTCTAACATTGTAAAATATATCTGTCATTATCCTTGCCTATTCCGATTGAGAAAACAGGTTGAATTCACTGATGGCCAAAATGCTTACTGATGTGTTAACTGAAATTCAGAATATGCTCTGAATATTTCAGCATGCACAGGCGTACCATCAAAACCAATTTACGTCTACAATCTGTTGGAAAATGAGATGAAGCAGTGGTGAATCCTAGGCCGCTGTTCCACTCGATTGGCACGATTTACAAGTAGAATGACTGCTTTTGGTTAGTAGTGACCCCTGGTGGCTAATAGTTATAAGCTGCAAATGGTAAAGTGAGCTGATTATATATATATATATATTGATGAATAGAAAGATAGCTAGATAGACAGATCGATAGATATTTATTTCAATGAAATAATTTCTTCATAAAACTAATTGTTTTTGGCTAGGAATTTCTGTATTGTAATAATTTAGGAAAAAAGATTACTTGTCCTAACCAAAAGCAGCAATTCTGCCTATTACAATACTGAGAATTGATCGAGGGCATGCCTTAACCCCAGGGAGGTGAGCACTGTTTAACTGAAGCCAATAAGTCCTCGTTAGTATAGTGGTCAGTATCCCCGCCTGTCACGCGGGAGACCGGGGTTCAATTCCCCGACGGGGAGGCGATTCCTTTTATTCACACAATTAAATAAAATGATGTACTTTCTAACATTGTAAAATATATCTGTCATTATCCTTGCCTATTCCGATTGAGAAAAAAGGTTGAATTCACTGATGGCCAAAATGCTTACTGATGTGTTAACTGAAATTCAGAATATGCTCTGAATATTTCAGCATGCACAGGCGTACCATCAAAACCAATTTACGTCTACAATCTGTTGGAAAATGAGATGAAGCAGTGGTGAATCCTAGGCCGCTGTTCCACTCGATTGGCACGATTTACAAGTAGAATGACTGCTTTTGGTTAGTAGTGACCCCTGGTGGCTAATAGTTATAAGCTGCAAATGGTAAAGTGAGCTGATTATATATATATATATATATAAATATATATATTGATGAATAGAAAGATAGCTAGATAGACAGATCGATAGATATTTATTTCAATGAAATAATTTCTTCATAAAACTAATTGTTTTTGGCTAGGAATTTCTGTATTGTAATAATTTAGGAAAAAAGATTACTTGTCCTAACCAAAAGCAGCAATTCTGCCTATTACAATACTGAGAATTGATCGAGGGCATGCCTTAACCCCAGGGAGGTGAGCACTGTTTAACTGAAGCCAATAAGTCCTCGTTAGTATAGTAGTCAGTATCCCCACCTGTCACGCGGGAGACCGGGGTTCAATTCCCCGACGGGGAGGAGATTCCTTTTATTCACACAATTAAATAAAATGATGTACTTTCTAACATTGTAAAATATATCTGTCATTATCCTTGCCTATTCCGATTGAGAAAAAAGGTTGAATTCACTGATGGCCAAAATGCTTACTGATGTGTTAACTGAAATTCAGAATATGCTCTGAATATTTCAGCATGCACAGGCGTACCATCAAAACCAATTTACGTCTACAATCTGTTGGAAAATGAGATGAAGCAGTGGTGAATCCTAGGCCGCTGTTCCACTCGATTGGCACGATTTACAAGTAGAATGACTGCTTTTGGTTAGTAGTGACCCCTGGTGGCTAATAATTATAAGCTGCAAATGGTAAAGTGAGCTGATTATATATATATATATACATATAAATATATATATTGATGAATAGAAAGATAGCTAGATAGACAGATCGATAGATATTTATTTCAATGAAATAATTTCTTCATAAAACTAATTGTTTTTGGCTAGGAATTTCTGTATTGTAATAATTTAGGAAAAAAGATTACTTGTCCTAACCAAAAGCAGCAATTCTGCCTATTACAATACTGAGAATTGATCGAGGGCATGCCTTAACCCCAGGGAGATGAGCACTGTTTAACTGAAGCCAATAAGTCCTCGTTAGTATAGTGGTCAGTATCCCCGCCTGTCACGCGGGAGACCGGGGTTCAATTCCCCGACGGGGAGGAGATTCCTTTTATTCACACAATTAAATAAAATGATGTACTTTCTAACATTGTAAAATATATCTGTCATTATCCTTGCCTATTCCGATTGAGAAAACAGGTTGAATTCACTGATGGCCAAAATGCTTACTGATGTGTTAACTGAAATTCAGAATATGCTCTGAATATTTCAGCATGCACAGGCGTACCATCAAAACCAATTTACGTCTACAATCTGTTGGAAAATGAGATGAAGCAGTGGTGAATCCTAGGCCGCTGTTCCACTCGATTGGCACGATTTACAAGTAGAATGACTGCTTTTGGTTAGTAGTGACCCCTGGTGGCTAATAGTTATAAGCTGCAAATGGTAAAGTGAGCTGATTATATATATATATATATTGATGAATAGAAAGATAGCTAGATAGACAGATCGATAGATATTTATTTCAATGAAATAATTTCTTCATAAAACTAATTGTTTTTGGCTAGGAATTTCTGTATTGTAATAATTTAGGAAAAAAGATTACTTGTCCTAACCAAAAGCAGCAATTCTGCCTATTACAATACTGAGAATTGATCGAGGGCATGCCTTAACCCCAGGGAGATGAGCACTGTTTAACTGAAGCCAATAAGTCCTCGTTAGTATAGTGGTCAGTATCCCCGCCTGTCATGCGGGAGACCGGGGTTCAATTCCCCGACGGGGAGGAGATTCCTTTTATTCACACAATTAAATAAAATGATGTACTTTCTAACATTGTAAAATATATCTGTCATTATCCTTGCCTATTCCGATTGAGAAAAAAGGTTGAATTCACTGATGGCCAAAATGCTTACTGATGTGTTAACTGAAATTCAGAATATGCTCTGAATATTTCAGCATGCACAGGCGTACCATCAAAACCAATTTACGTCTACAATCTGTTGGAAAATGAGATGAAGCAGTGGTGAATCCTAGGCCGCTGTTCCACTCGATTGGCACGATTTACAAGTAGAATGACTGCTTTTGGTTAGTAGTGACCCCTGGTGGCTAATAGTTATAAGCTGCAAATGGTAAAGTGAGCTGATTATATATATATATATATATAAATATATATATTGATGAATAGAAAGATAGCTAGATAGACAGATCGATAGATATTTATTTCAATGAAATAATTTCTTCATAAAACTAATTGTTTTTGGCTAGGAATTTCTGTATTGTAATAATTTAGGAAAAAAGATTACTTGTCCTAACCAAAAGCAGCAATTCTGCCTATTACAATACTGAGAATTGATCGAGGGCATGCCTTAACCCCAGGGAGGTGAGCACTGTTTAACTGAAGCCAATAAGTCCTCGTTAGTATAGTGGTCAGTATCCCCACCTGTCACGCGGGAGACCGGGGTTCAATTCCCCGACGGGGAGGAGATTCCTTTTATTCACACAATTAAATAAAATGATGTACTTTCTAACATTGTAAAATATATCTGTCATTATCCTTGCCTATTCCGATTGAGAAAAAAGGTTGAATTCACTGATGGCCAAAATGCTTACTGATGTGTTAACTGAAATTCAGAATATGCTCTGAATATTTCAGCATGCACAGGCGTACCATCAAAACCAATTTACGTCTACAATCTGTTGGAAAATGAGATGAAGCAGTGGTGAATCCTAGGCCGCTGTTCCACTCGATTGGCACGATTTACAAGTAGAATGACTGCTTTTGGTTAGTAGTGACCCCTGGTGGCTAATAATTATAAGCTGCAAATGGTAAAGTGAGCTGATTATATATATATATATACATATAAATATATATATTGATGAATAGAAAGATAGCTAGATAGACAGATCGATAGATATTTATTTCAATGAAATAATTTCTTCATAAAACTAATTGTTTTTGGCTAGGAATTTCTGTATTGTAATAATTTAGGAAAAAAGATTACTTGTCCTAACCAAAAGCAGCAATTCTGCCTATTACAATACTGAGAATTGATCGAGGGCATGCCTTAACCCCAGGGAGATGAGCACTGTTTAACTGAAGCCAATAAGTCCTCGTTAGTATAGTGGTCAGTATCCCCGCCTGTCACGCGGGAGACCGGGGTTCAATTCCCCGACGGGGAGGAGATTCCTTTTATTCACACAATTAAATAAAATGATGTACTTTCTAAAATTGTAAAATATATCTGTCATTATCCTTGCCTATTCCGATTGAGAAAACAGGTTGAATTCACTGATGGCCAAAATGCTTACTGATGTGTTAACTGAAATTCAGAATATGCTCTGAATATTTCAGCATGCACAGGCGTACCATCAAAACCAATTTACGTCTACAATCTGTTGGAAAATGAGATGAAGCAGTGGTGAATCCTAGGCCGCTGTTCCACTCGATTGGCACGATTTACAAGTAGAATGACTGCTTTTGGTTAGTAGTGACCCCTGGTGGCTAATAGTTATAAGCTGCAAATGGTAAAGTGAGCTGATTATATATATATATATATTGATGAATAGAAAGATAGCTAGATAGACAGATCGATAGATATTTATTTCAATGAAATAATTTCTTCATAAAACTAATTGTTTTTGGCTAGGAATTTCTGTATTGTAATAATTTAGGAAAAAAGATTACTTGTCCTAACCAAAAGCAGCAATTCTGCCTATTACAATACTGAGAATTGATCGAGGGCATGCCTTAACCCCAGGGAGGTGAGCACTGTTTAACTGAAGCCAATAAGTCCTCGTTAGTATAGTGGTCAGTATCCCCGCCTGTCACGCGGGAGACCGGGGTTCAATTCCCCGACGGGGAGGCGATTCCTTTTATTCACACAATTAAATAAAATGATGTACTTTCTAACATTGTAAAATATATCTGTCATTATCCTTGCCTATTCCGATTGAGAAAAAAGGTTGAATTCACTGATGGCCAAAATGCTTACTGATGTGTTAACTGAAATTCAGAATATGCTCTGAATATTTCAGCATGCACAGGCGTACCATCAAAACCAATTTACGTCTACAATCTGTTGGAAAATGAGATGAAGCAGTGGTGAATCCTAGGCCGCTGTTCCACTCAATTGGCACGATTTACAAGTAGAATGACTGCTTTTGGTTAGTAGTGACCCCTGGTGGCTAATAGTTATAAGCTGCAAATGGTAAAGTGAGCTGATTATATATATATATGTATATATATATATAAATATATATATTGATGAATAGAAAGATAGCTAGATAGACAGATCGATAGATATTTATTTCAATGAAATAATTTCTTCATAAAACTAATTGTTTTTGGCTAGGAATTTCTGTATTGTAATAATTTAGGAAAAAAGATTACTTGTCCTAACCAAAAGCAGCAATTCTGCCTATTACAATACTGAGAATTGATCGAGGGCATGCCTTAACCCCAGGGAGGTGAGCACTGTTTAACTGAAGCCAATAAGTCCTCGTTAGTATAGTGGTCAGTATCCCCGCCTGTCACGCGGGAGACCGGGGTTCAATTCCCCGACGGGGAGAAGATTCCTTTTATTCACACAATTAAATAAAATGATGTACTTTCTAACATTGTAAAATATATCTGTCATTATCCTTGCCTATTCCGATTGAGAAAAAAGGTTGAATTCACTGATGGCCAAAATGCTTACTGATGTGTTAACTGAAATTCAGAATATGCTCTGAATATTTCAGCATGCACAGGCGTACCATCAAAACCAATTTACGTCTACAATCTGTTGGAAAATGAGATGAAGCAGTGGTGAATCCTAGGCCGCTGTTCCACTCGATTGGCACGATTTACAAGTAGAATGACTGCTTTTGGTTAGTAGTGACCCCTGGTGGCTAATAGTTATAAGCTGCAAATGGTAAAGTGAGCTGATTATATATATATATATATATATAAATATATATATTGATGAATAGAAAGATAGCTAGATAGACAGATCGATAGATATTTATTTCAATGAAATAATTTCTTCATAAAACTAATTGTTTTTGGCTAGGAATTTCTGTATTGTAATAATTTAGGAAAAAAGATTACTTGTCCTAACCAAAAGCAGCAATTCTGCCTATTACAATACTGAGAATTGATCGAGGGCATGCCTTAACCCCAGGGAGATGAGCACTGTTTAACTGAAGCCAATAAGTCCTCGTTAGTATAGTGGTCAGTATCCCCGCCTGTCACGCGGGAGACCGGGGTTCAATTCCCCGACGGGGAGGAGATTCCTTTTATTCACACAATTAAATAAAATGATGTACTTTCTAACATTGTAAAATATATCTGTCATTATCCTTGCCTATTCCGATTGAGAAAACAGGTTGAATTCACTGATGGCCAAAATGCTTACTGATGTGTTAACTGAAATTCAGAATATGCTCTGAATATTTCAGCATGCACAGGCGTACCATCAAAACCAATTTACGTCTACAATCTGTTGGAAAATGAGATGAAGCAGTGGTGAATCCTAGGCCGCTGTTCCACTCGATTGGCACGATTTACAAGTAGAATGACTGCTTTTGGTTAGTAGTGACCCCTGGTGGCTAATAGTTATAAGCTGCAAATGGTAAAGTGAGCTGATTATATATATATATATATTGATGAATAGAAAGATAGCTAGATAGACAGATCGATAGATATTTATTTCAATGAAATAATTTCTTCATAAAACTAATTGTTTTTGGCTAGGAATTTCTGTATTGTAATAATTTAGGAAAAAAGATTACTTGTCCTAACCAAAAGCAGCAATTCTGCCTATTACAATACTGAGAATTGATCGAGGGCATGCCTTAACCCCAGGGAGATGAGCACTGTTTAACTGAAGCCAATAAGTCCTCGTTAGTATAGTGGTCAGTATCCCCGCCTGTCACGCGGGAGACCGGGGTTCAATTCCCCGACGGGGAGGAGATTCCTTTTATTCACACAATTAAATAAAATGATGTACTTTCTAACATTGTAAAATATATCTGTCATTATCCTTGCCTATTCCGATTGAGAAAACAGGTTGAATTCACTGATGGCCAAAATGCTTACTGATGTGTTAACTGAAATTCAGAATATGCTCTGAATATTTCAGCATGCACAGGCGTACCATCAAAACCAATTTACGTCTACAATCTGTTGGAAAATGAGATGAAGCAGTGGTGAATCCTAGGCCGCTGTTCCACTCGATTGGCACGATTTACAAGTAGAATGACTGCTTTTGGTTAGTAGTGACCCCTGGTGGCTAATAGTTATAAGCTGCAAATGGTAAAGTGAGCTGATTATATATATATATATATTGATGAATAGAAAGATAGCTAGATAGACAGATCGATAGATATTTATTTCAATGAAATAATTTCTTCATAAAACTAATTGTTTTTGGCTAGGAATTTCTGTATTGTAATAATTTAGGAAAAAAGATTACTTGTCCTAACCAAAAGCAGCAATTCTGCCTATTACAATACTGAGAATTGATCGAGGGCATGCCTTAACCCCAGGGAGGTGAGCACTGTTTAACTGAAGCCAATAAGTCCTCGTTAGTATAGTGGTCAGTATCCCCGCCTGTCACGCGGGAGACCGGGGTTCAATTCCCCGACGGGGAGGCGATTCCTTTTATTCACACAATTAAATAAAATGATGTACTTTCTAACATTGTAAAATATATCTGTCATTATCCTTGCCTATTCCGATTGAGAAAAAAGGTTGAATTCACTGATGGCCAAAATGCTTACTGATGTGTTAACTGAAATTCAGAATATGCTCTGAATATTTCAGCATGCACAGGCGTACCATCAAAACCAATTTACGTCTACAATCTGTTGGAAAATGAGATGAAGCAGTGGTGAATCCTAGGCCGCTGTTCCACTCAATTGGCACGATTTACAAGTAGAATGACTGCTTTTGGTTAGGAGTGACCCCTGGTGGCTAATAGTTATAAGCTGCAAATGGTAAAGTGAGCTGATTATATATATATATATATATATATATATAAATATATATATTGATGAATAGAAAGATAGCTAGATAGACAGATCGATAGATATTTATTTCAATGAAATAATTTCTTCATAAAACTAATTGTTTTTGGCTAGGAATTTCTGTATTGTAATAATTTAGGAAAAAAGATTACTTGTCCTAACCAAAAGCAGCAATTCTGCCTATTACAATACTGAGAATTGATTGAGGGCATGCCTTAACCCCAGGGAAATGAGCACTGTTTAACTGAAGCCAATAAGTCCTCGTTAGTATAGTGGTCAGTATCCCCGCCTGTCACGCGGGAGACCGGGGTTCAATTCCCCGACGGGGAGGAGATTCCTTTTATTCACACAATTAAATAAAATGATGTACTTTCTAACATTGTAAAATATATCTGTCATTATCCTTGCCTATTCCGATTGAGAAAAAAGGTTGAATTCACTGATGGCCAAAATGCTTACTGATGTGTTAACTGAAATTCAGAATATGCTCTGAATATTTCAGCATGCACAGGCGTACCATCAAAACCAATTTACGTCTACAATCTGTTGGAAAATGAGATGAAGCAGTGGTGAATCCTAGGCCGCTGTTCCACTCGATTGGCACGATTTACAAGTAGAATGACTGCTTTTGGTTAGTAGTGACCCCTGGTGGCTAATAGTTATAAGCTGCAAATGGTAAAGTGAGCTGATTATATATATATATATATATATATATATATAAAAATATATATATTGATGAATAGAAAGATAGCTAGATAGACAGATCGATAGATATTTATTTCAATGAAATAATTTCTTCATAAAACTAATTGTTTTTGGCTAGGAATTTCTGTATTGTAATAATTTAGGAAAAAAGATTACTTGTCCTAACCAAAAGCAGCAATTCTGCCTATTACAATACTGAGAATTGATCGAGGGCATGCCTTAACCCCAGGGAGATGAGCACTGTTTAACTGAAGCCAATAAGTCCTCGTTAGTATAGTGGTCAGTATCCCCGCCTGTCATGCGGGAGACCGGGGTTCAATTCCCCGACGGGGAGGAGATTCCTTTTATTCACACAATTAAATAAAATGATGTACTTTCTAACATTGTAAAATATATCTGTCATTATCCTTGCCTATTCCGATTGAGAAAAAAGGTTGAATTCACTGATGGCCAAAATGCTTACTGATGTGTTAACTGAAATTCAGAATATGCTCTGAATATTTCAGCATGCACAGGCATACCATCAAAACCAATTTACGTCTACAATCTGTTGGAAAATGAGATGAAGCAGTGGTGAATCCTAGGCCGCTGTTCCACTCGATTGGCATGATTTACAAGTAGAATGACTGCTTTTGGTTAGTAGTGACCCCTGGTGGCTAATAGTTATAAGCTGCAAATGGTAAAGTGAGCTGATTATATATATATATATATATATAAATATATATATTGATGAATAGAAAGATAGCTAGATAGACAGATCGATAGATATTTATTTCAATGAAATAATTTCTTCATAAAACTAATTGTTTTTGGCTAGGAATTTCTGTATTGTAATAATTTAGGAAAAAAGATTACTTGTCCTAACCAAAAGCAGCAATTCTGCCTATTACAATACTGAGAATTGATCGAGGGCATGCCTTAACCCCAGGGAGGTGAGCACTGTTTAACTGAAGCCAATAAGTCCTCGTTAGTATAGTGGTCAGTATCCCCGCCTGTCACGCGGGAGACCGGGGTTCAATTCCCCGACGGGGAGGAGATTCCTTTTATTCACACAATTAAATAAAATGATGTACTTTCTAACATTGTAAAATATATCTGTCATTATCCTTGCCTATTCCGATTGAGAAAAAAGGTTGAATTCACTGATGGCCAAAATGCTTACTGATGTGTTAACTGAAATTCAGAATATGCTCTGAATATTTCAGCATGCACAGGCGTACCATCAAAACCAATTTACGTCTACAATCTGTTGGAAAATGAGATGAAGCAGTGGTGAATCCTAGGCCGCTGTTCCACTCGATTGGCACGATTTACAAGTAGAATGACTGCTTTTGGTTAGTAGTGACCCCTGGTGGCTAATAGTTATAAGCTGCAAATGGTAAAGTGAGCTGATTATATATATATATATATATATAAATATATATATTGATGAATAGAAAGATAGCTAGATAGACAGATCGATAGATATTTATTTCAATGAAATAATTTCTTCATAAAACTAATTGTTTTTGGCTAGGAATTTCTGTATTGTAATAATTTAGGAAAAAAGATTACTTGTCCTAACCAAAAGCAGCAATTCTGCCTATTACAATACTGAGAATTGATCGAGGGCATGCCTTAACCCCAGGGAGATGAGCACTGTTTAACTGAAGCCAATAAGTCCTCGTTAGTATAGTGGTCAGTATCCCCGCCTGTCACGCGGGAGACCGGGGTTCAATTCCCCGACGGGGAGGAGATTCCTTTTATTCACACAATTAAATAAAATGATGTACTTTCTAACATTGTAAAATATATCTGTCATTATCCTTGCCTATTCCGATTGAGAAAAAAGGTTGAATTCACTGATGGCCAAAATGCTTACTGATGTGTTAACTGAAATTCAGAATATGCTCTGAATATTTCAGCATGCACAGGCGTACCATCAAAACCAATTTACGTCTACAATCTGTTGGAAAATGAGATGAAGCAGTGGTGAATCCTAGGCCGCTGTTCCACTCGATTGGCACGATTTACAAGTAGAATGACTGCTTTTGGTTAGTAGTGACCCCTGGTGGCTAATAGTTATAAGCTGCAAATGGTAAAGTGAGCTGATTATATATATATATATATATATATATATATAAATATATATATTGATGAATAGAAAGATAGCTAGATAGACAGATCGATAGATATTTATTTCAATGAAATAATTTCTTCATAAAACTAATTGTTTTTGGCTAGGAATTTCTGTATTGTAATAATTTAGGAAAAAAGATTACTTGTCCTAACCAAAAGCAGCAATTCTGCCTATTACAATACTGAGAATTGATCGAGGGCATGCCTTAACCCCAGGGAGATGAGCACTGTTTAACTGAAGCCAATAAGTCCTCGTTAGTATAGTGGTCAGTATCCCCGCCTGTCACGCGGGAGACCGGGGTTCAATTCCCCGACGGGGAGGAGATTCCTTTTATTCACACAATTAAATAAAATGATGTACTTTCTAACATTGTAAAATATATCTGTCATTATCCTTGCCTATTCCGATTGAGAAAAAAGGTTGAATTCACTGATGGCCAAAATGCTTACTGATGTGTTAACTGAAATTCAGAATATGCTCTGAATATTTCAGCATGCACAGGCGTACCATCAAAACCAATTTACGTCTACAATCTGTTGGAAAATGAGATGAAGCAGTGGTGAATCCTAGGCCGCTGTTCCACTCGATTGGCATGATTTACAAGTAGAATGACTGCTTTTGGTTAGTAGTGACCCCTGGTGGCTAATAGTTATAAGCTGCAAATGGTAAAGTGAGCTGATTATATATATATATATATATAAATATATATATTGATGAATAGAAAGATAGCTAGATAGACAGATCGATAGATATTTATTTCAATGAAATAATTTCTTCATAAAACTAATTGTTTTTGGCTAGGAATTTCTGTATTGTAATAATTTAGGAAAAAAGATTACTTGTCCTAACCAAAAGCAGCAATTCTGCCTATTACAATACTGAGAATTGATCGAGGGCATGCCTTAACCCCAGGGAGATGAGCACTGTTTAACTGAAGCCAATAAGTCCTCGTTAGTATAGTGGTCAGTATCCCCGCCTGTCACGCGGGAGACCGGGGTTCAATTCCCCGACGGGGAGGAGATTCCTTTTATTCACACAATTAAATAAAATGATGTACTTTCTAACATTGTAAAATATATCTGTCATTATCCTTGCCTATTCCGATTGAGAAAAAAGGTTGAATTCACTGATGGCCAAAATGCTTACTGATGTGTTAACTGAAATTCAGAATATGCTCTGAATATTTCAGCATGCACAGGCGTACCATCAAAACCAATTTACGTCTACAATCTGTTGGAAAATGAGATGAAGCAGTGGTGAATCCTAGGCCGCTGTTCCACTCGATTGGCACGATTTACAAGTAGAATGACTGCTTTTGGTTAGTAGTGACCCCTGGTGGCTAATAGTTATAAGCTGCAAATGGTAAAGTGAGCTGATTATATATATATATATATATATATATATATATATATATATAATATATATATTGATGAATAGAAAGATAGCTAGATAGACAGATCAATAGATATTTATTTCAATGAAATAATTTCTTCATAAAACTAATTGTTTTTGGCTAGGAATTTCTGTATTGTAATAATTTAGGAAAAAAGATTACTTGTCCTAACCAAAAGCAGCAATTCTGCCTATTACAATACTGAGAATTGATCGAGGGCATGCCTTAACCCCAGGGAGATGAGCACTGTTTAACTGAAGCCAATAAGTCCTCGTTAGTATAGTGGTCAGTATCCCCGCCTGTCACGCGGGAGACCGGGGTTCAATTCCCCGACGGGGAGGAGATTCCTTTTATTCACACAATTAAATAAAATGATGTACTTTCTAACATTGTAAAATATATCTGTCATTATCCTTGCCTATTCCGATTGAGAAAAAAGGTTGAATTCACTGATGGCCAAAATGCTTACTGATGTGTTAACTGAAATTCAGAATATGCTCTGAATATTTCAGCATGCACAGGCGTACCATCAAAACCAATTTACGTCTACAATCTGTTGGAAAATGAGATGAAGCAGTGGTGAATCCTAGGCCGCTGTTCCACTCGATTGGCACGATTTACAAGTAGAATGACTGCTTTTGGTTAGTAGTGACCCCTGGTGGCTAATAGTTATAAGCTGCAAATGGTAAAGTGAGCTGATTATATATATATATATATATAAATATATATATTGATGAATAGAAAGATAGCTAGATAGACAGATCGATAGATATTTATTTCAATGAAATAATTTCTTCATAAAACTAATTGTTTTTGGCTAGGAATTTCTGTATTGTAATAATTTAGGAAAAAAGATTACTTGTCCTAACCAAAAGCAGCAATTCTGCCTATTACAATACTGAGAATTGATCGAGGGCATGCCTTAACCCCAGGGAGGTGAGCACTGTTTAACTGAAGCCAATAAGTCCTCGTTAGTATAGTGGTCAGTATCCCCGCCTGTCACGCGGGAGACCGGGGTTCAATTCCCCGACGGGGAGGAGATTCCTTTTATTCACACAATTAAATAAAATGATGTACTTTCTAACATTGTAAAATATATCTGTCATTATCCTTGCCTATTCCGATTGAGAAAAAAGGTTGAATTCACTGATGGCCAAAATGCTTACTGATGTGTTAACTGAAATTCAGAATATGCTCTGAATATTTCAGCATGCACAGGCGTACCATCAAAACCAATTTACGTCTACAATCTGTTGGAAAATGAGATGAAGCAGTGGTGAATCCTAGGCCGCTGTTCCACTCGATTGGCACGATTTACAAGTAGAATGACTGCTTTTGGTTAGTAGTGACCCCTGGTGGCTAATAGTTATAAGCTGCAAATGGTAAAGTGAGCTGATTATATATATATATATATATATAAATATATATATTGATGAATAGAAAGATAGCTAGATAGACAGATCGATAGATATTTATTTCAATGAAATAATTTCTTCATAAAACTAATTGTTTTTGGCTAGGAATTTCTGTATTGTAATAATTTAGGAAAAAAGATTACTTGTCCTAACCAAAAGCAGCAATTCTGCCTATTACAATACTGAGAATTGATCGAGGGCATGCCTTAACCCCAGGGAGATGAGCACTGTTTAACTGAAGCCAATAAGTCCTCGTTAGTATAGTGGTCAGTATCCCCGCCTGTCACGCGGGAGACCGGGGTTCAATTCCCCGACGGGGAGGAGATTCCTTTTATTCACACAATTAAATAAAATGATGTACTTTCTAACATTGTAAAATATATCTGTCATTATCCTTGCCTATTCCGATTGAGAAAACAGGTTGAATTCACTGATGGCCAAAATGCTTACTGATGTGTTAACTGAAATTCAGAATATGCTCTGAATATTTCAGCATGCACAGGCGTACCATCAAAACCAATTTACGTCTACAATCTGTTGGAAAATGAGATGAAGCAGTGGTGAATCCTAGGCCGCTGTTCCACTCGATTGGCACGATTTACAAGTAGAATGACTGCTTTTGGTTAGTAGTGACCCCTGGTGGCTAATAGTTATAAGCTGCAAATGGTAAAGTGAGCTGATTATATATATATATATATTGATGAATAGAAAGATAGCTAGATAGATAGATCGATAGATATTTATTTCAATGAAATAATTTCTTCATAAAACTAATTGTTTTTGGCTAGGAATTTCTGTATTGTAATAATTTAGGAAAAAAGATTACTTGTCCTAACCAAAAGCAGCAATTCTGCCTATTACAATACTGAGAATTGATCGAGGGCATGCCTTAACCCCAGGGAGGTGAGCACTGTTTAACTGAAGCCAATAAGTCCTCGTTAGTATAGTGGTCAGTATCCCCGCCTGTCACGCGGGAGACCGGGGTTCAATTCCCCGACGGGGAGGCGATTCCTTTTATTCACACAATTAAATAAAATGATGTACTTTCTAACATTGTAAAATATATCTGTCATTATCCTTGCCTATTCCGATTGAGAAAAAAGGTTGAATTCACTGATGGCCAAAATGCTTACTGATGTGTTAACTGAAATTCAGAATATGCTCTGAATATTTCAGCATGCACAGGCGTACCATCAAAACCAATTTACGTCTACAATCTGTTGGAAAATGAGATGAAGCAGTGGTGAATCCTAGGCCGCTGTTCCACTCGATTGGCACGATTTACAAGTAGAATGACTGCTTTTGGTTAGTAGTGACCCCTGGTGGCTAATAGTTATAAGCTGCAAATGGTAAAGTGAGCTGATTATATATATATATATATATATAAATATATATATTGATGAATAGAAAGATAGCTAGATAGACAGATCGATAGATATTTATTTCAATGAAATAATTTCTTCATAAAACTAATTGTTTTTGGCTAGGAATTTCTGTATTGTAATAATTTAGGAAAAAAGATTACTTGTCCTAACCAAAAGCAGCAATTCTGCCTATTACAATACTGAGAATTGATCGAGGGCATGCCTTAACCCCAGGGAGATGAGCACTGTTTAACTGAAGCCAATAAGTCCTCGTTAGTATAGTGGTCAGTATCCCCGCCTGTCACGCGGGAGACCGGGGTTCAATTCCCCGACGGGGAGGAGATTCCTTTTATTCACACAATTAAATAAAATGATGTACTTTCTAACATTGTAAAATATATCTGTCATTATCCTTGCCTATTCCGATTGAGAAAAAAGGTTGAATTCACTGATGGCCAAAATGCTTACTGATGTGTTAACTGAAATTCAGAATATGCTCTGAATATTTCAGCATGCACAGGCGTACCATCAAAACCAATTTACGTCTACAATCTGTTGGAAAATGAGATGAAGCAGTGGTGAATCCTAGGCCGCTGTTCCACTCGATTGGCACGATTTACAAGTAGAATGACTGCTTTTGGTTAGTAGTGACCCCTGGTGGCTAATAGTTATAAGCTGCAAATGGTAAAGTGAGCTGATTATATATATATATATATATATATATAAATATATATATTGATGAATAGAAAGATAGCTAGATAGACAGATCGATAGATATTTATTTCAATGAAATAATTTCTTCATAAAACTAATTGTTTTTGGCTAGGAATTTCTGTATTGTAATAATTTAGGAAAAAAGATTACTTGTCCTAACCAAAAGCAGCAATTCTGCCTATTACAATACTGAGAATTGATCGAGGGCATGCCTTAACCCCAGGGAGATGAGCACTGTTTAACTGAAGCCAATAAGTCCTCGTTAGTATAGTGGTCAGTATCCCCGCCTGTCACGCGGGAGACCGGGGTTCAATTCCCCGACGGGGAGGAGATTCCTTTTATTCACACAATTAAATAAAATGATGTACTTTCTAACATTGTAAAATATATCTGTCATTATCCTTGCCTATTCCGATTGAGAAAAAAGGTTGAATTCACTGATGGCCAAAATGCTTACTGATGTGTTAACTGAAATTCAGAATATGCTCTGAATATTTCAGCATGCACAGGCGTACCATCAAAACCAATTTACGTCTACAATCTGTTGGAAAATGAGATGAAGCAGTGGTGAATCCTAGGCCGCTGTTCCACTCGATTGGCACGATTTACAAGTAGAATGACTGCTTTTGGTTAGTAGTGACCCCTGGTGGCTAATAGTTATAAGCTGCAAATGGTAAAGTGAGCTGATTATATATATATATATATATATATATATATATATATAAATATATATATTGATGAATAGAAAGATAGCTAGATAGACAGATCGATAGATATTTATTTCAATGAAATAATTTCTTCATAAAACTAATTGTTTTTGGCTAGGAATTTCTGTATTGTAATAATTTAGGAAAAAAGATTACTTGTCCTAACCAAAAGCAGCAATTCTGCCTATTACAATACTGAGAATTGATCGAGGGCATGCCTTAACCCCAGGGAGATGAGCACTGTTTAACTGAAGCCAATAAGTCCTCGTTAGTATAGTGGTCAGTATCCCCGCCTGTCACGTGGGAGACCGGGGTTCAATTCCCCGACGGGGAGGAGATTCCTTTTATTCACACAATTAAATAAAATGATGTACTTTCTAACATTGTAAAATATATCTGTCATTATCCTTGCCTATTCCGATTGAGAAAAAAGGTTGAATTCACTGATGGCCAAAATGCTTACTGATGTGTTAACTGAAATTCAGAATATGCTCTGAATATTTCAGCATGCACAGGCGTACCATCAAAACCAATTTACGTCTACAATCTGTTGGAAAATGAGATGAAGCAGTGGTGAATCCTAGGCCGCTGTTCCACTCGATTGGCACGATTTACAAGTAGAATGACTGCTTTTGGTTAGTAGTGACCCCTGGTGGCTAATAGTTATAAGCTGCAAATGGTAAAGTGAGCTGATTATATATATATATATATATATAAATATATATATTGATGAATAGAAAGATAGCTAGATAGACAGATCGATAGATATTTATTTCAATGAAATAATTTCTTCATAAAACTAATTGTTTTTGGCTAGGAATTTCTGTATTGTAATAATTTAGGAAAAAAGATTACTTGTCCTAACCAAAAGCAGCAATTCTGCCTATTACAATACTGAGAATTGATCGAGGGCATGCCTTAACCCCAGGGAGGTGAGCACTGTTTAACTGAAGCCAATAAGTCCTCGTTAGTATAGTGGTCAGTATCCCCGCCTGTCACGCGGGAGACCGGGGTTCAATTCCCCGACGGGGAGGAGATTCCTTTTATTCACACAATTAAATAAAATGATGTACTTTCTAACATTGTAAAATATATCTGTCATTATCCTTGCCTATTCCGATTGAGAAAAAAGGTTGAATTCACTGATGGCCAAAATGCTTACTGATGTGTTAACTGAAATTCAGAATATGCTCTGAATATTTCAGCATGCACAGGCGTACCATCAAAACCAATTTACGTCTACAATCTGTTGGAAAATGAGATGAAGCAGTGGTGAATCCTAGGCCGCTGTTCCACTCGATTGGCACGATTTACAAGTAGAATGACTGCTTTTGGTTAGTAGTGACCCCTGGTGGCTAATAGTTATAAGCTGCAAATGGTAAAGTGAGCTGATTATATATATATATATATATATAAATATATATATTGATGAATAGAAAGATAGCTAGATAGACAGATCGATAGATATTTATTTCAATGAAATAATTTCTTCATAAAACTAATTGTTTTTGGCTAGGAATTTCTGTATTGTAATAATTTAGGAAAAAAGATTACTTGTCCTAACCAAAAGCAGCAATTCTGCCTATTACAATACTGAGAATTGATCGAGGGCATGCCTTAACCCCAGGGAGATGAGCACTGTTTAACTGAAGCCAATAAGTCCTCGTTAGTATAGTGGTCAGTATCCCCGCCTGTCACGCGGGAGACCGGGGTTCAATTCCCCGACGGGGAGGAGATTCCTTTTATTCACACAATTAAATAAAATGATGTACTTTCTAACATTGTAAAATATATCTGTCATTATCCTTGCCTATTCCGATTGAGAAAACAGGTTGAATTCACTGATGGCCAAAATGCTTACTGATGTGTTAACTGAAATTCAGAATATGCTCTGAATATTTCAGCATGCACAGGCGTACCATCAAAACCAATTTACGTCTACAATCTGTTGGAAAATGAGATGAAGCAGTGGTGAATCCTAGGCCGCTGTTCCACTCGATTGGCACGATTTACAAGTAGAATGACTGCTTTTGGTTAGTAGTGACCCCTGGTGGCTAATAGTTATAAGCTGCAAATGGTAAAGTGAGCTGATTATATATATATATATATTGATGAATAGAAAGATAGCTAGATAGACAGATCGATAGATATTTATTTCAATGAAATAATTTCTTCATAAAACTAATTGTTTTTGGCTAGGAATTTCTGTATTGTAATAATTTAGGAAAAAAGATTACTTGTCCTAACCAAAAGCAGCAATTCTGCCTATTACAATACTGAGAATTGATCGAGGGCATGCCTTAACCCCAGGGAGGTGAGCACTGTTTAACTGAAGCCAATAAGTCCTCGTTAGTATAGTGGTCAGTATCCCCGCCTGTCACGCGGGAGACCGGGGTTCAATTCCCCGACGGGGAGGCGATTCCTTTTATTCACACAATTAAATAAAATGATGTACTTTCTAACATTGTAAAATATATCTGTCATTATCCTTGCCTATTCCGATTGAGAAAAAAGGTTGAATTCACTGATGGCCAAAATGCTTACTGATGTGTTAACTGAAATTCAGAATATGCTCTGAATATTTCAGCATGCACAGGCATACCATCAAAACCAATTTACGTCTACAATCTGTTGGAAAATGAGATGAAGCAGTGGTGAATCCTAGGCCGCTGTTCCACTCAATTGGCACGATTTACAAGTAGAATGACTGCTTTTGGTTAGGAGTGACCCCTGGTGGCTAATAGTTATAAGCTGCAAATGGTAAAGTGAGCAGATTATATATATATATATATATATATATATAAATATATATATTGATGAATAGAAAGATAGCTAGATAGACAGATCGATAGATATTTATTTCAATGAAATAATTTCTTCATAAAACTAATTGTTTTTGGCTAGGAATTTCTGTATTGTAATAATTTAGGAAAAAAGATTACTTGTCCTAACCAAAAGCAGCAATTCTGCCTATTACAATACTGAGAATTGATTGAGGGCATGCCTTAACCCCAGGGAGATGAGCACTGTTTAACTGAAGCCAATAAGTCCTCGTTAGTATAGTGGTCAGTATCCCCGCCTGTCACGCGGGAGACCGGGGTTCAATTCCCCGACGGGGAGGAGATTCCTTTTATTCACACAATTAAATAAAATGATGTACTTTCTAACATTGTAAAATATATCTGTCATTATCCTTGCCTATTCCGATTGAGAAAAAAGGTTGAATTCACTGATGGCCAAAATGCTTACTGATGTGTTAACTGAAATTCAGAATATGCTCTGAATATTTCAGCATGCACAGGCGTACCATCAAAACCAATTTACGTCTACAATCTGTTGGAAAATGAGATGAAGCAGTGGTGAATCCTAGGCCGCTGTTCCACTCGATTGGCACGATTTACAAGTAGAATGACTGCTTTTGGTTAGTAGTGACCCCTGGTGGCTAATAGTTATAAGCTGCAAATGGTAAAGTGAGCTGATTATATATATATATATATATATAAATATATATATTGATGAATAGAAAGATAGCTAGATAGACAGATCGATAGATATTTATTTCAATGAAATAATTTCTTCATAAAACTAATTGTTTTTGGCTAGGAATTTCTGTATTGTAATAATTTAGGAAAAAAGATTACTTGTCCTAACCAAAAGCAGCAATTCTGCCTATTACAATACTGAGAATTGATCGAGGGCATGCCTTAACCCCAGGGAGGTGAGCACTGTTTAACTGAAGCCAATAAGTCCTCGTTAGTATAGTGGTCAGTATCCCCGCCTGTCACGCGGGAGACCGGGGTTCAATTCCCCGACGGGGAGGAGATTCCTTTTATTCACACAATTAAATAAAATGATGTACTTTCTAACATTGTAAAATATATCTGTCATTATCCTTGCCTATTCCGATTGAGAAAAAAGGTTGAATTCACTGATGGCCAAAATGCTTACTGATGTGTTAACTGAAATTCAGAATATGCTCTGAATATTTCAGCATGCACAGGCGTACCATCAAAACCAATTTACGTCTACAATCTGTTGGAAAATGAGATGAAGCAGTGGTGAATCCTAGGCCGCTGTTCCACTCGATTGGCACGATTTACAAGTAGAATGACTGCTTTTGGTTAGTAGTGACCCCTGGTGGCTAATAGTTATAAGCTGCAAATGGTAAAGTGAGCTGATTATATATATATATATATATATAAATATATATATTGATGAATAGAAAGATAGCTAGATAGACAGATCGATAGATATTTATTTCAATGAAATAATTTCTTCATAAAACTAATTGTTTTTGGCTAGGAATTTCTGTATTGTAATAATTTAGGAAAAAAGATTACTAGTCCTAACCAAAAGCAGCAATTCTGCCTATTACAATACTGAGAATTGATCGAGGGCATGCCTTAACCCCAGGGAGATGAGCACTGTTTAACTGAAGCCAATAAGTCCTCGTTAGTATAGTGGTCAGTATCCCCGCCTGTCACGCGGGAGACCGGGGTTCAATTCCCCGACGGGGAGGAGATTCCTTTTATTCACACAATTAAATAAAATGATGTACTTTCTAACATTGTAAAATATATCTGTCATTATCCTTGCCTATTCCGATTGAGAAAAAAGGTTGAATTCACTGATGGCCAAAATGCTTACTGATGTGTTAACTGAAATTCAGAATATGCTCTGAATATTTCAGCATGCACAGGCGTACCATCAAAACCAATTTACGTCTACAATCTGTTGGAAAATGAGATGAAGCAGTGGTGAATCCTAGGCCGCTGTTCCACTCGATTGGCACGATTTACAAGTAGAATGACTGCTTTTGGTTAGTAGTGACCCCTGGTGGCTAATAGTTATAAGCTGCAAATGGTAAAGTGAGCTGATTATATATATATATATATATATATATATATAAATATATATATTGATGAATAGAAAGATAGCTAGATAGACAGATCGATAGATATTTATTTCAATGAAATAATTTCTTCATAAAACTAATTGTTTTTGGCTAGGAATTTCTGTATTGTAATAATTTAGGAAAAAAGATTACTTGTCCTAACCAAAAGCAGCAATTCTGCCTATTACAATACTGAGAATTGATCGAGGGCATGCCTTAACCCCAGGGAGATGAGCACTGTTTAACTGAAGCCAATAAGTCCTCGTTAGTATAGTGGTCAGTATCCCCGCCTGTCACGCGGGAGACCGGGGTTCAATTCCCCGACGGGGAGGAGATTCCTTTTATTCACACAATTAAATAAAATGATGTACTTTCTAACATTGTAAAATATATCTGTCATTATCCTTGCCTATTCCGATTGAGAAAAAAGGTTGAATTCACTGATGGCCAAAATGCTTACTGATGTGTTAACTGAAATTCAGAATATGCTCTGAATATTTCAGCATGCACAGGCGTACCATCAAAACCAATTTACGTCTACAATCTGTTGGAAAATGAGATGAAGCAGTGGTGAATCCTAGGCCGCTGTTCCACTCGATTGGCACGATTTACAAGTAGAATGACTGCTTTTGGTTAGTAGTGACCCCTGGTGGCTAATAGTTATAAGCTGCAAATGGTAAAGTGAGCTGATTATATATATATATATATATAAATATATATATTGATGAATAGAAAGATAGCTAGATAGACAGATCGATAGATATTTATTTCAATGAAATAATTTCTTCATAAAACTAATTGTTTTTGGCTAGGAATTTCTGTATTGTAATAATTTAGGAAAAAAGATTACTTGTCCTAACCAAAAGCAGCAATTCTGCCTATTACAATACTGAGAATTGATCGAGGGCATGCCTTAACCCCAGGGAGGTGAGCACTGTTTAACTGAAGCCAATAAGTCCTCGTTAGTATAGTGGTCAGTATCCCCGCCTGTCACGCGGGAGACCGGGGTTCAATTCCCCGACGGGGAGGAGATTCCTTTTATTCACACAATTAAATAAAATGATGTACTTTCTAACATTGTAAAATATATCTGTCATTATCCTTGCCTATTCCGATTGAGAAAAAAGGTTGAATTCACTGATGGCCAAAATGCTTACTGATGTGTTAACTGAAATTCAGAATATGCTCTGAATATTTCAGCATGCACAGGCGTACCATCAAAACCAATTTACGTCTACAATCTGTTGGAAAATGAGATGAAGCAGTGGTGAATCCTAGGCCGCTGTTCCACTCGATTGGCACGATTTACAAGTAGAATGACTGCTTTTGGTTAGTAGTGACCCCTGGTGGCTAATAGTTATAAGCTGCAAATGGTAAAGTGAGCTGATTATATATATATATATATATATAAATATATATATTGATGAATAGAAAGATAGCTAGATAGACAGATCGATAGATATTTATTTCAATGAAATAATTTCTTCATAAAACTAATTGTTTTTGGCTAGGAATTTCTGTATTGTAATAATTTAGGAAAAAAGATTACTTGTCCTAACCAAAAGCAGCAATTCTGCCTATTACAATACTGAGAATTGATCGAGGGCATGCCTTAACCCCAGGGAGATGAGCACTGTTTAACTGAAGCCAATAAGTCCTCGTTAGTATAGTGGTCAGTATCCCCGCCTGTCACGCGGGAGACCGGGGTTCAATTCCCCGACGGGGAGGAGATTCCTTTTATTCACACAATTAAATAAAATGATGTACTTTCTAACATTGTAAAATATATCTGTCATTATCCTTGCCTATTCCGATTGAGAAAACAGGTTGAATTCACTGATGGCCAAAATGCTTACTGATGTGTTAACTGAAATTCAGAATATGCTCTGAATATTTCAGCATGCACAGGCGTACCATCAAAACCAATTTACGTCTACAATCTGTTGGAAAATGAGATGAAGCAGTGGTGAATCCTAGGCCGCTGTTCCACTCGATTGGCACGATTTACAAGTAGAATGACTGCTTTTGGTTAGTAGTGACCCCTGGTGGCTAATAGTTATAAGCTGCAAATGGTAAAGTGAGCTGATTATATATATATATATATTGATGAATAGAAAGATAGCTAGATAGATAGATCGATAGATATTTATTTCAATGAAATAATTTCTTCATAAAACTAATTGTTTTTGGCTAGGAATTTCTGTATTGTAATAATTTAGGAAAAAAGATTACTTGTCCTAACCAAAAGCAGCAATTCTGCCTATTACAATACTGAGAATTGATCGAGGGCATGCCTTAACCCCAGGGAGGTGAGCACTGTTTAACTGAAGCCAATAAGTCCTCGTTAGTATAGTGGTCAGTATCCCCGCCTGTCACGCGGGAGACCGGGGTTCAATTCCCCGACGGGGAGGCGATTCCTTTTATTCACACAATTAAATAAAATGATGTACTTTCTAACATTGTAAAATATATCTGTCATTATCCTTGCCTATTCCGATTGAGAAAAAAGGTTGAATTCACTGATGGCCAAAATGCTTACTGATGTGTTAACTGAAATTCAGAATATGCTCTGAATATTTCAGCATGCACAGGCGTACCATCAAAACCAATTTACGTCTACAATCTGTTGGAAAATGAGATGAAGCAGTGGTGAATCCTAGGCCGCTGTTCCACTCGATTGGCACGATTTACAAGTAGAATGACTGCTTTTGGTTAGTAGTGACCCCTGGTGGCTAATAGTTATAAGCTGCAAATGGTAAAGTGAGCTGATTATATATATATATATATATATAAATATATATATTGATGAATAGAAAGATAGCTAGATAGACAGATCGATAGATATTTATTTCAATGAAATAATTTCTTCATAAAACTAATTGTTTTTGGCTAGGAATTTCTGTATTGTAATAATTTAGGAAAAAAGATTACTTGTCCTAACCAAAAGCAGCAATTCTGCCTATTACAATACTGAGAATTGATCGAGGGCATGCCTTAACCCCAGGGAGATGAGCACTGTTTAACTGAAGCCAATAAGTCCTCGTTAGTATAGTGGTCAGTATCCCCGCCTGTCACGCGGGAGACCGGGGTTCAATTCCCCGACGGGGAGGAGATTCCTTTTATTCACACAATTAAATAAAATGATGTACTTTCTAACATTGTAAAATATATCTGTCATTATCCTTGCCTATTCCGATTGAGAAAAAAGGTTGAATTCACTGATGGCCAAAATGCTTACTGATGTGTTAACTGAAATTCAGAATATGCTCTGAATATTTCAGCATGCACAGGCGTACCATCAAAACCAATTTACGTCTACAATCTGTTGGAAAATGAGATGAAGCAGTGGTGAATCCTAGGCCGCTGTTCCACTCGATTGGCACGATTTACAAGTAGAATGACTGCTTTTGGTTAGTAGTGACCCCTGGTGGCTAATAGTTATAAGCTGCAAATGGTAAAGTGAGCTGATTATATATATATATATATATATATATAAATATATATATTGATGAATAGAAAGATAGCTAGATAGACAGATCGATAGATATTTATTTCAATGAAATAATTTCTTCATAAAACTAATTGTTTTTGGCTAGGAATTTCTGTATTGTAATAATTTAGGAAAAAAGATTACTTGTCCTAACCAAAAGCAGCAATTCTGCCTATTACAATACTGAGAATTGATCGAGGGCATGCCTTAACCCCAGGGAGATGAGCACTGTTTAACTGAAGCCAATAAGTCCTCGTTAGTATAGTGGTCAGTATCCCCGCCTGTCACGCGGGAGACCGGGGTTCAATTCCCCGACGGGGAGGAGATTCCTTTTATTCACACAATTAAATAAAATGATGTACTTTCTAACATTGTAAAATATATCTGTCATTATCCTTGCCTATTCCGATTGAGAAAAAAGGTTGAATTCACTGATGGCCAAAATGCTTACTGATGTGTTAACTGAAATTCAGAATATGCTCTGAATATTTCAGCATGCACAGGCGTACCATCAAAACCAATTTACGTCTACAATCTGTTGGAAAATGAGATGAAGCAGTGGTGAATCCTAGGCCGCTGTTCCACTCGATTGGCACGATTTACAAGTAGAATGACTGCTTTTGGTTAGTAGTGACCCCTGGTGGCTAATAGTTATAAGCTGCAAATGGTAAAGTGAGCTGATTATATATATATATATATATATATATAAATATATATATTGATGAATAGAAAGATAGCTAGATAGACAGATCGATAGATATTTATTTCAATGAAATAATTTCTTCATAAAACTAATTGTTTTTGGCTAGGAATTTCTGTATTGTAATAATTTAGGAAAAAAGATTACTTGTCCTAACCAAAAGCAGCAATTCTGCCTATTACAATACTGAGAATTGATCGAGGGCATGCCTTAACCCCAGGGAGATGAGCACTGTTTAACTGAAGCCAATAAGTCCTCGTTAGTATAGTGGTCAGTATCCCCGCCTGTCACGCGGGAGACCGGGGTTCAATTCCCCGACGGGGAGGAGATTCCTTTTATTCACACAATTAAATAAAATGATGTACTTTCTAACATTGTAAAATATATCTGTCATTATCCTTGCCTATTCCGATTGAGAAAAAAGGTTGAATTCACTGATGGCCAAAATGCTTACTGATGTGTTAACTGAAATTCAGAATATGCTCTGAATATTTCAGCATGCACAGGCGTACCATCAAAACCAATTTACGTCTACAATCTGTTGGAAAATGAGATGAAGCAGTGGTGAATCCTAGGCCGCTGTTCCACTCGATTGGCACGATTTACAAGTAGAATGACTGCTTTTGGTTAGTAGTGACCCCTGGTGGCTAATAGTTATAAGCTGCAAATGGTAAAGTGAGCTGATTATATATATATATATATATATATATATATATATATAAATATATATATTGATGAATAGAAAGATAGCTAGATAGACAGATCGATAGATATTTATTTCAATGAAATAATTTCTTCATAAAACTAATTGTTTTTGGCTAGGAATTTCTGTATTGTAATAATTTAGGAAAAAAGATTACTTGTCCTAACCAAAAGCAGCAATTCTGCCTATTACAATACTGAGAATTGATCGAGGGCATGCCTTAACCCCAGGGAGGTGAGCACTGTTTAACTGAAGCCAATAAGTCCTCGTTAGTATAGTGGTCAGTATCCCCGCCTGTCACGCGGGAGACCGGGGTTCAATTCCCCGACGGGGAGGAGATTCCTTTTATTCACACAATTAAATAAAATGATGTACTTTCTAACATTGTAAAATATATCTGTCATTATCCTTGCCTATTCCGATTGAGAAAAAAGGTTGAATTCACTGATGGCCAAAATGCTTACTGATGTGTTAACTGAAATTCAGAATATGCTCTGAATATTTCAGCATGCACAGGCGTACCATCAAAACCAATTTACGTCTACAATCTGTTGGAAAATGAGATGAAGCAGTGGTGAATCCTAGGCCGCTGTTCCACTCGATTGGCACGATTTACAAGTAGAATGACTGCTTTTGGTTAGTAGTGACCCCTGGTGGCTAATAGTTATAAGCTGCAAATGGTAAAGTGAGCTGATTATATATATATATATATATATAAATATATATATTGATGAATAGAAAGATAGCTAGATAGACAGATCGATAGATATTTATTTCAATGAAATAATTTCTTCATAAAACTAATTGTTTTTGGCTAGGAATTTCTGTATTGTAATAATTTAGGAAAAAAGATTACTTGTCCTAACCAAAAGCAGCAATTCTGCCTATTACAATACTGAGAATTGATCGAGGGCATGCCTTAACCCCAGGGAGATGAGCACTGTTTAACTGAAGCCAATAAGTCCTCGTTAGTATAGTGGTCAGTATCCCCGCCTGTCACGCGGGAGACCGGGGTTCAATTCCCCGACGGGGAGGAGATTCCTTTTATTCACACAATTAAATAAAATGATGTACTTTCTAACATTGTAAAATATATCTGTCATTATCCTTGCCTATTCCGATTGAGAAAACAGGTTGAATTCACTGATGGCCAAAATGCTTACTGATGTGTTAACTGAAATTCAGAATATGCTCTGAATATTTCAGCATGCACAGGCGTACCATCAAAACCAATTTACGTCTACAATCTGTTGGAAAATGAGATGAAGCAGTGGTGAATCCTAGGCCGCTGTTCCACTCGATTGGCACGATTTACAAGTAGAATGACTGCTTTTGGTTAGTAGTGACCCCTGGTGGCTAATAGTTATAAGCTGCAAATGGTAAAGTGAGCTGATTATATATATATATATATTGATGAATAGAAAGATAGCTAGATAGACAGATCGATAGATATTTATTTCAATGAAATAATTTCTTCATAAAACTAATTGTTTTTGGCTAGGAATTTCTGTATTGTAATAATTTAGGAAAAAAGATTACTTGTCCTAACCAAAAGCAGCAATTCTGCCTATTACAATACTGAGAATTGATCGAGGGCATGCCTTAACCCCAGGGAGGTGAGCACTGTTTAACTGAAGCCAATAAGTCCTCGTTAGTATAGTGGTCAGTATCCCCGCCTGTCACGCGGGAGACCGGGGTTCAATTCCCCGACGGGGAGGCGATTCCTTTTATTCACACAATTAAATAAAATGATGTACTTTCTAACATTGTAAAATATATCTGTCATTATCCTTGCCTATTCCGATTGAGAAAAAAGGTTGAATTCACTGATGGCCAAAATGCTTACTGATGTGTTAACTGAAATTCAGAATATGCTCTGAATATTTCAGCATGCACAGGCATACCATCAAAACCAATTTACGTCTACAATCTGTTGGAAAATGAGATGAAGCAGTGGTGAATCCTAGGCCGCTGTTCCACTCAATTGGCACGATTTACAAGTAGAATGACTGCTTTTGGTTAGGAGTGACCCCTGGTGGCTAATAGTTATAAGCTGCAAATGGTAAAGTGAGCAGATTATATATATATATATATATATATATATAAATATATATATTGATGAATAGAAAGATAGCTAGATAGACAGATCGATAGATATTTATTTCAATGAAATAATTTCTTCATAAAACTAATTGTTTTTGGCTAGGAATTTCTGTATTGTAATAATTTAGGAAAAAAGATTACTTGTCCTAACCAAAAGCAGCAATTCTGCCTATTACAATACTGAGAATTGATTGAGGGCATGCCTTAACCCCAGGGAGATGAGCACTGTTTAACTGAAGCCAATAAGTCCTCGTTAGTATAGTGGTCAGTATCCCCGCCTGTCACGCGGGAGACCGGGGTTCAATTCCCCGACGGGGAGGAGATTCCTTTTATTCACACAATTAAATAAAATGATGTACTTTCTAACATTGTAAAATATATCTGTCATTATCCTTGCCTATTCCGATTGAGAAAAAAGGTTGAATTCACTGATGGCCAAAATGCTTACTGATGTGTTAACTGAAATTCAGAATATGCTCTGAATATTTCAGCATGCACAGGCGTACCATCAAAACCAATTTACGTCTACAATCTGTTGGAAAATGAGATGAAGCAGTGGTGAATCCTAGGCCGCTGTTCCACTCGATTGGCACGATTTACAAGTAGAATGACTGCTTTTGGTTAGTAGTGACCCCTGGTGGCTAATAGTTATAAGCTGCAAATGGTAAAGTGAGCTGATTATATATATATATATATATATAAATATATATATTGATGAATAGAAAGATAGCTAGATAGACAGATCGATAGATATTTATTTCAATGAAATAATTTCTTCATAAAACTAATTGTTTTTGGCTAGGAATTTCTGTATTGTAATAATTTAGGAAAAAAGATTACTTGTCCTAACCAAAAGCAGCAATTCTGCCTATTACAATACTGAGAATTGATCGAGGGCATGCCTTAACCCCAGGGAGGTGAGCACTGTTTAACTGAAGCCAATAAGTCCTCGTTAGTATAGTGGTCAGTATCCCCGCCTGTCACGCGGGAGACCGGGGTTCAATTCCCCGACGGGGAGGAGATTCCTTTTATTCACACAATTAAATAAAATGATGTACTTTCTAACATTGTAAAATATATCTGTCATTATCCTTGCCTATTCCGATTGAGAAAAAAGGTTGAATTCACTGATGGCCAAAATGCTTACTGATGTGTTAACTGAAATTCAGAATATGCTCTGAATATTTCAGCATGCACAGGCGTACCATCAAAACCAATTTACGTCTACAATCTGTTGGAAAATGAGATGAAGCAGTGGTGAATCCTAGGCCGCTGTTCCACTCGATTGGCACGATTTACAAGTAGAATGACTGCTTTTGGTTAGTAGTGACCCCTGGTGGCTAATAGTTATAAGCTGCAAATGGTAAAGTGAGCTGATTATATATATATATATATATATAAATATATATATTGATGAATAGAAAGATAGCTAGATAGACAGATCGATAGATATTTATTTCAATGAAATAATTTCTTCATAAAACTAATTGTTTTTGGCTAGGAATTTCTGTATTGTAATAATTTAGGAAAAAAGATTACTAGTCCTAACCAAAAGCAGCAATTCTGCCTATTACAATACTGAGAATTGATCGAGGGCATGCCTTAACCCCAGGGAGATGAGCACTGTTTAACTGAAGCCAATAAGTCCTCGTTAGTATAGTGGTCAGTATCCCCGCCTGTCACGCGGGAGACCGGGGTTCAATTCCCCGACGGGGAGGAGATTCCTTTTATTCACACAATTAAATAAAATGATGTACTTTCTAACATTGTAAAATATATCTGTCATTATCCTTGCCTATTCCGATTGAGAAAAAAGGTTGAATTCACTGATGGCCAAAATGCTTACTGATGTGTTAACTGAAATTCAGAATATGCTCTGAATATTTCAGCATGCACAGGCGTACCATCAAAACCAATTTACGTCTACAATCTGTTGGAAAATGAGATGAAGCAGTGGTGAATCCTAGGCCGCTGTTCCACTCGATTGGCACGATTTACAAGTAGAATGACTGCTTTTGGTTAGTAGTGACCCCTGGTGGCTAATAGTTATAAGCTGCAAATGGTAAAGTGAGCTGATTATATATATATATATATATATATATATATAAATATATATATTGATGAATAGAAAGATAGCTAGATAGACAGATCGATAGATATTTATTTCAATGAAATAATTTCTTCATAAAACTAATTGTTTTTGGCTAGGAATTTCTGTATTGTAATAATTTAGGAAAAAAGATTACTTGTCCTAACCAAAAGCAGCAATTCTGCCTATTACAATACTGAGAATTGATCGAGGGCATGCCTTAACCCCAGGGAGATGAGCACTGTTTAACTGAAGCCAATAAGTCCTCGTTAGTATAGTGGTCAGTATCCCCGCCTGTCACGCGGGAGACCGGGGTTCAATTCCCCGACGGGGAGGAGATTCCTTTTATTCACACAATTAAATAAAATGATGTACTTTCTAACATTGTAAAATATATCTGTCATTATCCTTGCCTATTCCGATTGAGAAAAAAGGTTGAATTCACTGATGGCCAAAATGCTTACTGATGTGTTAACTGAAATTCAGAATATGCTCTGAATATTTCAGCATGCACAGGCGTACCATCAAAACCAATTTACGTCTACAATCTGTTGGAAAATGAGATGAAGCAGTGGTGAATCCTAGGCCGCTGTTCCACTCGATTGGCATGATTTACAAGTAGAATGACTGCTTTTGGTTAGTAGTGACCCCTGGTGGCTAATAGTTATAAGCTGCAAATGGTAAAGTGAGCTGATTATATATATATATATATATAAATATATATATTGATGAATAGAAAGATAGCTAGATAGACAGATCGATAGATATTTATTTCAATGAAATAATTTCTTCATAAAACTAATTGTTTTTGGCTAGGAATTTCTGTATTGTAATAATTTAGGAAAAAAGATTACTTGTCCTAACCAAAAGCAGCAATTCTGCCTATTACAATACTGAGAATTGATCGAGGGCATGCCTTAACCCCAGGGAGATGAGCACTGTTTAACTGAAGCCAATAAGTCCTCGTTAGTATAGTGGTCAGTATCCCCGCCTGTCACGCGGGAGACCGGGGTTCAATTCCCCGACGGGGAGGAGATTCCTTTTATTCACACAATTAAATAAAATGATGTACTTTCTAACATTGTAAAATATATCTGTCATTATCCTTGCCTATTCCGATTGAGAAAAAAGGTTGAATTCACTGATGGCCAAAATGCTTACTGATGTGTTAACTGAAATTCAGAATATGCTCTGAATATTTCAGCATGCACAGGCGTACCATCAAAACCAATTTACGTCTACAATCTGTTGGAAAATGAGATGAAGCAGTGGTGAATCCTAGGCCGCTGTTCCACTCGATTGGCACGATTTACAAGTAGAATGACTGCTTTTGGTTAGTAGTGACCCCTGGTGGCTAATAGTTATAAGCTGCAAATGGTAAAGTGAGCTGATTATATATATATATATATATATATATATATATATATAAATATATATATTGATGAATAGAAAGATAGCTAGATAGACAGATCAATAGATATTTATTTCAATGAAATAATTTCTTCATAAAACTAATTGTTTTTGGCTAGGAATTTCTGTATTGTAATAATTTAGGAAAAAAGATTACTTGTCCTAACCAAAAGCAGCAATTCTGCCTATTACAATACTGAGAATTGATCGAGGGCATGCCTTAACCCCAGGGAGATGAGCACTGTTTAACTGAAGCCAATAAGTCCTCGTTAGTATAGTGGTCAGTATCCCCGCCTGTCACGCGGGAGACCGGGGTTCAATTCCCCGACGGGGAGGAGATTCCTTTTATTCACACAATTAAATAAAATGATGTACTTTCTAACATTGTAAAATATATCTGTCATTATCCTTGCCTATTCCGATTGAGAAAAAAGGTTGAATTCACTGATGGCCAAAATGCTTACTGATGTGTTAACTGAAATTCAGAATATGCTCTGAATATTTCAGCATGCACAGGCGTACCATCAAAACCAATTTACGTCTACAATCTGTTGGAAAATGAGATGAAGCAGTGGTGAATCCTAGGCCGCTGTTCCACTCGATTGGCACGATTTACAAGTAGAATGACTGCTTTTGGTTAGTAGTGACCCCTGGTGGCTAATAGTTATAAGCTGCAAATGGTAAAGTGAGCTGATTATATATATATATATATATAAATATATATATTGATGAATAGAAAGATAGCTAGATAGACAGATCGATAGATATTTATTTCAATGAAATAATTTCTTCATAAAACTAATTGTTTTTGGCTAGGAATTTCTGTATTGTAATAATTTAGGAAAAAAGATTACTTGTCCTAACCAAAAGCAGCAATTCTGCCTATTACAATACTGAGAATTGATCGAGGGCATGCCTTAACCCCAGGGAGGTGAGCACTGTTTAACTGAAGCCAATAAGTCCTCGTTAGTATAGTGGTCAGTATCCCCGCCTGTCACGCGGGAGACCGGGGTTCAATTCCCCGACGGGGAGGAGATTCCTTTTATTCACACAATTAAATAAAATGATGTACTTTCTAACATTGTAAAATATATCTGTCATTATCCTTGCCT
Source organism: Lissotriton vulgaris (assembly GCF_964263255.1). Taxonomy (NCBI): domain Eukaryota; kingdom Metazoa; phylum Chordata; class Amphibia; order Caudata; family Salamandridae; genus Lissotriton; species Lissotriton vulgaris. Next base: position 230,968,103 of record NC_141685.1, read on the forward strand.
ATTCCGATTGAGAAAAAAGGTTGAATTCACTGATGGCCAAAATGCTTACTGATGTGTTAACTGAAATTCAGAATATGCTCTGAATATTTCAGCATGCACAGGCGTACCATCAAAACCAATTTACGTCTACAATCTGTTGGAAAATGAGATGAAGCAGTGGTGAATCCTAGGCCGCTGTTCCACTCGATTGGCACGATTTACAAGTAGAATGACTGCTTTTGGTTAGTAGTGACCCCTGGTGGCTAATAGTTATAAGCTGCAAATGGTAAAGTGAGCTGATTATATATATATATATATATATATAAATATATATATTGATGAATAGAAAGATAGCTAGATAGACAGATCGATAGATATTTATTTCAATGAAATAATTTCTTCATAAAACTAATTGTTTTTGGCTAGGAATTTCTGTATTGTAATAATTTAGGAAAAAAGATTACTTGTCCTAACCAAAAGCAGCAATTCTGCCTATTACAATACTGAGAATTGATCGAGGGCATGCCTTAACCCCAGGGAGATGAGCACTGTTTAACTGAAGCCAATAAGTCCTCGTTAGTATAGTGGTCAGTATCCCCGCCTGTCACGCGGGAGACCGGGGTTCAATTCCCCGACGGGGAGGAGATTCCTTTTATTCACACAATTAAATAAAATGATGTACTTTCTAACATTGTAAAATATATCTGTCATTATCCTTGCCTATTCCGATTGAGAAAACAGGTTGAATTCACTGATGGCCAAAATGCTTACTGATGTGTTAACTGAAATTCAGAATATGCTCTGAATATTTCAGCATGCACAGGCGTACCATCAAAACCAATTTACGTCTACAATCTGTTGGAAAATGAGATGAAGCAGTGGTGAATCCTAGGCCGCTGTTCCACTCGATTGGCACGATTTACAAGTAGAATGACTGCTTTTGGTTAGTAGTGACCCCTGGTGGCTAATAGTTATAAGCTGCAAATGGTAAAGTGAGCTGATTATATATATATATATATTGATGAATAGAAAGATAGCTAGATAGATAGATCGATAGATATTTATTTCAATGAAATAATTTCTTCATAAAACTAATTGTTTTTGGCTAGGAATTTCTGTATTGTAATAATTTAGGAAAAAAGATTACTTGTCCTAACCAAAAGCAGCAATTCTGCCTATTACAATACTGAGAATTGATCGAGGGCATGCCTTAACCCCAGGGAGGTGAGCACTGTTTAACTGAAGCCAATAAGTCCTCGTTAGTATAGTGGTCAGTATCCCCGCCTGTCACGCGGGAGACCGGGGTTCAATTCCCCGACGGGGAGGCGATTCCTTTTATTCACACAATTAAATAAAATGATGTACTTTCTAACATTGTAAAATATATCTGTCATTATCCTTGCCTATTCCGATTGAGAAAAAAGGTTGAATTCACTGATGGCCAAAATGCTTACTGATGTGTTAACTGAAATTCAGAATATGCTCTGAATATTTCAGCATGCACAGGCGTACCATCAAAACCAATTTACGTCTACAATCTGTTGGAAAATGAGATGAAGCAGTGGTGAATCCTAGGCCGCTGTTCCACTCGATTGGCACGATTTACAAGTAGAATGACTGCTTTTGGTTAGTAGTGACCCCTGGTGGCTAATAGTTATAAGCTGCAAATGGTAAAGTGAGCTGATTATATATATATATATATATATAAATATATATATTGATGAATAGAAAGATAGCTAGATAGACAGATCGATAGATATTTATTTCAATGAAATAATTTCTTCATAAAACTAATTGTTTTTGGCTAGGAATTTCTGTATTGTAATAATTTAGGAAAAAAGATTACTTGTCCTAACCAAAAGCAGCAATTCTGCCTATTACAATACTGAGAATTGATCGAGGGCATGCCTTAACCCCAGGGAGATGAGCACTGTTTAACTGAAGCCAATAAGTCCTCGTTAGTATAGTGGTCAGTATCCCCGCCTGTCACGCGGGAGACCGGGGTTCAATTCCCCGACGGGGAGGAGATTCCTTTTATTCACACAATTAAATAAAATGATGTACTTTCTAACATTGTAAAATATATCTGTCATTATCCTTGCCTATTCCGATTGAGAAAAAAGGTTGAATTCACTGATGGCCAAAATGCTTACTGATGTGTTAACTGAAATTCAGAATATGCTCTGAATATTTCAGCATGCACAGGCGTACCATCAAAACCAATTTACGTCTACAATCTGTTGGAAAATGAGATGAAGCAGTGGTGAATCCTAGGCCGCTGTTCCACTCGATTGGCACGATTTACAAGTAGAATGACTGCTTTTGGTTAGTAGTGACCCCTGGTGGCTAATAGTTATAAGCTGCAAATGGTAAAGTGAGCTGATTATATATATATATATATATATAAATATATATATTGATGAATAGAAAGATAGCTAGATAGACAGATCGATAGATATTTATTTCAATGAAATAATTTCTTCATAAAACTAATTGTTTTTGGCTAGGAATTTCTGTATTGTAATAATTTAGGAAAAAAGATTACTTGTCCTAACCAAAAGCAGCAATTCTGCCTATTACAATACTGAGAATTGATCGAGGGCATGCCTTAACCCCAGGGAGGTGAGCACTGTTTAACTGAAGCCAATAAGTCCTCGTTAGTATAGTGGTCAGTATCCCCGCCTGTCACGCGGGAGACCGGGGTTCAATTCCCCGACGGGGAGGAGATTCCTTTTATTCACACAATTAAATAAAATGATGTACTTTCTAACATTGTAAAATATATCTGTCATTATCCTTGCCTATTCCGATTGAGAAAAAAGGTTGAATTCACTGATGGCCAAAATGCTTACTGATGTGTTAACTGAAATTCAGAATATGCTCTGAATATTTCAGCATGCACAGGCGTACCATCAAAACCAATTTACGTCTACAATCTGTTGGAAAATGAGATGAAGCAGTGGTGAATCCTAGGCCGCTGTTCCACTCGATTGGCACGATTTACAAGTAGAATGACTGCTTTTGGTTAGTAGTGACCCCTGGTGGCTAATAGTTATAAGCTGCAAATGGTAAAGTGAGCTGATTATATATATATATATATATATAAATATATATATTGATGAATAGAAAGATAGCTAGATAGACAGATCGATAGATATTTATTTCAATGAAATAATTTCTTCATAAAACTAATTGTTTTTGGCTAGGAATTTCTGTATTGTAATAATTTAGGAAAAAAGATTACTTGTCCTAACCAAAAGCAGCAATTCTGCCTATTACAATACTGAGAATTGATCGAGGGCATGCCTTAACCCCAGGGAGATGAGCACTGTTTAACTGAAGCCAATAAGTCCTCGTTAGTATAGTGGTCAGTATCCCCGCCTGTCACGCGGGAGACCGGGGTTCAATTCCCCGACGGGGAGGAGATTCCTTTTATTCACACAATTAAATAAAATGATGTACTTTCTAACATTGTAAAATATATCTGTCATTATCCTTGCCTATTCCGATTGAGAAAACAGGTTGAATTCACAGATGGCCAAAATGCTTACTGATGTGTTAACTGAAATTCAGAATATGCTCTGAATATTTCAGCATGCACAGGCGTACCATCAAAACCAATTTACGTCTACAATCTGTTGGAAAATGAGATGAAGCAGTGGTGAATCCTAGGCCGCTGTTCCACTCGATTGGCACGATTTACAAGTAGAATGACTGCTTTTGGTTAGTAGTGACCCCTGGTGGCTAATAGTTATAAGCTGCAAATGGTAAAGTGAGCTGATTATATATATATATATATTGATGAATAGAAAGATAGCTAGATAGACAGATCGATAGATATTTATTTCAATGAAATAATTTCTTCATAAAACTAATTGTTTTTGGCTAGGAATTTCTGTATTGTAATAATTTAGGAAAAAAGATTACTTGTCCTAACCAAAAGCAGCAATTCTGCCTATTACAATACTGAGAATTGATCGAGGGCATGCCTTAACCCCAGGGAGGTGAGCACTGTTTAACTGAAGCCAATAAGTCCTCGTTAGTATAGTGGTCAGTATCCCCGCCTGTCACGCGGGAGACCGGGGTTCAATTCCCCGACGGGGAGGAGATTCCTTTTATTCACACAATTAAATAAAATGATGTACTTTCTAACATTGTAAAATATATCTGTCATTATCCTTGCCTATTCCGATTGAGAAAAAAGGTTGAATTCACTGATGGCCAAAATGCTTACTGATGTGTTAACTGAAATTCAGAATATGCTCTGAATATTTCAGCATGCACAGGCGTACCATCAAAACCAATTTACGTCTACAATCTGTTGGAAAATGAGATGAAGCAGTGGTGAATCCTAGGCCGCTGTTCCACTCGATTGGCATGATTTACAAGTAGAATGACTGCTTTTGGTTAGTAGTGACCCCTGGTGGCTAATAGTTATAAGCTGCAAATGGTAAAGTGAGCTGATTATATATATATATATATATAAATATATATATTGATGAATAGAAAGATAGCTAGATAGACAGATCGATAGATATTTATTTCAATGAAATAATTTCTTCATAAAACTAATTGTTTTTGGCTAGGAATTTCTGTATTGTAATAATTTAGGAAAAAAGATTACTTGTCCTAACCAAAAGCAGCAATTCTGCCTATTACAATACTGAGAATTGATCGAGGGCATGCCTTAACCCCAGGGAGATGAGCACTGTTTAACTGAAGCCAATAAGTCCTCGTTAGTATAGTGGTCAGTATCCCCGCCTGTCACGCGGGAGACCGGGGTTCAATTCCCCGACGGGGAGGAGATTCCTTTTATTCACACAATTAAATAAAATGATGTACTTTCTAACATTGTAAAATATATCTGTCATTATCCTTGCCTATTCCGATTGAGAAAAAAGGTTGAATTCACTGATGGCCAAAATGCTTACTGATGTGTTAACTGAAATTCAGAATATGCTCTGAATATTTCAGCATGCACAGGCGTACCATCAAAACCAATTTACGTCTACAATCTGTTGGAAAATGAGATGAAGCAGTGGTGAATCCTAGGCCGCTGTTCCACTCGATTGGCACGATTTACAAGTAGAATGACTGCTTTTGGTTAGTAGTGACCCCTGGTGGCTAATAGTTATAAGCTGCAAATGGTAAAGTGAGCTGATTATATATATATATATATATATATATATATATATATAAATATATATATTGATGAATAGAAAGATAGCTAGATAGACAGATCAATAGATATTTATTTCAATGAAATAATTTCTTCATAAAACTAATTGTTTTTGGCTAGGAATTTCTGTATTGTAATAATTTAGGAAAAAAGATTACTTGTCCTAACCAAAAGCAGCAATTCTGCCTATTACAATACTGAGAATTGATCGAGGGCATGCCTTAACCCCAGGGAGATGAGCACTGTTTAACTGAAGCCAATAAGTCCTCGTTAGTATAGTGGTCAGTATCCCCGCCTGTCACGCGGGAGACCGGGGTTCAATTCCCCGACGGGGAGGAGATTCCTTTTATTCACACAATTAAATAAAATGATGTACTTTCTAACATTGTAAAATATATCTGTCATTATCCTTGCCTATTCCGATTGAGAAAAAAGGTTGAATTCACTGATGGCCAAAATGCTTACTGATGTGTTAACTGAAATTCAGAATATGCTCTGAATATTTCAGCATGCACAGGCGTACCATCAAAACCAATTTACGTCTACAATCTGTTGGAAAATGAGATGAAGCAGTGGTGAATCCTAGGCCGCTGTTCCACTCGATTGGCACGATTTACAAGTAGAATGACTGCTTTTGGTTAGTAGTGACCCCTGGTGGCTAATAGTTATAAGCTGCAAATGGTAAAGTGAGCTGATTATATATATATATATATATAAATATATATATTGATGAATAGAAAGATAGCTAGATAGACAGATCGATAGATATTTATTTCAATGAAATAATTTCTTCATAAAACTAATTGTTTTTGGCTAGGAATTTCTGTATTGTAATAATTTAGGAAAAAAGATTACTTGTCCTAACCAAAAGCAGCAATTCTGCCTATTACAATACTGAGAATTGATCGAGGGCATGCCTTAACCCCAGGGAGGTGAGCACTGTTTAACTGAAGCCAATAAGTCCTCGTTAGTATAGTGGTCAGTATCCCCGCCTGTCACGCGGGAGACCGGGGTTCAATTCCCCGACGGGGAGGAGATTCCTTTTATTCACACAATTAAATAAAATGATGTACTTTCTAACATTGTAAAATATATCTGTCATTATCCTTGCCTATTCCGATTGAGAAAAAAGGTTGAATTCACTGATGGCCAAAATGCTTACTGATGTGTTAACTGAAATTCAGAATATGCTCTGAATATTTCAGCATGCACAGGCGTACCATCAAAACCAATTTACGTCTACAATCTGTTGGAAAATGAGATGAAGCAGTGGTGAATCCTAGGCCGCTGTTCCACTCGATTGGCACGATTTACAAGTAGAATGACTGCTTTTGGTTAGTAGTGACCCCTGGTGGCTAATAGTTATAAGCTGCAAATGGTAAAGTGAGCTGATTATATATATATATATATATATATAAATATATATATTGATGAATAGAAAGATAGCTAGATAGACAGATCGATAGATATTTATTTCAATGAAATAATTTCTTCATAAAACTAATTGTTTTTGGCTAGGAATTTCTGTATTGTAATAATTTAGGAAAAAAGATTACTTGTCCTAACCAAAAGCAGCAATTCTGCCTATTACAATACTGAGAATTGATCGAGGGCATGCCTTAACCCCAGGGAGATGAGCACTGTTTAACTGAAGCCAATAAGTCCTCGTTAGTATAGTGGTCAGTATCCCCGCCTGTCACGCGGGAGACCGGGGTTCAATTCCCCGACGGGGAGGAGATTCCTTTTATTCACACAATTAAATAAAATGATGTACTTTCTAACATTGTAAAATATATCTGTCATTATCCTTGCCTATTCCGATTGAGAAAACAGGTTGAATTCACTGATGGCCAAAATGCTTACTGATGTGTTAACTGAAATTCAGAATATGCTCTGAATATTTCAGCATGCACAGGCGTACCATCAAAACCAATTTACGTCTACAATCTGTTGGAAAATGAGATGAAGCAGTGGTGAATCCTAGGCCGCTGTTCCACTCGATTGGCACGATTTACAAGTAGAATGACTGCTTTTGGTTAGTAGTGACCCCTGGTGGCTAATAGTTATAAGCTGCAAATGGTAAAGTGAGCTGATTATATATATATATATATTGATGAATAGAAAGATAGCTAGATAGATAGATCGATAGATATTTATTTCAATGAAATAATTTCTTCATAAAACTAATTGTTTTTGGCTAGGAATTTCTGTATTGTAATAATTTAGGAAAAAAGATTACTTGTCCTAACCAAAAGCAGCAATTCTGCCTATTACAATACTGAGAATTGATCGAGGGCATGCCTTAACCCCAGGGAGGTGAGCACTGTTTAACTGAAGCCAATAAGTCCTCGTTAGTATAGTGGTCAGTATCCCCGCCTGTCACGCGGGAGACCGGGGTTCAATTCCCCGACGGGGAGGCGATTCCTTTTATTCACACAATTAAATAAAATGATGTACTTTCTAACATTGTAAAATATATCTGTCATTATCCTTGCCTATTCCGATTGAGAAAAAAGGTTGAATTCACTGATGGCCAAAATGCTTACTGATGTGTTAACTGAAATTCAGAATATGCTCTGAATATTTCAGCATGCACAGGCGTACCATCAAAACCAATTTACGTCTACAATCTGTTGGAAAATGAGATGAAGCAGTGGTGAATCCTAGGCCGCTGTTCCACTCGATTGGCACGATTTACAAGTAGAATGACTGCTTTTGGTTAGTAGTGACCCCTGGTGGCTAATAGTTATAAGCTGCAAATGGTAAAGTGAGCTGATTATATATATATATATATATATAAATATATATATTGATGAATAGAAAGATAGCTAGATAGACAGATCGATAGATATTTATTTCAATGAAATAATTTCTTCATAAAACTAATTGTTTTTGGCTAGGAATTTCTGTATTGTAATAATTTAGGAAAAAAGATTACTTGTCCTAACCAAAAGCAGCAATTCTGCCTATTACAATACTGAGAATTGATCGAGGGCATGCCTTAACCCCAGGGAGATGAGCACTGTTTAACTGAAGCCAATAAGTCCTCGTTAGTATAGTGGTCAGTATCCCCGCCTGTCACGCGGGAGACCGGGGTTCAATTCCCCGACGGGGAGGAGATTCCTTTTATTCACACAATTAAATAAAATGATGTACTTTCTAACATTGTAAAATATATCTGTCATTATCCTTGCCTATTCCGATTGAGAAAAAAGGTTGAATTCACTGATGGCCAAAATGCTTACTGATGTGTTAACTGAAATTCAGAATATGCTCTGAATATTTCAGCATGCACAGGCGTACCATCAAAACCAATTTACGTCTACAATCTGTTGGAAAATGAGATGAAGCAGTGGTGAATCCTAGGCCGCTGTTCCACTCGATTGGCACGATTTACAAGTAGAATGACTGCTTTTGGTTAGTAGTGACCCCTGGTGGCTAATAGTTATAAGCTGCAAATGGTAAAGTGAGCTGATTATATATATATATATATATATATATATATATATATAAATATATATATTGATGAATAGAAAGATAGCTAGATAGACAGATCGATAGATATTTATTTCAATGAAATAATTTCTTCATAAAACTAATTGTTTTTGGCTAGGAATTTCTGTATTGTAATAATTTAGGAAAAAAGATTACTTGTCCTAACCAAAAGCAGCAATTCTGCCTATTACAATACTGAGAATTGATCGAGGGCATGCCTTAACCCCAGGGAGATGAGCACTGTTTAACTGAAGCCAATAAGTCCTCGTTAGTATAGTGGTCAGTATCCCCGCCTGTCACGTGGGAGACCGGGGTTCAATTCCCCGACGGGGAGGAGATTCCTTTTATTCACACAATTAAATAAAATGATGTACTTTCTAACATTGTAAAATATATCTGTCATTATCCTTGCCTATTCCGATTGAGAAAAAAGGTTGAATTCACTGATGGCCAAAATGCTTACTGATGTGTTAACTGAAATTCAGAATATGCTCTGAATATTTCAGCATGCACAGGCGTACCATCAAAACCAATTTACGTCTACAATCTGTTGGAAAATGAGATGAAGCAGTGGTGAATCCTAGGCCGCTGTTCCACTCGATTGGCACGATTTACAAGTAGAATGACTGCTTTTGGTTAGTAGTGACCCCTGGTGGCTAATAGTTATAAGCTGCAAATGGTAAAGTGAGCTGATTATATATATATATATATATATAAATATATATATTGATGAATAGAAAGATAGCTAGATAGACAGATCGATAGATATTTATTTCAATGAAATAATTTCTTCATAAAACTAATTGTTTTTGGCTAGGAATTTCTGTATTGTAATAATTTAGGAAAAAAGATTACTTGTCCTAACCAAAAGCAGCAATTCTGCCTATTACAATACTGAGAATTGATCGAGGGCATGCCTTAACCCCAGGGAGATGAGCACTGTTTAACTGAAGCCAATAAGTCCTCGTTAGTATAGTGGTCAGTATCCCCGCCTGTCACGCGGGAGACCGGGGTTCAATTCCCCGACGGGGAGGAGATTCCTTTTATTCACACAATTAAATAAAATGATGTACTTTCTAACATTGTAAAATATATCTGTCATTATCCTTGCCTATTCCGATTGAGAAAAAAGGTTGAATTCACTGATGGCCAAAATGCTTACTGATGTGTTAACTGAAATTCAGAATATGCTCTGAATATTTCAGCATGCACAGGCGTACCATCAAAACCAATTTACGTCTACAATCTGTTGGAAAATGAGATGAAGCAGTGGTGAATCCTAGGCCGCTGTTCCACTCGATTGGCACGATTTACAAGTAGAATGACTGCTTTTGGTTAGTAGTGACCCCTGGTGGCTAATAGTTATAAGCTGCAAATGGTAAAGTGAGCTGATTATATATATATATATATATATATATATATATATATAAATATATATATTGATGAATAGAAAGATAGCTAGATAGACAGATCGATAGATATTTATTTCAATGAAATAATTTCTTCATAAAACTAATTGTTTTTGGCTAGGAATTTCTGTATTGTAATAATTTAGGAAAAAAGATTACTTGTCCTAACCAAAAGCAGCAATTCTGCCTATTACAATACTGAGAATTGATCGAGGGCATGCCTTAACCCCAGGGAGATGAGCACTGTTTAACTGAAGCCAATAAGTCCTCGTTAGTATAGTGGTCAGTATCCCCGCCTGTCACGTGGGAGACCGGGGTTCAATTCCCCGACGGGGAGGAGATTCCTTTTATTCACACAATTAAATAAAATGATGTACTTTCTAACATTGTAAAATATATCTGTCATTATCCTTGCCTATTCCGATTGAGAAAAAAGGTTGAATTCACTGATGGCCAAAATGCTTACTGATGTGTTAACTGAAATTCAGAATATGCTCTGAATATTTCAGCATGCACAGGCGTACCATCAAAACCAATTTACGTCTACAATCTGTTGGAAAATGAGATGAAGCAGTGGTGAATCCTAGGCCGCTGTTCCACTCGATTGGCACGATTTACAAGTAGAATGACTGCTTTTGGTTAGTAGTGACCCCTGGTGGCTAATAGTTATAAGCTGCAAATGGTAAAGTGAGCTGATTATATATATATATATATATATAAATATATATATTGATGAATAGAAAGATAGCTAGATAGACAGATCGATAGATATTTATTTCAATGAAATAATTTCTTCATAAAACTAATTGTTTTTGGCTAGGAATTTCTGTATTGTAATAATTTAGGAAAAAAGATTACTTGTCCTAACCAAAAGCAGCAATTCTGCCTATTACAATACTGAGAATTGATCGAGGGCATGCCTTAACCCCAGGGAGGTGAGCACTGTTTAACTGAAGCCAATAAGTCCTCGTTAGTATAGTGGTCAGTATCCCCGCCTGTCACGCGGGAGACCGGGGTTCAATTCCCCGACGGGGAGGAGATTCCTTTTATTCACACAATTAAATAAAATGATGTACTTTCTAACATTGTAAAATATATCTGTCATTATCCTTGCCTATTCCGATTGAGAAAAAAGGTTGAATTCACTGATGGCCAAAATGCTTACTGATGTGTTAACTGAAATTCAGAATATGCTCTGAATATTTCAGCATGCACAGGCGTACCATCAAAACCAATTTACGTCTACAATCTGTTGGAAAATGAGATGAAGCAGTGGTGAATCCTAGGCCGCTGTTCCACTCGATTGGCACGATTTACAAGTAGAATGACTGCTTTTGGTTAGTAGTGACCCCTGGTGGCTAATAGTTATAAGCTGCAAATGGTAAAGTGAGCTGATTATATATATATATATATATATAAATATATATATTGATGAATAGAAAGATAGCTAGATAGACAGATCGATAGATATTTATTTCAATGAAATAATTTCTTCATAAAACTAATTGTTTTTGGCTAGGAATTTCTGTATTGTAATAATTTAGGAAAAAAGATTACTTGTCCTAACCAAAAGCAGCAATTCTGCCTATTACAATACTGAGAATTGATCGAGGGCATGCCTTAACCCCAGGGAGATGAGCACTGTTTAACTGAAGCCAATAAGTCCTCGTTAGTATAGTGGTCAGTATCCCCGCCTGTCACGCGGGAGACCGGGGTTCAATTCCCCGACGGGGAGGAGATTCCTTTTATTCACACAATTAAATAAAATGATGTACTTTCTAACATTGTAAAATATATCTGTCATTATCCTTGCCTATTCCGATTGAGAAAACAGGTTGAATTCACTGATGGCCAAAATGCTTACTGATGTGTTAACTGAAATTCAGAATATGCTCTGAATATTTCAGCATGCACAGGCGTACCATCAAAACCAATTTACGTCTACAATCTGTTGGAAAATGAGATGAAGCAGTGGTGAATCCTAGGCCGCTGTTCCACTCGATTGGCACGATTTACAAGTAGAATGACTGCTTTTGGTTAGTAGTGACCCCTGGTGGCTAATAGTTATAAGCTGCAAATGGTAAAGTGAGCTGATTATATATATATATATATTGATGAATAGAAAGATAGCTAGATAGACAGATCGATAGATATTTATTTCAATGAAATAATTTCTTCATAAAACTAATTGTTTTTGGCTAGGAATTTCTGTATTGTAATAATTTAGGAAAAAAGATTACTTGTCCTAACCAAAAGCAGCAATTCTGCCTATTACAATACTGAGAATTGATCGAGGGCATGCCTTAACCCCAGGGAGGTGAGCACTGTTTAACTGAAGCCAATAAGTCCTCGTTAGTATAGTGGTCAGTATCCCCGCCTGTCACGCGGGAGACCGGGGTTCAATTCCCCGACGGGGAGGCGATTCCTTTTATTCACACAATTAAATAAAATGATGTACTTTCTAACATTGTAAAATATATCTGTCATTATCCTTGCCTATTCCGATTGAGAAAAAAGGTTGAATTCACTGATGGCCAAAATGCTTACTGATGTGTTAACTGAAATTCAGAATATGCTCTGAATATTTCAGCATGCACAGGCATACCATCAAAACCAATTTACGTCTACAATCTGTTGGAAAATGAGATGAAGCAGTGGTGAATCCTAGGCCGCTGTTCCACTCAATTGGCACGATTTACAAGTAGAATGACTGCTTTTGGTTAGGAGTGACCCCTGGTGGCTAATAGTTATAAGCTGCAAATGGTAAAGTGAGCAGATTATATATATATATATATATATATATATAAATATATATATTGATGAATAGAAAGATAGCTAGATAGACAGATCGATAGATATTTATTTCAATGAAATAATTTCTTCATAAAACTAATTGTTTTTGGCTAGGAATTTCTGTATTGTAATAATTTAGGAAAAAAGATTACTTGTCCTAACCAAAAGCAGCAATTCTGCCTATTACAATACTGAGAATTGATTGAGGGCATGCCTTAACCCCAGGGAGATGAGCACTGTTTAACTGAAGCCAATAAGTCCTCGTTAGTATAGTGGTCAGTATCCCCGCCTGTCACGCGGGAGACCGGGGTTCAATTCCCCGACGGGGAGGAGATTCCTTTTATTCACACAATTAAATAAAATGATGTACTTTCTAACATTGTAAAATATATCTGTCATTATCCTTGCCTATTCCGATTGAGAAAAAAGGTTGAATTCACTGATGGCCAAAATGCTTACTGATGTGTTAACTGAAATTCAGAATATGCTCTGAATATTTCAGCATGCACAGGCGTACCATCAAAACCAATTTACGTCTACAATCTGTTGGAAAATGAGATGAAGCAGTGGTGAATCCTAGGCCGCTGTTCCACTCGATTGGCACGATTTACAAGTAGAATGACTGCTTTTGGTTAGTAGTGACCCCTGGTGGCTAATAGTTATAAGCTGCAAATGGTAAAGTGAGCTGATTATATATATATATATATATATATAAATATATATATTGATGAATAGAAAGATAGCTAGATAGACAGATCGATAGATATTTATTTCAATGAAATAATTTCTTCATAAAACTAATTGTTTTTGGCTAGGAATTTCTGTATTGTAATAATTTAGGAAAAAAGATTACTTGTCCTAACCAAAAGCAGCAATTCTGCCTATTACAATACTGAGAATTGATCGAGGGCATGCCTTAACCCCAGGGAGATGAGCACTGTTTAACTGAAGCCAATAAGTCCTCGTTAGTATAGTGGTCAGTATCCCCGCCTGTCACGTGGGAGACCGGGGTTCAATTCCCCAACGGGGAGGAGATTCCTTTTATTCACACAATTAAATAAAATGATGTACTTTCTAACATTGTAAAATATATCTGTCATTATCCTTGCCTATTCCGATTGAGAAAACAGGTTGAATTCACTGATGGCCAAAATGCTTACTGATGTGTTAACTGAAATTCAGAATATGCTCTGAATATTTCAGCATGCACAGGCGTACCATCAAAACCAATTTACGTCTACAATCTGTTGGAAAATGAGATGAAGCAGTGGTGAATCCTAGGCCGCTGTTCCACTCGATTGGCACGATTTACAAGTAGAATGACTGCTTTTGGTTAGTAGTGACCCCTGGTGGCTAATAGTTATAAGCTGCAAATGGTAAAGTGAGCTGATTATATATATATATATATTGATGAATAGAAAGATAGCTAGATAGACAGATCGATAGATATTTATTTCAATGAAATAATTTCTTCATAAAACTAATTGTTTTTGGCTAGGAATTTCTGTATTGTAATAATTTAGGAAAAAAGATTACTTGTCCTAACCAAAAGCAGCAATTCTGCCTATTACAATACTGAGAATTGATCGAGGGCATGCCTTAACCCCAGGGAGGTGAGCACTGTTTAACTGAAGCCAATAAGTCCTCGTTAGTATAGTGGTCAGTATCCCCGCCTGTCACGCGGGAGACCGGGGTTCAATTCCCAGACGGGGAGGAGATTCCTTTTATTCACACAATTAAATAAAATGATGTACTTTCTAACATTGTAAAATATATCTGTCATTATCCTTGCCTATTCCGATTGAGAAAAAAGGTTGAATTCACTGATGGCCAAAATGCTTACTGATGTGTTAACTGAAATTCAGAATATGCTCTGAATATTTCAGCATGCACAGGCGTACCATCAAAACCAATTTACGTCTACAATCTGTTGGAAAATGAGATGAAGCAGTGGTGAATCCTAGGCCGCTGTTCCACTCAATTGGCACGATTTACAAGTAGAATGACTGCTTTTGGTTAGGAGTGACCCCTGGTGGCTAATAGTTATAAGCTGCAAATGGTAAAGTGAGCTGATTATATATATATATATATATATATATATATATAAATATATATATTGATGAATAGAAAGATAGCTAGATAGACAGATCGATAGATATTTATTTCAATGAAATAATTTCTTCATAAAACTAATTGTTTTTGGCTAGGAATTTCTGTATTGTAATAATTTAGGAAAAAAGATTACTTGTCCTAACCAAAAGCAGCAATTCTGCCTATTACAATACTGAGAATTGATCGAGGGCATGCCTTAACCCCAGGGAGATGAGCACTGTTTAACTGAAGCCAATAAGTCCTCGTTAGTATAGTGGTCAGTATACCCGCCTGTCACGCGGGAGACCGGGGTTCAATTCCCCGACGGGGAGGAGATTCCTTTTATTCACACAATTAAATAAAATGATGTACTTTCTAACATTGTAAAATATATCTGTCATTATCCTTGCCTATTCCGATTGAGAAAAAAGGTTGAATTCACTGATGGCCAAAATGCTTACTGATGTGTTAACTGAAATTCAGAATATGCTCTGAATATTTCAGCATGCACAGGCGTACCATCAAAACCAATTTACGTCTACAATCTGTTGGAAAATGAGATGAAGCAGTGGTGAATCCTAGGCCGCTGTTCCACTCGATTGGCACGATTTACAAGTAGAATGACTGCTTTTGGTTAGTAGTGACCCCTGGTGGCTAATAGTTATAAGCTGCAAATGGTAAAGTGAGCTGATTATATATATATATATATATATATATATATAAATATATATATTGATGAATAGAAAGATAGCTAGATAGACAGATCGATAGATATTTATTTCAATGAAATAATTTCTTCATAAAACTAATTGTTTTTGGCTAGGAATTTCTGTATTGTAATAATTTAGGAAAAAAGATTACTTGTCCTAACCAAAAGCAGCAATTCTGCCTATTACAATACTGAGAATTGATCGAGGGCATGCCTTAACCCCAGGGAGATGAGCACTGTTTAACTGAAGCCAATAAGTCCTCGTTAGTATAGTGGTCAGTATCCCCGCCTGTCACGTGGGAGACCGGGGTTCAATTCCCCGACGGGGAGGAGATTCCTTTTATTCACACAATTAAATAAAATGATGTACTTTCTAACATTGTAAAATATATCTGTCATTATCCTTGCCTATTCCGATTGAGAAAAAAGGTTGAATTCACTGATGGCCAAAATGCTTACTGATGTGTTAACTGAAATTCAGAATATGCTCTGAATATTTCAGCATGCACAGGCGTACCATCAAAACCAATTTACGTCTACAATCTGTTGGAAAATGAGATGAAGCAGTGGTGAATCCTAGGCCGCTGTTCCACTCGATTGGCACGATTTACAAGTAGAATGACTGCTTTTGGTTAGTAGTGACCCCTGGTGGCTAATAGTTATAAGCTGCAAATGGTAAAGTGAGCTGATTATATATATATATATATATATAAATATATATATTGATGAATAGAAAGATAGCTAGATAGACAGATCGATAGATATTTATTTCAATGAAATAATTTCTTCATAAAACTAATTGTTTTTGGCTAGGAATTTCTGTATTGTAATAATTTAGGAAAAAAGATTACTTGTCCTAACCAAAAGCAGCAATTCTGCCTATTACAATACTGAGAATTGATCGAGGGCATGCCTTAACCCCAGGGAGGTGAGCACTGTTTAACTGAAGCCAATAAGTCCTCGTTAGTATAGTGGTCAGTATCCCCGCCTGTCACGCGGGAGACCGGGGTTCAATTCCCCGACGGGGAGGAGATTCCTTTTATTCACACAATTAAATAAAATGATGTACTTTCTAACATTGTAAAATATATCTGTCATTATCCTTGCCTATTCCGATTGAGAAAAAAGGTTGAATTCACTGATGGCCAAAATGCTTACTGATGTGTTAACTGAAATTCAGAATATGCTCTGAATATTTCAGCATGCACAGGCGTACCATCAAAACCAATTTACGTCTACAATCTGTTGGAAAATGAGATGAAGCAGTGGTGAATCCTAGGCCGCTGTTCCACTCGATTGGCACGATTTACAAGTAGAATGACTGCTTTTGGTTAGTAGTGACCCCTGGTGGCTAATAGTTATAAGCTGCAAATGGTAAAGTGAGCTGATTATATATATATATATATATATAAATATATATATTGATGAATAGAAAGATAGCTAGATAGACAGATCGATAGATATTTATTTCAATGAAATAATTTCTTCATAAAACTAATTGTTTTTGGCTAGGAATTTCTGTATTGTAATAATTTAGGAAAAAAGATTACTTGTCCTAACCAAAAGCAGCAATTCTGCCTATTACAATACTGAGAATTGATCGAGGGCATGCCTTAACCCCAGGGAGATGAGCACTGTTTAACTGAAGCCAACAAGTCCTCGTTAGTATAGTGGTCAGTATCCCCGCCTGTCACGCGGGAGACCGGGGTTCAATTCCCCGACGGGGAGGAGATTCCTTTTATTCACACAATTAAATAAAATGATGTACTTTCTAACATTGTAAAATATATCTGTCATTATCCTTGCCTATTCCGATTGAGAAAACAGGTTGAATTCACTGATGGCCAAAATGCTTACTGATGTGTTAACTGAAATTCAGAATATGCTCTGAATATTTCAGCATGCACAGGCGTACCATCAAAACCAATTTACGTCTACAATCTGTTGGAAAATGAGATGAAGCAGTGGTGAATCCTAGGCCGCTGTTCCACTCGATTGGCACGATTTACAAGTAGAATGACTGCTTTTGGTTAGTAGTGACCCCTGGTGGCTAATAGTTATAAGCTGCAAATGGTAAAGTGAGCTGATTATATATATATATATATTGATGAATAGAAAGATAGCTAGATAGACAGATCGATAGATATTTATTTCAATGAAATAATTTCTTCATAAAACTAATTGTTTTTGGCTAGGAATTTCTGTATTGTAATAATTTAGGAAAAAAGATTACTTGTCCTAACCAAAAGCAGCAATTCTGCCTATTACAATACTGAGAATTGATCGAGGGCATGCCTTAACCCCAGGGAGGTGAGCACTGTTTAACTGAAGCCAATAAGTCCTCGTTAGTATAGTGGTCAGTATCCCCGCCTGTCACGCGGGAGACCGGGGTTCAATTCCCCGACGGGGAGGCGATTCCTTTTATTCACACAATTAAATAAAATGATGTACTTTCTAACATTGTAAAATATATCTGTCATTATCCTTGCCTATTCCGATTGAGAAAAAAGGTTGAATTCACTGATGGCCAAAATGCTTACTGATGTGTTAACTGAAATTCAGAATATGCTCTGAATATTTCAGCATGCACAGGCATACCATCAAAACCAATTTACGTCTACAATCTGTTGGAAAATGAGATGAAGCAGTGGTGAATCCTAGGCCGCTGTTCCACTCAATTGGCACGATTTACAAGTAGAATGACTGCTTTTGGTTAGGAGTGACCCCTGGTGGCTAATAGTTATAAGCTGCAAATGGTAAAGTGAGCAGATTATATATATATATATATATATATATATAAATATATATATTGATGAATAGAAAGATAGCTAGATAGACAGATCGATAGATATTTATTTCAATGAAATAATTTCTTCATAAAACTAATTGTTTTTGGCTAGGAATTTCTGTATTGTAATAATTTAGGAAAAAAGATTACTTGTCCTAACCAAAAGCAGCAATTCTGCCTATTACAATACTGAGAATTGATTGAGGGCATGCCTTAACCCCAGGGAGATGAGCACTGTTTAACTGAAGCCAATAAGTCCTCGTTAGTATAGTGGTCAGTATCCCCGCCTGTCACGCGGGAGACCGGGGTTCAATTCCCCGACGGGGAGGAGATTCCTTTTATTCACACAATTAAATAAAATGATGTACTTTCTAACATTGTAAAATATATCTGTCATTATCCTTGCCTATTCCGATTGAGAAAAAAGGTTGAATTCACTGATGGCCAAAATGCTTACTGATGTGTTAACTGAAATTCAGAATATGCTCTGAATATTTCAGCATGCACAGGCGTACCATCAAAACCAATTTACGTCTACAATCTGTTGGAAAATGAGATGAAGCAGTGGTGAATCCTAGGCCGCTGTTCCACTCGATTGGCACGATTTACAAGTAGAATGACTGCTTTTGGTTAGTAGTGACCCCTGGTGGCTAATAGTTATAAGCTGCAAATGGTAAAGTGAGCTGATTATATATATATATATATATATAAATATATATATTGATGAATAGAAAGATAGCTAGATAGACAGATCGATAGATATTTATTTCAATGAAATAATTTCTTCATAAAACTAATTGTTTTTGGCTAGGAATTTCTGTATTGTAATAATTTAGGAAAAAAGATTACTTGTCCTAACCAAAAGCAGCAATTCTGCCTATTACAATACTGAGAATTGATCGAGGGCATGCCTTAACCCCAGGGAGATGAGCACTGTTTAACTGAAGCCAATAAGTCCTCGTTAGTATAGTGGTCAGTATCCCCGCCTGTCACGCGGGAGACCGGGGTTCAATTCCCCGACGGGGAGGAGATTCCTTTTATTCACACAATTAAATAAAATGATGTACTTTCTAACATTGTAAAATATATCTGTCATTATCCTTGCCTATTCCGATTGAGAAAACAGGTTGAATTCACTGATGGCCAAAATGCTTACTGATGTGTTAACTGAAATTCAGAATATGCTCTGAATATTTCAGCATGCACAGGCGTACCATCAAAACCAATTTACGTCTACAATCTGTTGGAAAATGAGATGAAGCAGTGGTGAATCCTAGGCCGCTGTTCCACTCGATTGGCACGATTTACAAGTAGAATGACTGCTTTTGGTTAGTAGTGACCCCTGGTGGCTAATAGTTATAAGCTGCAAATGGTAAAGTGAGCTGATTATATATATATATATATTGATGAATAGAAAGATAGCTAGATAGACAGATCGATAGATATTTATTTCAATGAAATAATTTCTTCATAAAACTAATTGTTTTTGGCTAGGAATTTCTGTATTGTAATAATTTAGGAAAAAAGATTACTTGTCCTAACCAAAAGCAGCAATTCTGCCTATTACAATACTGAGAATTGATCGAGGGCATGCCTTAACCCCAGGGAGGTGAGCACTGTTTAACTGAAGCCAATAAGTCCTCATTAGTATAGTGGTCAGTATCCCCGCCTGTCACGCGGGAGACCGGGGTTCAATTCCCAGACGGGGAGGAGATTCCTTTTATTCACACAATTAAATAAAATGATGTACTTTCTAACATTGTAAAATATATCTGTCATTATCCTTGCCTATTCCGATTGAGAAAAAAGGTTGAATTCACTGATGGCCAAAATGCTTACTGATGTGTTAACTGAAATTCAGAATATGCTCTGAATATTTCAGCATGCACAGGCGTACCATCAAAACCAATTTACGTCTACAATCTGTTGGAAAATGAGATGAAGCAGTGGTGAATCCTAGGCCGCTGTTCCACTCAATTGGCACGATTTACAAGTAGAATGACTGCTTTTGGTTAGGAGTGACCCCTGGTGGCTAATAGTTATAAGCTGCAAATGGTAAAGTGAGCTGATTATATATATATATATATATATATATATATATATATAAATATATATATTGATGAATAGAAAGATAGCTAGATAGACAGATCGATAGATATTTATTTCAATGAAATAATTTCTTCATAAAACTAATTGTTTTTGGCTAGGAATTTCTGTATTGTAATAATTTAGGAAAAAAGATTACTTGTCCTAACCAAAAGCAGCAATTCTGCCTATTACAATACTGAGAATTGATCGAGGGCATGCCTTAACCCCAGGGAGATGAGCACTGTTTAACTGAAGCCAATAAGTCCTCGTTAGTATAGTGGTCAGTATCCCCGCCTGTCACGCGGGAGACCGGGGTTCAATTCCCCGACGGGGAGGAGATTCCTTTTATTCACACAATTAAATAAAATGATGTACTTTCTAACATTGTAAAATATATCTGTCATTATCCTTGCCTATTCCGATTGAGAAAAAAGGTTGAATTCACTGATGGCCAAAATGCTTACTGATGTGTTAACTGAAATTCAGAATATGCTCTGAATATTTCAGCATGCACAGGCGTACCATCAAAACCAATTTACGTCTACAATCTGTTGGAAAATGAGATGAAGCAGTGGTGAATCCTAGGCCGCTGTTCCACTCGATTGGCACGATTTACAAGTAGAATGACTGCTTTTGGTTAGTAGTGACCCCTGGTGGCTAATAGTTATAAGCTGCAAATGGTAAAGTGAGCTGATTATATATATATATATATATATATATATATAAATATATATATTGATGAATAGAAAGATAGCTAGATAGACAGATCGATAGATATTTATTTCAATGAAATAATTTCTTCATAAAACTAATTGTTTTTGGCTAGGAATTTCTGTATTGTAATAATTTAGGAAAAAAGATTACTTGTCCTAACCAAAAGCAGCAATTCTGCCTATTACAATACTGAGAATTGATCGAGGGCATGCCTTAACCCCAGGGAGATGAGCACTGTTTAACTGAAGCCAATAAGTCCTCGTTAGTATAGTGGTCAGTATCCCCGCCTGTCACGCGGGAGACCGGGGTTCAATTCCCCGACGGGGAGGAGATTCCTTTTATTCACACAATTAAATAAAATGATGTACTTTCTAACATTGTAAAATATATCTGTCATTATCCTTGCCTATTCCGATTGAGAAAAAAGGTTGAATTCACTGATGGCCAAAATGCTTACTGATGTGTTAACTGAAATTCAGAATATGCTCTGAATATTTCAGCATGCACAGGCGTACCATCAAAACCAATTTACGTCTACAATCTGTTGGAAAATGAGATGAAGCAGTGGTGAATCCTAGGCCGCTGTTCCACTCGATTGGCACGATTTACAAGTAGAATGACTGCTTTTGGTTAGTAGTGACCCCTGGTGGCTAATAGTTATAAGCTGCAAATGGTAAAGTGAGCTGATTATATATATATATATATATATAAATATATATATTGATGAATAGAAAGATAGCTAGATAGACAGATCGATAGATATTTATTTCAATGAAATAATTTCTTCATAAAACTAATTGTTTTTGGCTAGGAATTTCTGTATTGTAATAATTTAGGAAAAAAGATTACTTGTCCTAACCAAAAGCAGCAATTCTGCCTATTACAATACTGAGAATTGATCGAGGGCATGCCTTAACCCCAGGGAGGTGAGCACTGTTTAACTGAAGCCAATAAGTCCTCGTTAGTATAGTGGTCAGTATCCCCGCCTGTCACGCGGGAGACCGGGGTTCAATTCCCCGACGGGGAGGAGATTCCTTTTATTCACACAATTAAATAAAATGATGTACTTTCTAACATTGTAAAATATATCTGTCATTATCCTTGCCTATTCCGATTGAGAAAAAAGGTTGAATTCACTGATGGCCAAAATGCTTACTGATGTGTTAACTGAAATTCAGAATATGCTCTGAATATTTCAGCATGCACAGGCGTACCATCAAAACCAATTTACGTCTACAATCTGTTGGAAAATGAGATGAAGCAGTGGTGAATCCTAGGCCGCTGTTCCACTCGATTGGCACGATTTACAAGTAGAATGACTGCTTTTGGTTAGTAGTGACCCCTGGTGGCTAATAGTTATAAGCTGCAAATGGTAAAGTGAGCTGATTATATATATATATATATATATAAATATATATATTGATGAATAGAAAGATAGCTAGATAGACAGATCGATAGATATTTATTTCAATGAAATAATTTCTTCATAAAACTAATTGTTTTTGGCTAGGAATTTCTGTATTGTAATAATTTAGGAAAAAAGATTACTTGTCCTAACCAAAAGCAGCAATTCTGCCTATTACAATACTGAGAATTGATCGAGGGCATGCCTTAACCCCAGGGAGATGAGCACTGTTTAACTGAAGCCAATAAGTCCTCGTTAGTATAGTGGTCAGTATCCCCGCCTGTCACGCGGGAGACCGGGGTTCAATTCCCCGACGGGGAGGAGATTCCTTTTATTCACACAATTAAATAAAATGATGTACTTTCTAACATTGTAAAATATATCTGTCATTATCCTTGCCTATTCCGATTGAGAAAACAGGTTGAATTCACTGATGGCCAAAATGCTTACTGATGTGTTAACTGAAATTCAGAATATGCTCTGAATATTTCAGCATGCACAGGCGTACCATCAAAACCAATTTACGTCTACAATCTGTTGGAAAATGAGATGAAGCAGTGGTGAATCCTAGGCCGCTGTTCCACTCGATTGGCACGATTTACAAGTAGAATGACTGCTTTTGGTTAGTAGTGACCCCTGGTGGCTAATAGTTATAAGCTGCAAATGGTAAAGTGAGCTGATTATATATATATATATATTGATGAATAGAAAGATAGCTAGATAGACAGATCGATAGATATTTATTTCAATGAAATAATTTCTTCATAAAACTAATTGTTTTTGGCTAGGAATTTCTGTATTGTAATAATTTAGGAAAAAAGATTACTTGTCCTAACCAAAAGCAGCAATTCTGCCTATTACAATACTGAGAATTGATCGAGGGCATGCCTTAACCCCAGGGAGGTGAGCACTGTTTAACTGAAGCCAATAAGTCCTCGTTAGTATAGTGGTCAGTATCCCCGCCTGTCACGCGGGAGACCGGGGTTCAATTCCCCGACGGGGAGGCGATTCCTTTTATTCACACAATTAAATAAAATGATGTACTTTCTAACATTGTAAAATATATCTGTCATTATCCTTGCCTATTCCGATTGAGAAAAAAGGTTGAATTCACTGATGGCCAAAATGCTTACTGATGTGTTAACTGAAATTCAGAATATGCTCTGAATATTTCAGCATGCACAGGCGTACCATCAAAACCAATTTACGTCTACAATCTGTTGGAAAATGAGATGAAGCAGTGGTGAATCCTAGGCCGCTGTTCCACTCAATTGGCACGATTTACAAGTAGAATGACTGCTTTTGGTTAGGAGTGACCCCTGGTGGCTAATAGTTATAAGCTGCAAATGGTAAAGTGAGCTGATTATATATATATATATATATATATATATAAATATATATATTGATGAATAGAAAGATAGCTAGATAGACAGATCGATAGATATTTATTTCAATGAAATAATTTCTTCATAAAACTAATTGTTTTTGGCTAGGAATTTCTGTATTGTAATAATTTAGGAAAAAAGATTACTTGTCCTAACCAAAAGCAGCAATTCTGCCTATTACAATACTGAGAATTGATCGAGGGCATGCCTTAACCCCAGGGAGGTGAGCACTGTTTAACTGAAGCCAATAAGTCCTCGTTAGTATAGTGGTCAGTATCCCCGCCTGTCACGCGGGAGACCGGGGTTCAATTCCCCGACGGGGAGGAGATTCCTTTTATTCACACAATTAAATAAAATGATGTACTTTCTAACATTGTAAAATATATCTGTCATTATCCTTGCCTATTCCGATTGAGAAAACAGGTTGAATTCACTGATGGCCAAAATGCTTACTGATGTGTTAACTGAAATTCAGAATATGCTCTGAATATTTCAGCATGCACAGGCGTACCATCAAAACCAATTTACGTCTACAATCTGTTGGAAAATGAGATGAAGCAGTGGTGAATCCTAGGCCGCTGTTCCACTCGATTGGCACGATTTACAAGTAGAATGACTGCTTTTGGTTAGTAGTGACCCCTGGTGGCTAATAGTTATAAGCTGCAAATGGTAAAGTGAGCTGATTATATATATATATATATTGATGAATAGAAAGATAGCTAGATAGACAGATCGATAGATATTTATTTCAATGAAATAATTTCTTCATAAAACTAATTGTTTTTGGCTAGGAATTTCTGTATTGTAATAATTTAGGAAAAAAGATTACTTGTCCTAACCAAAAGCAGCAATTCTGCCTATTACAATACTGAGAATTGATCGAGGGCATGCCTTAACCCCAGGGAGGTGAGCACTGTTTAACTGAAGCCAATAAGTCCTCGTTAGTATAGTGGTCAGTATCCCCGCCTGTCACGCGGGAGACCGGGGTTCAATTCCCCGACGGGGAGGCGATTCCTTTTATTCACACAATTAAATAAAATGATGTACTTTCTAACATTGTAAAATATATCTGTCATTATCCTTGCCTATTCCGATTGAGAAAAAAGGTTGAATTCACTGATGGCCAAAATGCTTACTGATGTGTTAACTGAAATTCAGAATATGCTCTGAATATTTCAGCATGCACAGGCGTACCATCAAAACCAATTTACGTCTACAATCTGTTGGAAAATGAGATGAAGCAGTGGTGAATCCTAGGCCGCTGTTCCACTCAATTGGCACGATTTACAAGTAGAATGACTGCTTTTGGTTAGGAGTGACCCCTGGTGGCTAATAGTTATAAGCTGCAAATGGTAAAGTGAGCTGATTATATATATATATATATATATAAATATATATATTGATGAATAGAAAGATAGCTAGATAGACAGATCGATAGATATTTATTTCAATGAAATAATTTCTTCATAAAACTAATTGTTTTTGGCTAGGAATTTCTGTATTGTAATAATTTAGGAAAAAAGATTACTTGTCCTAACCAAAAGCAGCAATTCTGCCTATTACAATACTGAGAATTGATCGAGGGCATGCCTTAACCCCAGGGAGGTGAGCACTGTTTAACTGAAGCCAATAAGTCCTCGTTAGTATAGTGGTCAGTATCCCCGCCTGTCACGCGGGAGACCGGGGTTCAATTCCCCGACGGGGAGGAGATTCCTTTTATTCACACAATTAAATAAAATGATGTACTTTCTAACATTGTAAAATATATCTGTCATTATCCTTGCCTATTCCGATTGAGAAAAAAGGTTGAATTCACTGATGGCCAAAATGCTTACTGATGTGTTAACTGAAATTCAGAATATGCTCTGAATATTTCAGCATGCACAGGCGTACCATCAAAACCAATTTACGTCTACAATCTGTTGGAAAATGAGATGAAGCAGTGGTGAATCCTAGGCCGCTGTTCCACTCGATTGGCACGATTTACAAGTAGAATGACTGCTTTTGGTTAGTAGTGACCCCTGGTGGCTAATAGTTATAAGCTGCAAATGGTAAAGTGAGCTGATTATATATATATATATATATATAAATATATATATTGATGAATAGAAAGATAGCTAGATAGACAGATCGATAGATATTTATTTCAATGAAATAATTTCTTCATAAAACTAATTGTTTTTGGCTAGGAATTTCTGTATTGTAATAATTTAGGAAAAAAGATTACTTGTCCTAACCAAAAGCAGCAATTCTGCCTATTACAATACTGAGAATTGATCGAGGGCATGCCTTAACCCCAGGGAGATGAGCACTGTTTAACTGAAGCCAATAAGTCCTCGTTAGTATAGTGGTCAGTATCCCCGCCTGTCACGCGGGAGACCGGGGTTCAATTCCCCGACGGGGAGGAGATTCCTTTTATTCACACAATTAAATAAAATGATGTACTTTCTAACATTGTAAAATATATCTGTCATTATCCTTGCCTATTCCGATTGAGAAAACAGGTTGAATTCACTGATGGCCAAAATGCTTACTGATGTGTTAACTGAAATTCAGAATATGCTCTGAATATTTCAGCATGCACAGGCGTACCATCAAAACCAATTTACGTCTACAATCTGTTGGAAAATGAGATGAAGCAGTGGTGAATCCTAGGCCGCTGTTCCACTCGATTGGCACGATTTACAAGTAGAATGACTGCTTTTGGTTAGTAGTGACCCCTGGTGGCTAATAGTTATAAGCTGCAAATGGTAAAGTGAGCTGATTATATATATATATATATTGATGAATAGAAAGATAGCTAGATAGACAGATCGATAGATATTTATTTCAATGAAATAATTTCTTCATAAAACTAATTGTTTTTGGCTAGGAATTTCTGTATTGTAATAATTTAGGAAAAAAGATTACTTGTCCTAACCAAAAGCAGCAATTCTGCCTATTACAATACTGAGAATTGATCGAGGGCATGCCTTAACCCCAGGGAGGTGAGCACTGTTTAACTGAAGCCAATAAGTCCTCGTTAGTATAGTGGTCAGTATCCCCGCCTGTCACGCGGGAGACCGGGGTTCAATTCCCCGACGGGGAGGCGATTCCTTTTATTCACACAATTAAATAAAATGATGTACTTTCTAACATTGTAAAATATATCTGTCATTATCCTTGCCTATTCCGATTGAGAAAAAAGGTTGAATTCACTGATGGCCAAAATGCTTACTGATGTGTTAACTGAAATTCAGAATATGCTCTGAATATTTCAGCATGCACAGGCGTACCATCAAAACCAATTTACGTCTACAATCTGTTGGAAAATGAGATGAAGCAGTGGTGAATCCTAGGCCGCTGTTCCACTCAATTGGCACGATTTACAAGTAGAATGACTGCTTTTGGTTAGGAGTGACCCCTGGTGGCTAATAGTTATAAGCTGCAAATGGTAAAGTGAGCTGATTATATATATATATATATATATATATATAAATATATATATTGATGAATAGAAAGATAGCTAGATAGACAGATCGATAGATATTTATTTCAATGAAATAATTTCTTCATAAAACTAATTGTTTTTGGCTAGGAATTTCTGTATTGTAATAATTTAGGAAAAAAGATTACTTGTCCTAACCAAAAGCAGCAATTCTGCCTATTACAATACTGAGAATTGATCGAGGGCATGCCTTAACCCCAGGGAGGTGAGCACTGTTTAACTGAAGCCAATAAGTCCTCGTTAGTATAGTGGTCAGTATCCCCGCCTGTCACGCGGGAGACCGGGGTTCAATTCCCCGACGGGGAGGAGATTCCTTTTATTCACACAATTAAATAAAATGATGTACTTTCTAACATTGTAAAATATATCTGTCATTATCCTTGCCTATTCCGATTGAGAAAACAGGTTGAATTCACTGATGGCCAAAATGCTTACTGATGTGTTAACTGAAATTCAGAATATGCTCTGAATATTTCAGCATGCACAGGCGTACCATCAAAACCAATTTACGTCTACAATCTGTTGGAAAATGAGATGAAGCAGTGGTGAATCCTAGGCCGCTGTTCCACTCGATTGGCACGATTTACAAGTAGAATGACTGCTTTTGGTTAGTAGTGACCCCTGGTGGCTAATAGTTATAAGCTGCAAATGGTAAAGTGAGCTGATTATATATATATATATATTGATGAATAGAAAGATAGCTAGATAGACAGATCAATAGATATTTATTTCAATGAAATAATTTCTTCATAAAACTAATTGTTTTTGGCTAGGAATTTCTGTATTGTAATAATTTAGGAAAAAAGATTACTTGTCCTAACCAAAAGCAGCAATTCTGCCTATTACAATACTGAGAATTGATCGAGGGCATGCCTTAACCCCAGGGAGGTGAGCACTGTTTAACTGAAGCCAATAAGTCCTCGTTAGTATAGTGGTCAGTATCCCCGCCTGTCACGCGGGAGACCGGGGTTCAATTCCCCGACGGGGAGGCGATTCCTTTTATTCACACAATTAAATAAAATGATGTACTTTCTAACATTGTAAAATATATCTGTCATTATCCTTGCCTATTCCGATTGAGAAAAAAGGTTGAATTCACTGATGGCCAAAATGCTTACTGATGTGTTAACTGAAATTCAGAATATGCTCTGAATATTTCAGCATGCACAGGCGTACCATCAAAACCAATTTACGTCTACAATCTGTTGGAAAATGAGATGAAGCAGTGGTGAATCCTAGGCCGCTGTTCCACTCAATTGGCACGATTTACAAGTAGAATGACTGCTTTTGGTTAGGAGTGACCCCTGGTGGCTAATAGTTATAAGCTGCAAATGGTAAAGTGAGCTGATTATATATATATATATATATATATATATATAAATATATATATTGATGAATAGAAAGATAGCTAGATAGACAGATCGATAGATATTTATTTCAATGAAATAATTTCTTCATAAAACTAATTGTTTTTGGCTAGGAATTTCTGTATTGTAATAATTTAGGAAAAAAGATTACTTGTCCTAACCAAAAGCAG
This sequence comes from Lissotriton vulgaris, assembly GCF_964263255.1. NCBI lineage: Eukaryota > Metazoa > Chordata > Amphibia > Caudata > Salamandridae > Lissotriton > Lissotriton vulgaris. The sequence goes on from NC_141685.1 coordinate 230,997,162, forward strand.
CAATTCTGCCTATTACAATACTGAGAATTGATCGAGGGCATGCCTTAACCCCAGGGAGGTGAGCACTGTTTAACTGAAGCCAATAAGTCCTCGTTAGTATAGTGGTCAGTATCCCCGCCTGTCACGCGGGAGACCGGGGTTCAATTCCCAGACGGGGAGGAGATTCCTTTTATTCACACAATTAAATAAAATGATGTACTTTCTAACATTGTAAAATATATCTGTCATTATCCTTGCCTACTCCGATTGAGAAAAAAGGTTGAATTCACTGATGGCCAAAATGCTTACTGATGTGTTAACTGAAATTCAGAATATGCTCTGAATATTTCAGCATGCACAGGCGTACCATCAAAACCAATTTACGTCTACAATCTGTTGGAAAATGAGATGAAGCAGTGGTGAATCCTAGGCCGCTGTTCCACTCAATTGGCACGATTTACAAGTAGAATGACTGCTTTTGGTTAGGAGTGACCCCTGGTGGCTAATAGTTATAAGCTGCAAATGGTAAAGTGAGCTGATTATATATATATATATATATATATATATATATAAATATATATATTGATGAATAGAAAGATAGCTAGATAGACAGATCGATAGATATTTATTTCAATGAAATAATTTCTTCATAAAACTAATTGTTTTTGCCTAGGAATTTCTGTATTGTAATAATTTAGGAAAAAAGATTACTTGTCCTAACCAAAAGCAGCAATTCTGCCTATTACAATACTGAGAATTGATCGAGGGCATGCCTTAACCCCAGGGAGATGAGCACTGTTTAACTGAAGCCAATAAGTCCTCGTTAGTATAGTGGTCAGTATCCCCGCCTGTCACGCGGGAGACCGGGGTTCAATTCCCCGACGGGGAGGAGATTCCTTTTATTCACACAATTAAATAAAATGATGTACTTTCTAACATTGTAAAATATATCTGTCATTATCCTTGCCTATTCCGATTGAGAAAAAAGGTTGAATTCACTGATGGCCAAAATGCTTACTGATGTGTTAACTGAAATTCAGAATATGCTCTGAATATTTCAGCATGCACAGGCGTACCATCAAAACCAATTTACGTCTACAATCTGTTGGAAAATGAGATGAAGCAGTGGTGAATCCTAGGCCGCTGTTCCACTCGATTGGCACGATTTACAAGTAGAATGACTGCTTTTGGTTAGTAGTGACCCCTGGTGGCTAATAGTTATAAGCTGCAAATGGTAAAGTGAGCTGATTATATATATATATATATTGATGAATAGAAAGATAGCTAGATAGACAGATCGATAGATATTTATTTCAATGAAATAATTTCTTCATAAAACTAATTGTTTTTGGCTAGGAATTTCTGTATTGTAATAATTTAGGAAAAAAGATTACTTGTCCTAACCAAAAGCAGCAATTCTGCCTATTACAATACTGAGAATTGATCGAGGGCATGCCTTAACCCCAGGGAGGTGAGCACTGTTTAACTGAAGCCAATAAGTCCTCGTTAGTATAGTGGTCAGTATCCCCGCCTGTCACGCGGGAGACCGGGGTTCAATTCCCCGACGGGGAGGAGATTCCTTTTATTCACACAATTAAATAAAATGATGTACTTTCTAACATTGTAAAATATATCTGTCATTATCCTTGCCTATTCCGATTGAGAAAAAAGGTTGAATTCACTGATGGCCAAAATGCTTACTGATGTGTTAACTGAAATTCAGAATATGCTCTGAATATTTCAGCATGCACAGGCGTACCATCAAAACCAATTTACGTCTACAATCTGTTGGAAAATGAGATGAAGCAGTGGTGAATCCTAGGCCGCTGTTCCACTCAATTGGCACGATTTACAAGTAGAATGACTGCTTTTGGTTAGGAGTGACCCCTGGTGGCTAATAGTTATAAGCTGCAAATGGTAAAGTGAGCTGATTATATATATATATAAATATATATATTGATGAATAGAAAGATAGCTAGATAGACAGATCGATAGATATTTATTTCAATGAAATAATTTCTTCATAAAACTAATTGTTTTTGGCTAGGAATTTCTGTATTGTAATAATTTAGGAAAAAAGATTACTTGTCCTAACCAAAAGCAGCAATTCTGCCTATTACAATACTGAGAATTGATCGAGGGCATGCCTTAACCCCAGGGAGATGAGCACTGTTTAACTGAAGCCAATAAGTCCTCGTTAGTATAGTGGTCAGTATCCCCGCCTGTCACGCGGGAGACCGGGGTTCAATTCCCCGACGGGGAGGAGATTCCTTTTATTCACACAATTAAATAAAATGATGTACTTTCTAACATTGTAAAATATATCTGTCATTATCCTTGCCTATTCCGATTGAGAAAAAAGGTTGAATTCACTGATGGCCAAAATGCTTACTGATGTGTTAACTGAAATTCAGAATATGCTCTGAATATTTCAGCATGCACAGGCGTACCATCAAAACCAATTTACGTCTACAATCTGTTGGAAAATGAGATGAAGCAGTGGTGAATCCTAGGCCGCTGTTCCACTCGATTGGCACGATTTACAAGTAGAATGACTGCTTTTGGTTAGTAGTGACCCCTGGTGGCTAATAGTTATAAGCTGCAAATGGTAAAGTGAGCTGATTATATATATATATATTTATATAAATATATATATTGATGAATAGAAAGATAGCTAGATAGACAGATCGATAGATATTTATTTCAATGAAATAATTTCTTCATAAAACTAATTGTTTTTGGCTAGGAATTTCTGTATTGTAATAATTTAGGAAAAAAGATTACTTGTCCTAACCAAAAGCAGCAATTCTGCCTATTACAATACTGAGAATTGATCGAGGGCATGCCTTAACCCCAGGGAGATGAGCACTGTTTAACTGAAGCCAATAAGTCCTCGTTAGTATAGTGGTCAGTATCCCCGCCTGTCACGCGGGAGACCGGGGTTCAATTCCCCGACGGGGAGGAGATTCCTTTTATTCACACAATTAAATAAAATGATGTACTTTCTAACATTGTAAAATATATCTGTCATTATCCTTGCCTATTCCGATTGAGAAAAAAGGTTGAATTCACTGATGGCCAAAATGCTTACTGATGTGTTAACTGAAATTCAGAATATGCTCTGAATATTTCAGCATGCACAGGCGTACCATCAAAACCAATTTACGTCTACAATCTGTTGGAAAATGAGATGAAGCAGTGGTGAATCCTAGGCCGCTGTTCCACTCGATTGGCACGATTTACAAGTAGAATGACTGCTTTTGGTTAGTAGTGACCCCTGGTGGCTAATAGTTATAAGCTGCAAATGGTAAAGTGAGCTGATTATATATATATATATTTATATAAATATATATATTGATGAATAGAAAGATAGCTAGATAGACAGATCGATAGATATTTATTTCAATGAAATAATTTCTTCATAAAACTAATTGTTTTTGGCTAGGAATTTCTGTATTGTAATAATTTAGGAAAAAAGATTACTTGTCCTAACCAAAAGCAGCAATTCTGCCTATTACAATACTGAGAATTGATCGAGGGCATGCCTTAACCCCAGGGAGATGAGCACTGTTTAACTGAAGCCAATAAGTCCTCGTTAGTATAGTGGTCAGTATCCCCGCCTGTCACGCGGGAGACCGGGGTTCAATTCCCCGACGGGGAGGAGATTCCTTTTATTCACACAATTAAATAAAATGATGTACTTTCTAACATTGTAAAATATATCTGTCATTATCCTTGCCTATTCCGATTGAGAAAAAAGGTTGAATTCACTGATGGCCAAAATGCTTACTGATGTGTTAACTGAAATTCAGAATATGCTCTGAATATTTCAGCATGCACAGGCGTACCATCAAAACCAATTTACGTCTACAATCTGTTGGAAAATGAGATGAAGCAGTGGTGAATCCTAGGCCGCTGTTCCACTCAATTGGCACGATTTACAAGTAGAATGACTGCTTTTGGTTAGGAGTGACCCCTGGTGGCTAATAGTTATAAGCTGCAAATGGTAAAGTGAGCTGATTATATATATATATAAATATATATATTGATGAATAGAAAGATAGCTAGATAGACAGATCGATAGATATTTATTTCAATGAAATAATTTCTTCATAAAACTAATTGTTTTTGGCTAGGAATTTCTGTATTGTAATAATTTAGGAAAAAAGATTACTTGTCCTAACCAAAAGCAGCAATTCTGCCTATTACAATACTGAGAATTGATCGAGGGCATGCCTTAACCCCAGGGAGATGAGCACTGTTTAACTGAAGCCAATAAGTCCTCGTTAGTATAGTGGTCAGTATCCCCGCCTGTCACGCGGGAGACCGGGGTTCAATTCCCCGACGGGGAGGAGATTCCTTTTATTCACACAATTAAATAAAATGATGTACTTTCTAACATTGTAAAATATATCTGTCATTATCCTTGCCTATTCCGATTGAGAAAAAAGGTTGAATTCACTGATGGCCAAAATGCTTACTGATGTGTTAACTGAAATTCAGAATATGCTCTGAATATTTCAGCATGCACAGGCGTACCATCAAAACCAATTTACGTCTACAATCTGTTGGAAAATGAGATGAAGCAGTGGTGAATCCTAGGCCGCTGTTCCACTCGATTGGCACGATTTACAAGTAGAATGACTGCTTTTGGTTAGTAGTGACCCCTGGTGGCTAATAGTTATAAGCTGCAAATGGTAAAGTGAGCTGATTATATATATATATATATTGATGAATAGAAAGATAGCTAGATAGACAGATCGATAGATATTTATTTCAATGAAATAATTTCTTCATAAAACTAATTGTTTTTGGCTAGGAATTTCTGTATTGTAATAATTTAGGAAAAAAGATTACTTGTCCTAACCAAAAGCAGCAATTCTGCCTATTACAATACTGAGAATTGATCGAGGGCATGCCTTAACCCCAGGGAGATGAGCACTGTTTAACTGAAGCCAATAAGTCCTCGTTAGTATAGTGGTCAGTATCCCCGCCTGTCACGCGGGAGACCGGGGTTCAATTCCCCGACGGGGAGGAGATTCCTTTTATTCACACAATTAAATAAAATGATGTACTTTCTAACATTGTAAAATATATCTGTCATTATCCTTGCCTATTCCGATTGAGAAAAAAGGTTGAATTCACTGATGGCCAAAATGCTTACTGATGTGTTAACTGAAATTCAGAATATGCTCTGAATATTTCAGCATGCACAGGCGTACCATCAAAACCAATTTACGTCTACAATCTGTTGGAAAATGAGATGAAGCAGTGGTGAATCCTAGGCCGCTGTTCCACTCAATTGGCACGATTTACAAGTAGAATGACTGCTTTTGGTTAGGAGTGACCCCTGGTGGCTAATAGTTATAAGCTGCAAATGGTAAAGTGAGCTGATTATATATATATATAAATATATATATTGATGAATAGAAAGATAGCTAGATAGACAGATCGATAGATATTTATTTCAATGAAATAATTTCTTCATAAAACTAATTGTTTTTGGCTAGGAATTTCTGTATTGTAATAATTTAGGAAAAAAGATTACTTGTCCTAACCAAAAGCAGCAATTCTGCCTATTACAATACTGAGAATTGATCGAGGGCATGCCTTAACCCCAGGGAGATGAGCACTGTTTAACTGAAGCCAATAAGTCCTCGTTAGTATAGTGGTCAGTATCCCCGCCTGTCACGCGGGAGACCGGGGTTCAATTCCCCGACGGGGAGGAGATTCCTTTTATTCACACAATTAAATAAAATGATGTACTTTCTAACATTGTAAAATATATCTGTCATTATCCTTGCCTATTCCGATTGAGAAAAAAGGTTGAATTCACTGATGGCCAAAATGCTTACTGATGTGTTAACTGAAATTCAGAATATGCTCTGAATATTTCAGCATGCACAGGCGTACCATCAAAACCAATTTACGTCTACAATCTGTTGGAAAATGAGATGAAGCAGTGGTGAATCCTAGGCCGCTGTTCCACTCGATTGGCACGATTTACAAGTAGAATGACTGCTTTTGGTTAGTAGTGACCCCTGGTGGCTAATAGTTATAAGCTGCAAATGGTAAAGTGAGCTGATTATATATATATATATTTATATAAATATATATATTGATGAATAGAAAGATAGCTAGATAGACAGATCGATAGATATTTATTTCAATGAAATAATTTCTTCATAAAACTAATTGTTTTTGGCTAGGAATTTCTGTATTGTAATAATTTAGGAAAAAAGATTACTTGTCCTAACCAAAAGCAGCAATTCTGCCTATTACAATACTGAGAATTGATCGAGGGCATGCCTTAACCCCAGGGAGATGAGCACTGTTTAACTGAAGCCAATAAGTCCTCGTTAGTATAGTGGTCAGTATCCCCGCCTGTCACGCGGGAGACCGGGGTTCAATTCCCCGACGGGGAGGAGATTCCTTTTATTCACACAATTAAATAAAATGATGTACTTTCTAACATTGTAAAATATATCTGTCATTATCCTTGCCTATTCCGATTGAGAAAAAAGGTTGAATTCACTGATGGCCAAAATGCTTACTGATGTGTTAACTGAAATTCAGAATATGCTCTGAATATTTCAGCATGCACAGGCGTACCATCAAAACCAATTTACGTCTACAATCTGTTGGAAAATGAGATGAAGCAGTGGTGAATCCTAGGCCGCTGTTCCACTCAATTGGCACGATTTACAAGTAGAATGACTGCTTTTGGTTAGGAGTGACCCCTGGTGGCTAATAGTTATAAGCTGCAAATGGTAAAGTGAGCTGATTATATATATATATAAATATATATATTGATGAATAGAAAGATAGCTAGATAGACAGATCGATAGATATTTATTTCAATGAAATAATTTCTTCATAAAACTAATTGTTTTTGGCTAGGAATTTCTGTATTGTAATAATTTAGGAAAAAAGATTACTTGTCCTAACCAAAAGCAGCAATTCTGCCTATTACAATACTGAGAATTGATCGAGGGCATGCCTTAACCCCAGGGAGGTGAGCACTGTTTAACTGAAGCCAATAAGTCCTCGTTAGTATAGTGGTCAGTATCCCCGCCTGTCACGCGGGAGACCGGGGTTCAATTCCCCGACGGGGAGGAGATTCCTTTTATTCACACAATTAAATAAAATGATGTACTTTCTAACATTGTAAAATATATCTGTCATTATCCTTGCCTATTCCGATTGAGAAAACAGGTTGAATTCACTGATGGCCAAAATGCTTACTGATGTGTTAACTGAAATTCAGAATATGCTCTGAATATTTCAGCATGCACAGGCGTACCATCAAAACCAATTTACGTCTACAATCTGTTGGAAAATGAGATGAAGCAGTGGTGAATCCTAGGCCGCTGTTCCACTCGATTGGCACGATTTACAAGTAGAATGACTGCTTTTGGTTAGTAGTGACCCCTGGTGGCTAATAGTTATAAGCTGCAAATGGTAAAGTGAGCTGATTATATATATATATATATTGATGAATAGAAAGATAGCTAGATAGACAGATCGATAGATATTTATTTCAATGAAATAATTTCTTTATAAAACTAATTGTTTTTGGCTAGGAATTTCTGTATTGTAATAATTTAGGAAAAAAGATTACTTGTCCTAACCAAAAGCAGCAATTCTGCCTATTACAATACTGAGAATTGATCGAGGGCATGCCTTAACCCCAGGGAGGTGAGCACTGTTTAACTGAAGCCAATAAGTCCTCGTTAGTATAGTGGTCAGTATCCCCGCCTGTCACGCGGGAGACCGGGGTTCAATTCCCCGACGGGGAGGCGATTCCTTTTATTCACACAATTAAATAAAATGATGTACTTTCTAACATTGTAAAATATATCTGTCATTATCCTTGCCTATTCCGATTGAGAAAAAAGGTTGAATTCACTGATGGCCAAAATGCTTACTGATGTGTTAACTGAAATTCAGAATATGCTCTGAATATTTCAGCATGCACAGGCGTACCATCAAAACCAATTTACGTCTACAATCTGTTGGAAAATGAGATGAAGCAGTGGTGAATCCTAGGCCGCTGTTCCACTCAATTGGCACGATTTACAAGTAGAATGACTGCTTTTGGTTAGGAGTGACCCCTGGTGGCTAATAGTTATAAGCTGCAAATGGTAAAGTGAGCTGATTATATATATATATATATATATATATATATAAATATATATATTGATGAATAGAAAGATAGCTAGATAGACAGATCGATAGATATTTATTTCAATGAAATAATTTCTTCATAAAACTAATTGTTTTTGGCTAGGAATTTCTGTATTGTAATAATTTAGGAAAAAAGATTACTTGTCCTAACCAAAAGCAGCAATTCTGCCTATTACAATACTGAGAATTGATCGAGGGCATGCCTTAACCCCAGGGAGGTGAGCACTGTTTAACTGAAGCCAATAAGTCCTCGTTAGTATAGTGGTCAGTATCCCCGCCTGTCACGCGGGAGACCGGGGTTCAATTCCCCGACGGGGAGGAGATTCCTTTTATTCACACAATTAAATAAAATGATGTACTTTCTAACATTGTAAAATATATCTGTCATTATCCTTGCCTATTCCGATTGAGAAAAAAGGTTGAATTCACTGATGGCCAAAATGCTTACTGATGTGTTAACTGAAATTCAGAATATGCTCTGAATATTTCAGCATGCACAGGCGTACCATCAAAACCAATTTACGTCTACAATCTGTTGGAAAATGAGATGAAGCAGTGGTGAATCCTAGGCCGCTGTTCCACTCGATTGGCACGATTTACAAGTAGAATGACTGCTTTTGGTTAGTAGTGACCCCTGGTGGCTAATAGTTATAAGCTGCAAATGGTAAAGTGAGCTGATTATATATATATATATATTGATGAATAGAAAGATAGCTAGATAGACAGATCGATAGATATTTATTTCAATGAAATAATTTCTTCATAAAACTAATTGTTTTTGGCTAGGAATTTCTGTATTGTAATAATTTAGGAAAAAAGATTACTTGTCCTAACCAAAAGCAGCAATTCTGCCTATTACAATACTGAGAATTGATCGAGGGCATGCCTTAACCCCAGGGAGATGAGCACTGTTTAACTGAAGCCAATAAGTCCTCGTTAGTATAGTGGTCAGTATCCCCGCCTGTCACGCGGGAGACCGGGGTTCAATTCCCCGACGGGGAGGAGATTCCTTTTATTCACACAATTAAATAAAATGATGTACTTTCTAACATTGTAAAATATATCTGTCATTATCCTTGCCTATTCCGATTGAGAAAAAAGGTTGAATTCACTGATGGCCAAAATGCTTACTGATGTTTTAACTGAAATTCAGAATATGCTCTGAATATTTCAGCATGCACAGGCGTACCATCAAAACCAATTTACGTCTACAATCTGTTGGAAAATGAGATGAAGCAGTGGTGAATCCTAGGCCGCTGTTCCACTCAATTGGCACGATTTACAAGTAGAATGACTGCTTTTGGTTAGGAGTGACCCCTGGTGGCTAATAGTTATAAGCTGCAAATGGTAAAGTGAGCTGATTATATATATATATAAATATATATATTGATGAATAGAAAGATAGCTAGATAGACAGATCGATAGATATTTATTTCAATGAAATAATTTCTTCATAAAACTAATTGTTTTTGGCTAGGAATTTCTGTATTGTAATAATTTAGGAAAAAAGATTACTTGTCCTAACCAAAAGCAGCAATTCTGCCTATTACAATACTGAGAATTGATCGAGGGCATGCCTTAACCCCAGGGAGATGAGCACTGTTTAACTGAAGCCAATAAGTCCTCGTTAGTATAGTGGTCAGTATCCCCGCCTGTCACGCGGGAGACCGGGGTTCAATTCCCCGACGGGGAGGAGATTCCTTTTATTCACACAATTAAATAAAATGATGTACTTTCTAACATTGTAAAATATATCTGTCATTATCCTTGCCTATTCCGATTGAGAAAAAAGGTTGAATTCACTGATGGCCAAAATGCTTACTGATGTGTTAACTGAAATTCAGAATATGCTCTGAATATTTCAGCATGCACAGGCGTACCATCAAAACCAATTTACGTCTACAATCTGTTGGAAAATGAGATGAAGCAGTGGTGAATCCTAGGCCGCTGTTCCACTCGATTGGCACGATTTACAAGTAGAATGACTGCTTTTGGTTAGTAGTGACCCCTGGTGGCTAATAGTTATAAGCTGCAAATGGTAAAGTGAGCTGATTATATATATATATATATATAAATATATATATTGATGAATAGAAAGATAGCTAGATAGACAGATCGATAGATATTTATTTCAATGAAATAATTTCTTCATAAAACTAATTGTTTTTGGCTAGGAATTTCTGTATTGTAATAATTTAGGAAAAAAGATTACTTGTCCTAACCAAAAGCAGCAATTCTGCCTATTACAATACTGAGAATTGATCGAGGGCATGCCTTAACCCCAGGGAGGTGAGCACTGTTTAACTGAAGCCAATAAGTCCTCGTTAGTATAGTGGTCAGTATCCCCGCCTGTCACGCGGGAGACCGGGGTTCAATTCCCCGACGGGGAGGAGATTCCTTTTATTCACACAATTAAATAAAATGATGTACTTTCTAACATTGTAAAATATATCTGTCATTATCCTTGCCTATTCCGATTGAGAAAAAAGGTTGAATTCACTGATGGCCAAAATGCTTACTGATGTGTTAACTGAAATTCAGAATATGCTCTGAATATTTCAGCATGCACAGGCGTACCATCAAAACCAATTTACGTCTACAATCTGTTGGAAAATGAGATGAAGCAGTGGTGAATCCTAGGCCGCTGTTCCACTCGATTGGCACGATTTACAAGTAGAATGACTGCTTTTGGTTAGTAGTGACCCCTGGTGGCTAATAGTTATAAGCTGCAAATGGTAAAGTGAGCTGATTATATATATATATATATATATAAATATATATATTGATGAATAGAAAGATAGCTAGATAGACAGATCGATAGATATTTATTTCAATGAAATAATTTCTTCATAAAACTAATTGTTTTTGGCTAGGAATTTCTGTATTGTAATAATTTAGGAAAAAAGATTACTTGTCCTAACCAAAAGCAGCAATTCTGCCTATTACAATACTGAGAATTGATCGAGGGCATGCCTTAACCCCAGGGAGATGAGCACTGTTTAACTGAAGCCAATAAGTCCTCGTTAGTATAGTGGTCAGTATCCCCGCCTGTCACGCGGGAGACCGGGGTTCAATTCCCCGACGGGGAGGAGATTCCTTTTATTCACACAATTAAATAAAATGATGTACTTTCTAACATTGTAAAATATATCTGTCATTATCCTTGCCTATTCCGATTGAGAAAAAAGGTTGAATTCACTGATGGCCAAAATGCTTACTGATGTGTTAACTGAAATTCAGAATATGCTCTGAATATTTCAGCATGCACAGGCGTACCATCAAAACCAATTTACGTCTACAATCTGTTGGAAAATGAGATGAAGCAGTGGTGAATCCTAGGCCGCTGTTCCACTCGATTGGCACGATTTACAAGTAGAATGACTGCTTTTGGTTAGTAGTGACCCCTGGTGGCTAATAGTTATAAGCTGCAAATGGTAAAGTGAGCTGATTATATATATATATATATTGATGAATAGAAAGATAGCTAGATAGACAGATCGATAGATATTTATTTCAATGAAATAATTTCTTCATAAAACTAATTGTTTTTGGCTAGGAATTTCTGTATTGTAATAATTTAGGAAAAAAGATTACTTGTCCTAACCAAAAGCAGCAATTCTGCCTATTACAATACTGAGAATTGATCGAGGGCATGCCTTAACCCCAGGGAGATGAGCACTGTTTAACTGAAGCCAATAAGTCCTCGTTAGTATAGTGGTCAGTATCCCCGCCTGTCACGCGGGAGACCGGGGTTCAATTCCCCGACGGGGAGGAGATTCCTTTTATTCACACAATTAAATAAAATGATGTACTTTCTAACATTGTAAAATATATCTGTCATTATCCTTGCCTATTCCGATTGAGAAAAAAGGTTGAATTCACTGATGGCCAAAATGCTTACTGATGTGTTAACTGAAATTCAGAATATGCTCTGAATATTTCAGCATGCACAGGCGTACCATCAAAACCAATTTACGTCTACAATCTGTTGGAAAATGAGATGAAGCAGTGGTGAATCCTAGGCCGCTGTTCCACTCGATTGGCACGATTTACAAGTAGAATGACTGCTTTTGGTTAGTAGTGACCCCTGGTGGCTAATAGTTATAAGCTGCAAATGGTAAAGTGAGCTGATTATATATATATATATATATAAATATATATATTGATGAATAGAAAGATAGCTAGATAGACAGATCGATAGATATTTATTTCAATGAAATAATTTCTTCATAAAACTAATTGTTTTTGGCTAGGAATTTCTGTATTGTAATAATTTAGGAAAAAAGATTACTTGTCCTAACCAAAAGCAGCAATTCTGCCTATTACAATACTGAGAATTGATCGAGGGCATGCCTTAACCCCAGGGAGGTGAGCACTGTTTAACTGAAGCCAATAAGTCCTCGTTAGTATAGTGGTCAGTATCCCCGCCTGTCACGCGGGAGACCGGGGTTCAATTCCCCGACGGGGAGGAGATTCCTTTTATTCACACAATTAAATAAAATGATGTACTTTCTAACATTGTAAAATATATCTGTCATTATCCTTGCCTATTCCGATTGAGAAAACAGGTTGAATTCACTGATGGCCAAAATGCTTACTGATGTGTTAACTGAAATTCAGAATATGCTCTGAATATTTCAGCATGCACAGGCGTACCATCAAAACCAATTTACGTCTACAATCTGTTGGAAAATGAGATGAAGCAGTGGTGAATCCTAGGCCGCTGTTCCACTCGATTGGCACGATTTACAAGTAGAATGACTGCTTTTGGTTAGTAGTGACCCCTGGTGGCTAATAGTTATAAGCTGCAAATGGTAAAGTGAGCTGATTATATATATATATATATTGATGAATAGAAAGATAGCTAGATAGACAGATCGATAGATATTTATTTCAATGAAATAATTTCTTCATAAAACTAATTGTTTTTGGCTAGGAATTTCTGTATTGTAATAATTTAGGAAAAAAGATTACTTGTCCTAACCAAAAGCAGCAATTCTGCCTATTACAATACTGAGAATTGATCGAGGGCATGCCTTAACCCCAGGGAGGTGAGCACTGTTTAACTGAAGCCAATAAGTCCTCGTTAGTATAGTGGTCAGTATCCCCGCCTGTCACGCGGGAGACCGGGGTTCAATTCCCCGACGGGGAGGCGATTCCTTTTATTCACACAATTAAATAAAATGATGTACTTTCTAACATTGTAAAATATATCTGTCATTATCCTTGCCTATTCCGATTGAGAAAAAAGGTTGAATTCACTGATGGCCAAAATGCTTACTGATGTGTTAACTGAAATTCAGAATATGCTCTGAATATTTCAGCATGCACAGGCGTACCATCAAAACCAATTTACGTCTACAATCTGTTGGAAAATGAGATGAAGCAGTGGTGAATCCTAGGCCGCTGTTCCACTCAATTGGCACGATTTACAAGTAGAATGACTGCTTTTGGTTAGGAGTGACCCCTGGTGGCTAATAGTTATAAGCTGCAAATGGTAAAGTGAGCTGATTATATATATATATATATATATATAAATATATATATTGATGAATAGAAAGATAGCTAGATAGACAGATCGATAGATATTTATTTCAATGAAATAATTTCTTCATAAAACTAATTGTTTTTGGCTAGGAATTTCTGTATTGTAATAATTTAGGAAAAAAGATTACTTGTCCTAACCAAAAGCAGCAATTCTGCCTATTACAATACTGAGAATTGATCGAGGGCATGCCTTAACCCCAGGGAGGTGAGCACTGTTTAACTGAAGCCAATAAGTCCTCGTTAGTATAGTGGTCAGTATCCCCGCCTGTCACGCGGGAGACCGGGGTTCAATTCCCCGACGGGGAGGAGATTCCTTTTATTCACACAATTAAATAAAATGATGTACTTTCTAACATTGTAAAATATATCTGTCATTATCCTTGCCTATTCCGATTGAGAAAAAAGGTTGAATTCACTGATGGCCAAAATGCTTACTGATGTGTTAACTGAAATTCAGAATATGCTCTGAATATTTCAGCATGCACAGGCGTACCATCAAAACCAATTTACGTCTACAATCTGTTGGAAAATGAGATGAAGCAGTGGTGAATCCTAGGCCGCTGTTCCACTCGATTGGCACGATTTACAAGTAGAATGACTGCTTTTGGTTAGTAGTGACCCCTGGTGGCTAATAGTTATAAGCTGCAAATGGTAAAGTGAGCTGATTATATATATATATATATATATAAATATATATATTGATGAATAGAAAGATAGCTAGATAGACAGATCGATAGATATTTATTTCAATGAAATAATTTCTTCATAAAACTAATTGTTTTTGGCTAGGAATTTCTGTATTGTAATAATTTAGGAAAAAAGATTACTTGTCCTAACCAAAAGCAGCAATTCTGCCTATTACAATACTGAGAATTGATCGAGGGCATGCCTTAACCCCAGGGAGATGAGCACTGTTTAACTGAAGCAAATAAGTCCTCGTTAGTATAGTGGTCAGTATCCCCGCCTGTCACGCGGGAGACCGGGGTTCAATTCCCCGACGGGGAGGAGATTCCTTTTATTCACACAATTAAATAAAATGATGTACTTTCTAACATTGTAAAATATATCTGTCATTATCCTTGCCTATTCCGATTGAGAAAACAGGTTGAATTCACTGATGGCCAAAATGCTTACTGATGTGTTAACTGAAATTCAGAATATGCTCTGAATATTTCAGCATGCACAGGCGTACCATCAAAACCAATTTACGTCTACAATCTGTTGGAAAATGAGATGAAGCAGTGGTGAATCCTAGGCCGCTGTTCCACTCGATTGGCACGATTTACAAGTAGAATGACTGCTTTTGGTTAGTAGTGACCCCTGGTGGCTAATAGTTATAAGCTGCAAATGGTAAAGTGAGCTGATTATATATATATATATATTGATGAATAGAAAGATAGCTAGATAGACAGATCGATAGATATTTATTTCAATGAAATAATTTCTTCATAAAACTAATTGTTTTTGGCTAGGAATTTCTGTATTGTAATAATTTAGGAAAAAAGATTACTTGTCCTAACCAAAAGCAGCAATTCTGCCTATTACAATACTGAGAATTGATCGAGGGCATGCCTTAACCCCAGGGAGGTGAGCACTGTTTAACTGAAGCCAATAAGTCCTCGTTAGTATAGTGGTCAGTATCCCCGCCTGTCACGCGGGAGACCGGGGTTCAATTCCCCGACGGGGAGGCGATTCCTTTTATTCACACAATTAAATAAAATGATGTACTTTCTAACATTGTAAAATATATCTGTCATTATCCTTGCCTATTCCGATTGAGAAAAAAGGTTGAATTCACTGATGGCCAAAATGCTTACTGATGTGTTAACTGAAATTCAGAATATGCTCTGAATATTTCAGCATGCACAGGCGTACCATCAAAACCAATTTACGTCTACAATCTGTTGGAAAATGAGATGAAGCAGTGGTGAATCCTAGGCCGCTGTTCCACTCAATTGGCACGATTTACAAGTAGAATGACTGCTTTTGGTTAGGAGTGACCCCTGGTGGCTAATAGTTATAAGCTGCAAATGGTAAAGTGAGCTGATTATATATATATATATATATATATATATAAATATATATATTGATGAATAGAAAGATAGCTAGATAGACAGATCGATAGATATTTATTTCAATGAAATAATTTCTTCATAAAACTAATTGTTTTTGGCTAGGAATTTCTGTATTGTAATAATTTAGGAAAAAAGATTACTTGTCCTAACCAAAAGCAGCAATTCTGCCTATTACAATACTGAGAATTGATCGAGGGCATGCCTTAACCCCAGGGAGGTGAGCACTGTTTAACTGAAGCCAATAAGTCCTCGTTAGTATAGTGGTCAGTATCCCCGCCTGTCACGCGGGAGACCGGGGTTCAATTCCCCGACGGGGAGGAGATTCCTTTTATTCACACAATTAAATAAAATGATGTACTTTCTAACATTGTAAAATATATCTGTCATTATCCTTGCCTATTCCGATTGAGAAAAAAGGTTGAATTCACTGATGGCCAAAATGCTTACTGATGTGTTAACTGAAATTCAGAATATGCTCTGAATATTTCAGCATGCACAGGCGTACCATCAAAACCAATTTACGTCTACAATCTGTTGGAAAATGAGATGAAGCAGTGGTGAATCCTAGGCCGCTGTTCCACTCGATTGGCACGATTTACAAGTAGAATGACTGCTTTTGGTTAGTAGTGACCCCTGGTGGCTAATAGTTATAAGCTGCAAATGGTAAAGTGAGCTGATTATATATATATATATATATATAAATATATATATTGATGAATAGAAAGATAGCTAGATAGACAGATCGATAGATATTTATTTCAATGAAATAATTTCTTCATAAAACTAATTGTTTTTGGCTAGGAATTTCTGTATTGTAATAATTTAGGAAAAAAGATTACTTGTCCTAACCAAAAGCAGCAATTCTGCCTATTACAATACTGAGAATTGATCGAGGGCATGCCTTAACCCCAGGGAGATGAGCACTGTTTAACTGAAGCCAATAAGTCCTCGTTAGTATAGTGGTCAGTATCCCCGCCTGTCACGCGGGAGACCGGGGTTCAATTCCCCGACGGGGAGGAGATTCCTTTTATTCACACAATTAAATAAAATGATGTACTTTCTAACATTGTAAAATATATCTGTCATTATCCTTGCCTATTCCGATTGAGAAAACAGGTTGAATTCACTGATGGCCAAAATGCTTACTGATGTGTTAACTGAAATTCAGAATATGCTCTGAATATTTCAGCATGCACAGGCGTACCATCAAAACCAATTTACGTCTACAATCTGTTGGAAAATGAGATGAAGCAGTGGTGAATCCTAGGCCGCTGTTCCACTCGATTGGCACGATTTACAAGTAGAATGACTGCTTTTGGTTAGTAGTGACCCCTGGTGGCTAATAGTTATAAGCTGCAAATGGTAAAGTGAGCTGATTATATATATATATATATTGATGAATAGAAAGATAGCTAGATAGACAGATCGATAGATATTTATTTCAATGAAATAATTTCTTCATAAAACTAATTGTTTTTGGCTAGGAATTTCTGTATTGTAATAATTTAGGAAAAAAGATTACTTGTCCTAACCAAAAGCAGCAATTCTGCCTATTACAATACTGAGAATTGATCGAGGGCATGCCTTAACCCCAGGGAGGTGAGCACTGTTTAACTGAAGCCAATAAGTCCTCGTTAGTATAGTGGTCAGTATCCCCGCCTGTCACGCGGGAGACCGGGGTTCAATTCCCCGACGGGGAGGCGATTCCTTTTTTTCACACAATTAAATAAAATGATGTACTTTCTAACATTGTAAAATATATCTGTCATTATCCTTGCCTATTCCGATTGAGAAAAAAGGTTGAATTCACTGATGGCCAAAATGCTTACTGATGTGTTAACTGAAATTCAGAATATGCTCTGAATATTTCAGCATGCACAGGCGTACCATCAAAACCAATTTACGTCTACAATCTGTTGGAAAATGAGATGAAGCAGTGGTGAATCCTAGGCCGCTGTTCCACTCAATTGGCACGATTTACAAGTAGAATGACTGCTTTTGGTTAGGAGTGACCCCTGGTGGCTAATAGTTATAAGCTGCAAATGGTAAAGTGAGCTGATTATATATATATATATATATATATATATAAATATATATATTGATGAATAGAAAGATAGCTAGATAGACAGATCGATAGATATTTATTTCAATGAAATAATTTCTTCATAAAACTAATTGTTTTTGGCTAGGAATTTCTGTATTGTAATAATTTAGGAAAAAAGATTACTTGTCCTAACCAAAAGCAGCAATTCTGCCTATTACAATACTGAGAATTGATCGAGGGCATGCCTTAACCCCAGGGAGGTGAGCACTGTTTAACTGAAGCCAATAAGTCCTCGTTAGTATAGTGGTCAGTATCCCCGCCTGTCACGCGGGAGACCGGGGTTCAATTCCCAGACGGGGAGGAGATTCCTTTTATTCACACAATTAAATAAAATGATGTACTTTCTAACATTGTAAAATATATCTGTCATTATCCTTGCCTACTCCGATTGAGAAAAAAGGTTGAATTCACTGATGGCCAAAATGCTTACTGATGTGTTAACTGAAATTCAGAATATGCTCTGAATATTTCAGCATGCACAGGCGTACCATCAAAACCAATTTACGTCTACAATCTGTTGGAAAATGAGATGAAGCAGTGGTGAATCCTAGGCCGCTGTTCCACTCAATTGGCACGATTTACAAGTAGAATGACTGCTTTTGGTTAGGAGTGACCCCTGGTGGCTAATAGTTATAAGCTGCAAATGGTAAAGTGAGCTGATTATATATATATATATATATATATATATATATATATAAATATATATATTGATGAATAGAAAGATAGCTAGATAGACAGATCGATAGATATTTATTTCAATGAAATAATTTCTTCATAAAACTAATTGTTTTTGGCTAGGAATTTCTGTATTGTAATAATTTAGGAAAAAAGATTACTTGTCCTAACCAAAAGCAGCAATTCTGCCTATTACAATACTGAGAATTGATCGAGGGCATGCCTTAACCCCAGGGAGATGAGCACTGTTTAACTGAAGCCAATAAGTCCTCGTTAGTATAGTGGTCAGTATCCCCGCCTGTCACGCGGGAGACCGGGGTTCAATTCCCCGACGGGGAGGAGATTCCTTTTATTCACACAATTAAATAAAATGATGTACTTTCTAACATTGTAAAATATATCTGTCATTATCCTTGCCTATTCCGATTGAGAAAAAAGGTTGAATTCACTGATGGCCAAAATGCTTACTGATGTGTTAACTGAAATTCAGAATATGCTCTGAATATTT
This sequence comes from Lissotriton vulgaris, assembly GCF_964263255.1. Taxonomy (NCBI): domain Eukaryota; kingdom Metazoa; phylum Chordata; class Amphibia; order Caudata; family Salamandridae; genus Lissotriton; species Lissotriton vulgaris. Next base: position 231,016,237 of record NC_141685.1, read on the forward strand.
CAGCATGCACAGGCGTACCATCAAAACCAATTTACGTCTACAATCTGTTGGAAAATGAGATGAAGCAGTGGTGAATCCTAGGCCGCTGTTCCACTCGATTGGCACGATTTACAAGTAGAATGACTGCTTTTGGTTAGTAGTGACCCCTGGTGGCTAATAGTTATAAGCTGCAAATGGTAAAGTGAGCTGATTATATATATATATATATTGATGAATAGAAAGATAGCTAGATAGACAGATCGATAGATATTTATTTCAATGAAATAATTTCTTCATAAAACTAATTGTTTTTGGCTAGGAATTTCTGTATTGTAATAATTTAGGAAAAAAGATTACTTGTCCTAACCAAAAGCAGCAATTCTGCCTATTACAATACTGAGAATTGATCGAGGGCATGCCTTAACCCCAGGGAGGTGAGCACTGTTTAACTGAAGCCAATAAGTCCTCGTTAGTATAGTGGTCAGTATCCCCGCCTGTCACGCGGGAGACCGGGGTTCAATTCCCCGACGGGGAGGCGATTCCTTTTATTCACACAATTAAATAAAATGATGTACTTTCTAACATTGTAAAATATATCTGTCATTATCCTTGCCTATTCCGATTGAGAAAAAAGGTTGAATTCACTGATGGCCAAAATGCTTACTGATGTGTTAACTGAAATTCAGAATATGCTCTGAATATTTCAGCATGCACAGGCGTACCATCAAAACCAATTTACGTCTACAATCTGTTGGAAAATGAGATGAAGCAGTGGTGAATCCTAGGCCGCTGTTCCACTCAATTGGCACGATTTACAAGTAGAATGACTGCTTTTGGTTAGGAGTGACCCCTGGTGGCTAATAGTTATAAGCTGCAAATGGTAAAGTGAGCTGATTATATATATATATATATATATATATATAAATATATATATTGATGAATAGAAAGATAGCTAGATAGACAGATCGATAGATATTTATTTCAATGAAATAATTTCTTCATAAAACTAATTGTTTTTGGCTAGGAATTTCTGTATTGTAATAATTTAGGAAAAAAGATTACTTGTCCTAACCAAAAGCAGCAATTCTGCCTATTACAATACTGAGAATTGATCGAGGGCATGCCTTAACCCCAGGGAGGTGAGCACTGTTTAACTGAAGCCAATAAGTCCTCGTTAGTATAGTGGTCAGTATCCCCGCCTGTCACGCGGGAGACCGGGGTTCAATTCCCCGACGGGGAGGAGATTCCTTTTATTCACACAATTAAATAAAATGATGTACTTTCTAACATTGTAAAATATATCTGTCATTATCCTTGCCTATTCCGATTGAGAAAAAAGGTTGAATTCACTGATGGCCAAAATGCTTACTGATGTGTTAACTGAAATTCAGAATATGCTCTGAATATTTCAGCATGCACAGGCGTACCATCAAAACCAATTTACGTCTACAATCTGTTGGAAAATGAGATGAAGCAGTGGTGAATCCTAGGCCGCTGTTCCACTCGATTGGCACGATTTACAAGTAGAATGACTGCTTTTGGTTAGTAGTGACCCCTGGTGGCTAATAGTTATAAGCTGCAAATGGTAAAGTGAGCTGATTATATATATATATATATATATAAATATATATATTGATGAATAGAAAGATAGCTAGATAGACAGATCGATAGATATTTATTTCAATGAAATAATTTCTTCATAAAACTAATTGTTTTTGGCTAGGAATTTCTGTATTGTAATAATTTAGGAAAAAAGATTACTTGTCCTAACCAAAAGCAGCAATTCTGCCTATTACAATACTGAGAATTGATCGAGGGCATGCCTTAACCCCAGGGAGATGAGCACTGTTTAACTGAAGCCAATAAGTCCTCGTTAGTATAGTGGTAAGTATCCCCGCCTGTCACGCGGGAGACCGGGGTTCAATTCCCCGACGGGGAGGAGATTCCTTTTATTCACACAATTAAATAAAATGATGTACTTTCTAACATTGTAAAATATATCTGTCATTATCCTTGCCTATTCCGATTGAGAAAACAGGTTGAATTCACTGATGGCCAAAATGCTTACTGATGTGTTAACTGAAATTCAGAATATGCTCTGAATATTTCAGCATGCACAGGCGTACCATCAAAACCAATTTACGTCTACAATCTGTTGGAAAATGAGATGAAGCAGTGGTGAATCCTAGGCCGCTGTTCCACTCGATTGGCACGATTTACAAGTAGAATGACTGCTTTTGGTTAGTAGTGACCCCTGGTGGCTAATAGTTATAAGCTGCGAATGGTAAAGTGAGCTGATTATATATATATATATATTGATGAATAGAAAGATAGCTAGATAGACAGATCGATAGATATTTATTTCAATGAAATAATTTCTTCATAAAACTAATTGTTTTTGGCTAGGAATTTCTGTATTGTAATAATTTAGGAAAAAAGATTACTTGTCCTAACCAAAAGCAGCAATTCTGCCTATTACAATACTGAGAATTGATCGAGGGCATGCCTTAACCCCAGGGAGGTGAGCACTGTTTAACTGAAGCCAATAAGTCCTCGTTAGTATAGTGGTCAGTATCCCCGCCTGTCACGCGGGAGACCGGGGTTCAATTCCCCGACGGGGAGGCGATTCCTTTTATTCACACAATTAAATAAAATGATGTACTTTCTAACATTGTAAAATATATCTGTCATTATCCTTGCCTATTCCGATTGAGAAAAAAGGTTGAATTCACTGATGGCCAAAATGCTTACTGATGTGTTAACTGAAATTCAGAATATGCTCTGAATATTTCAGCATGCACAGGCGTACCATCAAAACCAATTTACGTCTACAATCTGTTGGAAAATGAGATGAAGCAGTGGTGAATCCTAGGCCGCTGTTCCACTCAATTGGCACGATTTACAAGTAGAATGACTGCTTTTGGTTAGGAGTGACCCCTGGTGGCTAATAGTTATAAGCTGCAAATGGTAAAGTGAGCTGATTATATATATATATATATATATATATATAAATATATATATTGATGAATAGAAAGATAGCTAGATAGACAGATCGATAGATATTTATTTCAATGAAATAATTTCTTCATAAAACTAATTGTTTTTGGCTAGGAATTTCTGTATTGTAATAATTTAGGAAAAAAGATTACTTGTCCTAACCAAAAGCAGCAATTCTGCCTATTACAATACTGAGAATTGATCGAGGGCATGCCTTAACCCCAGGGAGGTGAGCACTGTTTAACTGAAGCCAATAAGTCCTCGTTAGTATAGTGGTCAGTATCCCCGCCTGTCACGCGGGAGACCGGGGTTCAATTCCCAGACGGGGAGGAGATTCCTTTTATTCACACAATTAAATAAAATGATGTACTTTCTAACATTGTAAAATATATCTGTCATTATCCTTGCCTACTCCGATTGAGAAAAAAGGTTGAATTCACTGATGGCCAAAATGCTTACTGATGTGTTAACTGAAATTCAGAATATGCTCTGAATATTTCAGCATGCACAGGCGTACCATCAAAACCAATTTACGTCTACAATCTGTTGGAAAATGAGATGAAGCAGTGGTGAATCCTAGGCCGCTGTTCCACTCAATTGGCACGATTTACAAGTAGAATGACTGCTTTTGGTTAGGAGTGACCCCTGGTGGCTAATAGTTATAAGCTGCAAATGGTAAAGTGAGCTGATTATATATATATATATATATATATATATATATATAAATATATATATTGATGAATAGAAAGATAGCTAGATAGACAGATCGATAGATATTTATTTCAATGAAATAATTTCTTCATAAAACTAATTGTTTTTGGCTAGGAATTTCTGTATTGTAATAATTTAGGAAAAAAGATTACTTGTCCTAACCAAAAGCAGCAATTCTGCCTATTACAATACTGAGAATTGATCGAGGGCATGCCTTAACCCCAGGGAGATGAGCACTGTTTAACTGAAGCCAATAAGTCCTCGTTAGTATAGTGGTCAGTATCCCTGCCTGTCACGCGGGAGACCGGGGTTCAATTCCCCGACGGGGAGGAGATTCCTTTTATTCACACAATTAAATAAAATGATGTACTTTCTAACATTGTAAAATATATCTGTCATTATCCTTGCCTATTCCGATTGAGAAAAAAGGTTGAATTCACTGATGGCCAAAATGCTTACTGATGTGTTAACTGAAATTCAGAATATGCTCTGAATATTTCAGCATGCACAGGCGTACCATCAAAACCAATTTACGTCTACAATCTGTTGGAAAATGAGATGAAGCAGTGGTGAATCCTAGGCCGCTGTTCCACTCGATTGGCACGATTTACAAGTAGAATGACTGCTTTTGGTTAGTAGTGACCCCTGGTGGCTAATAGTTATAAGCTGCAAATGGTAAAGTGAGCTGATTATATATATATATATATTGATGAATAGAAAGATAGCTAGATAGACAGATCGATAGATATTTATTTCAATGAAATAATTTCTTCATAAAACTAATTGTTTTTGGCTAGGAATTTCTGTATTGTAATAATTTAGGAAAAAAGATTACTTGTCCTAACCAAAAGCAGCAATTCTGCCTATTACAATACTGAGAATTGATCGAGGGCATGCCTTAACCCCAGGGAGGTGAGCACTGTTTAACTGAAGCCAATAAGTCCTCGTTAGTATAGTGGTCAGTATCCCCGCCTGTCACGCGGGAGACCGGGGTTCAATTCCCCGACGGGGAGGCGATTCCTTTTATTCACACAATTAAATAAAATGATGTACTTTCTAACATTGTAAAATATATCTGTCATTATCCTTGCCTATTCCGATTGAGAAAAAAGGTTGAATTCACTGATGGCCAAAATGCTTACTGATGTGTTAACTGAAATTCAGAATATGCTCTGAATATTTCAGCATGCACAGGCGTACCATCAAAACCAATTTACGTCTACAATCTGTTGGAAAATGAGATGAAGCAGTGGTGAATCCTAGGCCGCTGTTCCACTCAATTGGCACGATTTACAAGTAGAATGACTGCTTTTGGTTAGGAGTGACCCCTGGTGGCTAATAGTTATAAGCTGCAAATGGTAAAGTGAGCTGATTATATATATATATATATATATATATATATAAATATATATATTGATGAATAGAAAGATAGCTAGATAGACAGATCGATAGATATTTATTTCAATGAAATAATTTCTTCATAAAACTAATTGTTTTTGGCTAGGAATTTCTGTATTGTAATAATTTAGGAAAAAAGATTACTTGTCCTAACCAAAAGCAGCAATTCTGCCTATTACAATACTGAGAATTGATCGAGGGCATGCCTTAACCCCAGGGAGGTGAGCACTGTTTAACTGAAGCCAATAAGTCCTCGTTAGTATAGTGGTCAGTATCCCCGCCTGTCACGCGGGAGACCGGGGTTCAATTCCCCGACGGGGAGGAGATTCCTTTTATTCACACAATTAAATAAAATGATGTACTTTCTAACATTGTAAAATATATCTGTCATTATCCTTGCCTATTCCGATTGAGAAAAAAGGTTGAATTCACTGATGGCCAAAATGCTTACTGATGTGTTAACTGAAATTCAGAATATGCTCTGAATATTTCAGCATGCACAGGCGTACCATCAAAACCAATTTACGTCTACAATCTGTTGGAAAATGAGATGAAGCAGTGGTGAATCCTAGGCCGCTGTTCCACTCGATTGGCACGATTTACAAGTAGAATGACTGCTTTTGGTTAGTAGTGACCCCTGGTGGCTAATAGTTATAAGCTGCAAATGGTAAAGTGAGCTGATTATATATATATATATATATATAAATATATATATTGATGAATAGAAAGATAGCTAGATAGACAGATCGATAGATATTTATTTCAATGAAATAATTTCTTCATAAAACTAATTGTTTTTGGCTAGGAATTTCTGTATTGTAATAATTTAGGAAAAAAGATTACTTGTCCTAACCAAAAGCAGCAATTCTGCCTATTACAATACTGAGAATTGATCGAGGGCATGCCTTAACCCCAGGGAGATGAGCACTGTTTAACTGAAGCCAATAAGTCCTCGTTAGTATAGTGGTCAGTATCCCCGCCTGTCACGCGGGAGACCGGGGTTCAATTCCCCGACGGGGAGGAGATTCCTTTTATTCACACAATTAAATAAAATGATGTACTTTCTAACATTGTAAAATATATCTGTCATTATCCTTGCCTATTCCGATTGAGAAAACAGGTTGAATTCACTGATGGCCAAAATGCTTACTGATGTGTTAACTGAAATTCAGAATATGCTCTGAATATTTCAGCATGCACAGGCGTACCATCAAAACCAATTTACGTCTACAATCTGTTGGAAAATGAGATGAAGCAGTGGTGAATCCTAGGCCGCTGTTCCACTCGATTGGCACGATTTACAAGTAGAATGACTGCTTTTGATTAGTAGTGACCCCTGGTGGCTAATAGTTATAAGCTGCAAATGGTAAAGTGAGCTGATTATATATATATATATATTGATGAATAGAAAGATAGCTAGATAGACAGATCGATAGATATTTATTTCAATGAAATAATTTCTTCATAAAACTAATTGTTTTTGGCTAGGAATTTCTGTATTGTAATAATTTAGGAAAAAAGATTACTTGTCCTAACCAAAAGCAGCAATTCTGCCTATTACAATACTGAGAATTGATCGAGGGCATGCCTTAACCCCAGGGAGGTGAGCACTGTTTAACTGAAGCCAATAAGTCCTCGTTAGTATAGCGGTCAGTATCCCCGCCTGTCACGCGGGAGACCGGGGTTCAATTCCCAGACGGGGAGGAGATTCCTTTTATTCACACAATTAAATAAAATGATGTACTTTCTAACATTGTAAAATATATCTGTCATTATCCTTGCCTACTCCGATTGAGAAAAAAGGTTGAATTCACTGATGGCCAAAATGCTTACTGATGTGTTAACTGAAATTCAGAATATGCTCTGAATATTTCAGCATGCACAGGCGTACCATCAAAACCAATTTACGTCTACAATCTGTTGGAAAATGAGATGAAGCAGTGGTGAATCCTAGGCCGCTGTTCCACTCAATTGGCACGATTTACAAGTAGAATGACTGCTTTTGGTTAGGAGTGACCCCTGGTGGCTAATAGTTATAAGCTGCAAATGGTAAAGTGAGCTGATTATATATATATATATATATATATATATATATATAAATATATATATTGATGAATAGAAAGATAGCTAGATAGACAGATCGATAGATATTTATTTCAATGAAATAATTTCTTCATAAAACTAATTGTTTTTGGCTAGGAATTTCTGTATTGTAATAATTTAGGAAAAAAGATTACTTGTCCTAACCAAAAGCAGCAATTCTGCCTATTACAATACTGAGAATTGATCGAGGGCATGCCTTAACCCCAGGGAGATGAGCACTGTTTAACTGAAGCCAATAAGTCCTCGTTAGTATAGTGGTCAGTATCCCCGCCTGTCACGCGGGAGACCGGGGTTCAATTCCCCGACGGGGAGGAGATTCCTTTTATTCACACAATTAAATAAAATGATGTACTTTCTAACATTGTAAAATATATCTGTCATTATCCTTGCCTATTCCGATTGAGAAAAAAGGTTGAATTCACTGATGGCCAAAATGCTTACTGATGTGTTAACTGAAATTCAGAATATGCTCTGAATATTTCAGCATGCACAGGCGTACCATCAAAACCAATTTACGTCTACAATCTGTTGGAAAATGAGATGAAGCAGTGGTGAATCCTAGGCCGCTGTTCCACTCGATTGGCACGATTTACAAGTAGAATGACTGCTTTTGGTTAGTAGTGACCCCTGGTGGCTAATAGTTATAAGCTGCAAATGGTAAAGTGAGCTGATTATATATATATATATATTGATGAATAGAAAGATAGCTAGATAGACAGATCGATAGATATTTATTTCAATGAAATAATTTCTTCATAAAACTAATTGTTTTTGGCTAGGAATTTCTGTATTGTAATAATTTAGGAAAAAAGATTACTTGTCCTAACCAAAAGCAGCAATTCTGCCTATTACAATACTGAGAATTGATCGAGGGCATGCCTTAACCCCAGGGAGATGAGCACTGTTTAAGTGAAGCCAATAAGTCCTCGTTAGTATAGTGGTCAGTATCCCCGCCTGTCACGCGGGAGACCGGGGTTCAATTCCCCGACCGGGAGGAGATTCCTTTTATTCACACAATTAAATAAAATGATGTACTTTCTAACATTGTAAAATATATCTGTCATTATCCTTGCCTATTCCGATTGAGAAAAAAGGTTGAATTCACTGATGGCCAAAATGCTTACTGATGTGTTAACTGAAATTCAGAATATGCTCTGAATATTTCAGCATGCACAGGCGTACCATCAAAACCAATTTACGTCTACAATCTGTTGGAAAATGAGATGAAGCAGTGGTGAATCCTAGGCCGCTGTTCCACTCGATTGGCACGATTTACAAGTAGAATGACTGCTTTTGGTTAGTAGTGACCCCTGGTGGCTAATAGTTATAAGCTGCAAATGGTAAAGTGAGCTGATTATATATATATATATATATAAATATATATATTGATGAATAGAAAGATAGCTAGATAGACAGATCGATAGATATTTATTTCAATGAAATAATTTCTTCATAAAACTAATTGTTTTTGGCTAGGAATTTCTGTATTGTAATAATTTAGGAAAAAAGATTACTTGTCCTAACCAAAAGCAGCAATTCTGCCTATTACAATACTGAGAATTGATCGAGGGCATGCCTTAACCCCAGGGAGGTGAGCACTGTTTAACTGAAGCCAATAAGTCCTCGTTAGTATAGTGGTCAGTATCCCCGCCTGTCACGCGGGAGACCGGGGTTCAATTCCCCGACGGGGAGGAGATTCCTTTTATTCACACAATTAAATAAAATGATGTACTTTCTAACATTGTAAAATATATCTGTCATTATCCTTGCCTATTCCGATTGAGAAAAAAGGTTGAATTCACTGATGGCCAAAATGCTTACTGATGTGTTAACTGAAATTCAGAATATGCTCTGAATATTTCAGCATGCACAGGCGTACCATCAAAACCAATTTACGTCTACAATCTGTTGGAAAATGAGATGAAGCAGTGGTGAATCCTAGGCCGCTGTTCCACTCGATTGGCACGATTTACAAGTAGAATGACTGCTTTTGGTTAGTAGTGACCCCTGGTGGCTAATAGTTATAAGCTGCAAATGGTAAAGTGAGCTGATTATATATATATATATATTGATGAATAGAAAGATAGCTAGATAGACAGATCGATAGATATTTATTTCAATGAAATAATTTCTTCATAAAACTAATTGTTTTTGGCTAGGAATTTCTGTATTGTAATAATTTAGGAAAAAAGATTACTTGTCCTAACCAAAAGCAGCAATTCTGCCTATTACAATACTGAGAATTGATCGAGGGCATGCCTTAACCCCAGGGAGATGAGCACTGTTTAAGTGAAGCCAATAAGTCCTCGTTAGTATAGTGGTCAGTATCCCCGCCTGTCACGCGGGAGACCGGGGTTCAATTCCCCGACCGGGAGGAGATTCCTTTTATTCACACAATTAAATAAAATGATGTACTTTCTAACATTGTAAAATATATCTGTCATTATCCTTGCCTATTCCGATTGAGAAAAAAGGTTGAATTCACTGATGGCCAAAATGCTTACTGATGTGTTAACTGAAATTCAGAATATGCTCTGAATATTTCAGCATGCACAGGCGTACCATCAAAACCAATTTACGTCTACAATCTGTTGGAAAATGAGATGAAGCAGTGGTGAATCCTAGGCCGCTGTTCCACTCGATTGGCACGATTTACAAGTAGAATGACTGCTTTTGGTTAGTAGTGACCCCTGGTGGCTAATAGTTATAAGCTGCAAATGGTAAAGTGAGCTGATTATATATATATATATATATAAATATATATATTGATGAATAGAAAGATAGCTAGATAGACAGATCGATAGATATTTATTTCAATGAAATAATTTCTTCATAAAACTAATTGTTTTTGGCTAGGAATTTCTGTATTGTAATAATTTAGGAAAAAAGATTACTTGTCCTAACCAAAAGCAGCAATTCTGCCTATTACAATACTGAGAATTGATCGAGGGCATGCCTTAACCCCAGGGAGGTGAGCACTGTTTAACTGAAGCCAATAAGTCCTCGTTAGTATAGTGGTCAGTATCCCCGCCTGTCACGCGGGAGACCGGGGTTCAATTCCCCGACGGGGAGGAGATTCCTTTTATTCACACAATTAAATAAAATGATGTACTTTCTAACATTGTAAAATATATCTGTCATTATCCTTGCCTATTCCGATTGAGAAAAAAGGTTGAATTCACTGATGGCCAAAATGCTTACTGATGTGTTAACTGAAATTCAGAATATGCTCTGAATATTTCAGCATGCACAGGCGTACCATCAAAACCAATTTACGTCTACAATCTGTTGGAAAATGAGATGAAGCAGTGGTGAATCCTAGGCCGCTGTTCCACTCGATTGGCACGATTTACAAGTAGAATGACTGCTTTTGGTTAGTAGTGACCCCTGGTGGCTAATAGTTATAAGCTGCAAATGGTAAAGTGAGCTGATTATATATATATATATATATATAAATATATATATTGATGAATAGAAAGATAGCTAGATAGACAGATCGATAGATATTTATTTCAATGAAATAATTTCTTCATAAAACTAATTGTTTTTGGCTAGGAATTTCTGTATTGTAATAATTTAGGAAAAAAGATTACTTGTCCTAACCAAAAGCAGCAATTCTGCCTATTACAATACTGAGAATTGATCGAGGGCATGCCTTAACCCCAGGGAGATGAGCACTGTTTAACTGAAGCCAATAAGTCCTCGTTAGTATAGTGGTCAGTATCCCCGCCTGTCACGCGGGAGACCGGGGTGCAATTCCCCGACGGGGAGGAGATTCCTTTTATTCACACAATTAAATAAAATGATGTACTTTCTAACATTGTAAAATATATCTGTCATTATCCTTGCCTATTCCGATTGAGAAAAAAGGTTGAATTCACTGATGGCCAAAATGCTTACTGATGTGTTAACTGAAATTCAGAATATGCTCTGAATATTTCAGCATGCACAGGCGTACCATCAAAACCAATTTACGTCTACAATCTGTTGGAAAATGAGATGAAGCAGTGGTGAATCCTAGGCCGCTGTTCCACTCGATTGGCACGATTTACAAGTAGAATGACTGCTTTTGGTTAGTAGTGACCCCTGGTGGCTAATAGTTATAAGCTGCAAATGGTAAAGTGAGCTGATTATATATATATATATATTGATGAATAGAAAGATAGCTAGATAGACAGATCGATAGATATTTATTTCAATGAAATAATTTCTTCATAAAACTAATTGTTTTTGGCTAGGAATTTCTGTATTGTAATAATTTAGGAAAAAAGATTACTTGTCCTAACCAAAAGCAGCAATTCTGCCTATTACAATACTGAGAATTGATCGAGGGCATGCCTTAACCCCAGGGAGGTGAGCACTGTTTAACTGAAGCCAATAAGTCCTCGTTAGTATAGTGGTCAGTATCCCCGCCTGTCACGCGGGAGACCGGGGTTCAATTCCCCGACGGGGAGGAGATTCCTTTTATTCACACAATTAAATAAAATGATGTACTTTCTAACATTGTAAAATATATCTGTCATTATCCTTGCCTATTCCGATTGAGAAAAAAGGTTGAATTCACTGATGGCCAAAATGCTTACTGATGTGTTAACTGAAATTCAGAATATGCTCTGAATATTTCAGCATGCACAGGCGTACCATCAAAACCAATTTACGTCTACAATCTGTTGGAAAATGAGATGAAGCAGTGGTGAATCCTAGGCCGCTGTTCCACTCGATTGGCACGATTTACAAGTAGAATGACTGCTTTTGGTTAGTAGTGACCCCTGGTGGCTAATAGTTATAAGCTGCAAATGGTAAAGTGAGCTGATTATATATATATATATATATATAAATATATATATTGATGAATAGAAAGATAGCTAGATAGACAGATCGATAGATATTTATTTCAATGAAATAATTTCTTCATAAAACTAATTGTTTTTGGCTAGGAATTTCTGTATTGTAATAATTTAGGAAAAAAGATTACTTGTCCTAACCAAAAGCAGCAATTCTGCCTATTACAATACTGAGAATTGATCGAGGGCATGCCTTAACCCCAGGGAGATGAGCACTGTTTAACTGAAGCCAATAAGTCCTCGTTAGTATAGTGGTCAGTATCCCCGCCTGTCACGCGGGAGACCGGGGTTCAATTCCCCGACGGGGAGGAGATTCCTTTTATTCACACAATTAAATAAAATGATGTACTTTCTAACATTGTAAAATATATCTGTCATTATCCTTGCCTATTCCGATTGAGAAAACAGGTTGAATTCACTGATGGCCAAAATGCTTACTGATGTGTTAACTGAAATTCAGAATATGCTCTGAATATTTCAGCATGCACAGGCGTACCATCAAAACCAATTTACGTCTACAATCTGTTGGAAAATGAGATGAAGCAGTGGTGAATCCTAGGCCGCTGTTCCACTCGATTGGCACGATTTACAAGTAGAATGACTGCTTTTGGTTAGTAGTGACCCCTGGTGGCTAATAGTTATAAGCTGCAAATGGTAAAGTGAGCTGATTATATATATATATATATTGATGAATAGAAAGATAGCTAGATAGACAGATCGATAGATATTTATTTCAATGAAATAATTTCTTCATAAAACTAATTGTTTTTGGCTAGGAATTTCTGTATTGTAATAATTTAGGAAAAAAGATTACTTGTCCTAACCAAAAGCAGCAATTCTGCCTATTACAATACTGAGAATTGATCGAGGGCATGCCTTAACCCCAGGGAGGTGAGCACTGTTTAACTGAAGCCAATAAGTCCTCGTTAGTATAGTGGTCAGTATCCCCGCCTGTCACGCGGGAGACCGGGGTTCAATTCCCCGACGGGGAGGCGATTCCTTTTATTCACACAATTAAATAAAATGATGTACTTTCTAACATTGTAAAATATATCTGTCATTATCCTTGCCTATTCCGATTGAGAAAAAAGGTTGAATTCACTGATGGCCAAAATGCTTACTGATGTGTTAACTGAAATTCAGAATATGCTCTGAATATTTCAGCATGCACAGGCGTACCATCAAAACCAATTTACGTCTACAATCTGTTGGAAAATGAGATGAAGCAGTGGTGAATCCTAGGCCGCTGTTCCACTCAATTGGCACGATTTACAAGTAGAATGACTGCTTTTGGTTAGGAGTGACCCCTGGTGGCTAATAGTTATAAGCTGCAAATGGTAAAGTGAGCTGATTATATATATATATATATATATATATATAAATATATATATTGATGAATAGAAAGATAGCTAGATAGACAGATCGATAGATATTTATTTCAATGAAATAATTTCTTCATAAAACTAATTGTTTTTGGCTAGGAATTTCTGTATTGTAATAATTTAGGAAAAAAGATTACTTGTCCTAACCAAAAGCAGCAATTCTGCCTATTACAATACTGAGAATTGATCGAGGGCATGCCTTAACCCCAGGGAGGTGAGCACTGTTTAACTGAAGCCAATAAGTCCTCGTTAGTATAGTGGTCAGTATCCCCGCCTGTCACGCGGGAGACCGGGGTTCAATTCCCAGACGGGGAGGAGATTCCTTTTATTCACACAATTAAATAAAATGATGTACTTTCTAACATTGTAAAATATATCTGTCATTATCCTTGCCTACTCCGATTGAGAAAAAAGGTTGAATTCACTGATGGCCAAAATGCTTACTGATGTGTTAACTGAAATTCAGAATATGCTCTGAATATTTCAGCATGCACAGGCGTACCATCAAAACCAATTTACGTCTACAATCTGTTGGAAAATGAGATGAAGCAGTGGTGAATCCTAGGCCGCTGTTCCACTCAATTGGCACGATTTACAAGTAGAATGACTGCTTTTGGTTAGGAGTGACCCCTGGTGGCTAATAGTTATAAGCTGCAAATGGTAAAGTGAGCTGATTATATATATATATATATATATATATATATATATATAAATATATATATTGATGAATAGAAAGATAGCTAGATAGACAGATCGATAGATATTTATTTCAATGAAATAATTTCTTCATAAAACTAATTGTTTTTGGCTAGGAATTTCTGTATTGTAATAATTTAGGAAAAAAGATTACTTGTCCTAACCAAAAGCAGCAATTCTGCCTATTACAATACTGAGAATTGATCGAGGGCATGCCTTAACCCCAGGGAGATGAGCACTGTTTAACTGAAGCCAATAAGTCCTCGTTAGTATAGTGGTCAGTATCCCCGCCTGTCACGCGGGAGACCGGGGTTCAATTCCCCGACGGGGAGGAGATTCCTTTTATTCACACAATTAAATAAAATGATGTACTTTCTAACATTGTAAAATATATCTGTCATTATCCTTGCCTATTCCGATTGAGAAAAAAGGTTGAATTCACTGATGGCCAAAATGCTTACTGATGTGTTAACTGAAATTCAGAATATGCTCTGAATATTTCAGCATGCACAGGCGTACCATCAAAACCAATTTACGTCTACAATCTGTTGGAAAATGAGATGAAGCAGTGGTGAATCCTAGGCCGCTGTTCCACTCGATTGGCACGATTTACAAGTAGAATGACTGCTTTTGGTTAGTAGTGACCCCTGGTGGCTAATAGTTATAAGCTGCAAATGGTAAAGTGAGCTGATTATATATATATATATATTGATGAATAGAAAGATAGCTAGATAGACAGATCGATAGATATTTATTTCAATGAAATAATTTCTTCATAAAACTAATTGTTTTTGGCTAGGAATTTCTGTATTGTAATAATTTAGGAAAAAAGATTACTTGTCCTAACCAAAAGCAGCAATTCTGCCTATTACAATACTGAGAATTGATCGAGGGCATGCCTTAACCCCAGGGAGGTGAGCACTGTTTAACTGAAGCCAATAAGTCCTCGTTAGTATAGTGGTCAGTATCCCCGCCTGTCACGCGGGAGACCGGGGTTCAATTCCCCGACGGGGAGGCGATTCCTTTTATTCACACAATTAAATAAAATGATGTACTTTCTAACATTGTAAAATATATCTGTCATTATCCTTGCCTATTCCGATTGAGAAAAAAGGTTGAATTCACTGATGGCCAAAATGCTTACTGATGTGTTAACTGAAATTCAGAATATGCTCTGAATATTTCAGCATGCACAGGCGTACCATCAAAACCAATTTACGTCTACAATCTGTTGGAAAATGAGATGAAGCAGTGGTGAATCCTAGGCCGCTGTTCCACTCAATTGGCACGATTTACAAGTAGAATGACTGCTTTTGGTTAGGAGTGACCCCTGGTGGCTAATAGTTATAAGCTGCAAATGGTAAAGTGAGCTGATTATATATATATATATATATATATATATAAATATATATATTGATGAATAGAAAGATAGCTAGATAGACAGATCGATAGATATTTATTTCAATGAAATAATTTCTTCATAAAACTAATTGTTTTTGGCTAGGAATTTCTGTATTGTAATAATTTAGGAAAAAAGATTACTTGTCCTAACCAAAAGCAGCAATTCTGCCTATTACAATACTGAGAATTGATCGAGGGCATGCCTTAACCCCAGGGAGATGAGCACTGTTTAACTGAAGCCAATAAGTCCTCGTTAGTATAGTGGTCAGTATCCCCGCCTGTCACGCGGGAGACCGGGGTTCAATTCCCCGACGGGGAGGAGATTCCTTTTATTCACACAATTAAATAAAATGATGTACTTTCTAACATTGTAAAATATATCTGTCATTATCCTTGCCTATTCCGATTGAGAAAAAAGGTTGAATTCACTGATGGCCAAAATGCTTACTGATGTGTTAACTGAAATTCAGAATATGCTCTGAATATTTCAGCATGCACAGGCGTACCATCAAAACCAATTTACGTCTACAATCTGTTGGAAAATGAGATGAAGCAGTGGTGAATCCTAGGCCGCTGTTCCACTCGATTGGCACGATTTACAAGTAGAATGACTGCTTTTGGTTAGTAGTGACCCCTGGTGGCTAATAGTTATAAGCTGCAAATGGTAAAGTGAGCTGATTATATATATATATATTTATATAAATATATATATTGATGAATAGAAAGATAGCTAGATAGACAGATCGATAGATATTTATTTCAATGAAATAATTTCTTCATAAAACTAATTGTTTTTGGCTAGGAATTTCTGTATTGTAATAATTTAGGAAAAAAGATTACTTGTCCTAACCAAAAGCAGCAATTCTGCCTATTACAATACTGAGAATTGATCGAGGGCATGCCTTAACCCCAGGGAGATGAGCACTGTTTAAGTGAAGCCAATAAGTCCTCGTTAGTATAGTGGTCAGTATCCCCGCCTGTCACGCGGGAGACCGGGGTTCAATTCCCCGACCGGGAGGAGATTCCTTTTATTCACACAATTAAATAAAATGATGTACTTTCTAACATTGTAAAATATATCTGTCATTATGCTTGCCTATTCCGATTGAGAAAAAAGGTTGAATTCACTGATGGCCAAAATGCTTACTGATGTGTTAACTGAAATTCAGAATATGCTCTGAATATTTCAGCATGCACAGGCGTACCATCAAAACCAATTTACGTCTACAATCTGTTGGAAAATGAGATGAAGCAGTGGTGAATCCTAGGCCGCTGTTCCACTCGATTGGCACGATTTACAAGTAGAATGACTGCTTTTGGTTAGTAGTGACCCCTGGTGGCTAATAGTTATAAGCTGCAAATGGTAAAGTGAGCTGATTATATATATATATATTTATATAAATATATATATTGATGAATAGAAAGATAGCTAGATAGACAGATCGATAGATATTTATTTCAATGAAATAATTTCTTCATAAAACTAATTGTTTTTGGCTAGGAATTTCTGTATTGTAATAATTTAGGAAAAAAGATTACTTGTCCTAACCAAAAGCAGCAATTCTGCCTATTACAATACTGAGAATTGATCGAGGGCATGCCTTAACCCCAGGGAGATGAGCACTGTTTAACTGAAGCCAATAAGTCCTCGTTAGTATAGTGGTCAGTATCCCCGCCTGTCACGCGGGAGACCGGGGTTCAATTCCCCGACGGGGAGGAGATTCCTTTTATTCACACAATTAAATAAAATGATGTACTTTCTAACATTGTAAAATATATCTGTCATTATCCTTGCCTATTCCGATTGAGAAAAAAGGTTGAATTCACTGATGGCCAAAATGCTTACTGATGTGTTAACTGAAATTCAGAATATGCTCTGAATATTTCAGCATGCACAGGCGTACCATCAAAACCAATTTACGTCTACAATCTGTTGGAAAATGAGATGAAGCAGTGGTGAATCCTAGGCCGCTGTTCCACTCGATTGGCACGATTTACAAGTAGAATGACTGCTTTTGGTTAGTAGTGACCCCTGGTGGCTAATAGTTATAAGCTGCAAATGGTAAAGTGAGCTGATTATATATATATATATATTGATGAATAGAAAGATAGCTAGATAGACAGATCGATAGATATTTATTTCAATGAAATAATTTCTTCATAAAACTAATTGTTTTTGGCTAGGAATTTCTGTATTGTAATAATTTAGGAAAAAAGATTACTTGTCCTAACCAAAAGCAGCAATTCTGCCTATTACAATACTGAGAATTGATCGAGGGCATGCCTTAACCCCAGGGAGGTGAGCACTGTTTAACTGAAGCCAATAAGTCCTCGTTAGTATAGTGGTCAGTATCCCCGCCTGTCACGCGGGAGACCGGGGTTCAATTCCCCGACGGGGAGGCGATTCCTTTTATTCACACAATTAAATAAAATGATGTACTTTCTAACATTGTAAAATATATCTGTCATTATCCTTGCCTATTCCGATTGAGAAAAAAGGTTGAATTCACTGATGGCCAAAATGCTTACTGATGTGTTAACTGAAATTCAGAATATGCTCTGAATATTTCAGCATGCACAGGCGTACCATCAAAACCAATTTACGTCTACAATCTGTTGGAAAATGAGATGAAGCAGTGGTGAATCCTAGGCCGCTGTTCCACTCAATTGGCACGATTTACAAGTAGAATGACTGCTTTTGGTTAGGAGTGACCCCTGGTGGCTAATAGTTATAAGCTGCAAATGGTAAAGTGAGCTGATTATATATATATATATATATATATATATAAATATATATATTGATGAATAGAAAGATAGCTAGATAGACAGATCGATAGATATTTATTTCAATGAAATAATTTCTTCATAAAACTAATTGTTTTTGGCTAGGAATTTCTGTATTGTAATAATTTAGGAAAAAAGATTACTTGTCCTAACCAAAAGCAGCAATTCTGCCTATTACAATACTGAGAATTGATCGAGGGCATGCCTTAACCCCAGGGAGATGAGCACTGTTTAACTGAAGCCAATAAGTCCTCGTTAGTATAGTGGTCAGTATCCCCGCCTGTCACGCGGGAGACCGGGGTTCAATTCCCCGACGGGGAGGAGATTCCTTTTATTCACACAATTAAATAAAATGATGTACTTTCTAACATTGTAAAATATATCTGTCATTATCCTTGCCTATTCCGATTGAGAAAAAAGGTTGAATTCACTGATGGCCAAAATGCTTACTGATGTGTTAACTGAAATTCAGAATATGCTCTGAATATTTCAGCATGCACAGGCGTACCATCAAAACCAATTTACGTCTACAATCTGTTGGAAAATGAGATGAAGCAGTGGTGAATCCTAGGCCGCTGTTCCACTCGATTGGCACGATTTACAAGTAGAATGACTGCTTTTGGTTAGTAGTGACCCCTGGTGGCTAATAGTTATAAGCTGCAAATGGTAAAGTGAGCTGATTATATATATATATATTTATATAAATATATATATTGATGAATAGAAAGATAGCTAGATAGACAGATCGATAGATATTTATTTCAATGAAATAATTTCTTCATAAAACTAATTGTTTTTGGCTAGGAATTTCTGTATTGTAATAATTTAGGAAAAAAGATTACTTGTCCTAACCAAAAGCAGCAATTCTGCCTATTACAATACTGAGAATTGATCGAGGGCATGCCTTAACCCCAGGGAGATGAGCACTGTTTAAGTGAAGCCAATAAGTCCTCGTTAGTATAGTGGTCAGTATCCCCGCCTGTCACGCGGGAGACCGGGGTTCAATTCCCCGACCGGGAGGAGATTCCTTTTATTCACACAATTAAATAAAATGATGTACTTTCTAACATTGTAAAATATATCTGTCATTATGCTTGCCTATTCCGATTGAGAAAAAAGGTTGAATTCACTGATGGCCAAAATGCTTACTGATGTGTTAACTGAAATTCAGAATATGCTCTGAATATTTCAGCATGCACAGGCGTACCATCAAAACCAATTTACGTCTACAATCTGTTGGAAAATGAGATGAAGCAGTGGTGAATCCTAGGCCGCTGTTCCACTCGATTGGCACGATTTACAAGTAGAATGACTGCTTTTGGTTAGTAGTGACCCCTGGTGGCTAATAGTTATAAGCTGCAAATGGTAAAGTGAGCTGATTATATATATATATATTTATATAAATATATATATTGATGAATAGAAAGATAGCTAGATAGACAGATCGATAGATATTTATTTCAATGAAATAATTTCTTCATAAAACTAATTGTTTTTGGCTAGGAATTTCTGTATTGTAATAATTTAGGAAAAAAGATTACTTGTCCTAACCAAAAGCAGCAATTCTGCCTATTACAATACTGAGAATTGATCGAGGGCATGCCTTAACCCCAGGGAGATGAGCACTGTTTAACTGAAGCCAATAAGTCCTCGTTAGTATAGTGGTCAGTATCCCCGCCTGTCACGCGGGAGACCGGGGTTCAATTCCCCGACGGGGAGGAGATTCCTTTTATTCACACAATTAAATAAAATGATGTACTTTCTAACATTGTAAAATATATCTGTCATTATCCTTGCCTATTCCGATTGAGAAAAAAGGTTGAATTCACTGATGGCCAAAATGCTTACTGATGTGTTAACTGAAATTCAGAATATGCTCTGAATATTTCAGCATGCACAGGCGTACCATCAAAACCAATTTACGTCTACAATCTGTTGGAAAATGAGATGAAGCAGTGGTGAATCCTAGGCCGCTGTTCCACTCGATTGGCACGATTTACAAGTAGAATGACTGCTTTTGGTTAGTAGTGACCCCTGGTGGCTAATAGTTATAAGCTGCAAATGGTAAAGTGAGCTGATTATATATATATATATATATAAATATATATATTGATGAATAGAAAGATAGCTAGATAGACAGATCGATAGATATTTATTTCAATGAAATAATTTCTTCATAAAACTAATTGTTTTTGGCTAGGAATTTCTGTATTGTAATAATTTAGGAAAAAAGATTACTTGTCCTAACCAAAAGCAGCAATTCTGCCTATTACAATACTGAGAATTGATCGAGGGCATGCCTTAACCCCAGGGAGGTGAGCACTGTTTAACTGAAGCCAATAAGTCCTCGTTAGTATAGTGGTCAGTATCCCCGCCTGTCACGCGGGAGACCGGGGTTCAATTCCCCGACGGGGAGGAGATTCCTTTTATTCACACAATTAAATAAAATGATGTACTTTCTAACATTGTAAAATATATCTGTCATTATCCTTGCCTATTCCGATTGAGAAAAAAGGTTGAATTCACTGATGGCCAAAATGCTTACTGATGTGTTAACTGAAATTCAGAATATGCTCTGAATATTTCAGCATGCACAGGCGTACCATCAAAACCAATTTACGTCTACAATCTGTTGGAAAATGAGATGAAGCAGTGGTGAATCCTAGGCCGCTGTTCCACTCGATTGGCACGATTTACAAGTAGAATGACTGCTTTTGGTTAGTAGTGACCCCTGGTGGCTAATAGTTATAAGCTGCAAATGGTAAAGTGAGCTGATTATATATATATATATATATATAAATATATATATTGATGAATAGAAAGATAGCTAGATAGACAGATCGATAGATATTTATTTCAATGAAATAATTTCTTCATAAAACTAATTGTTTTTGGCTAGGAATTTCTGTATTGTAATAATTTAGGAAAAAAGATTACTTGTCCTAACCAAAAGCAGCAATTCTGCCTATTACAATACTGAGAATTGATCGAGGGCATGCCTTAACCCCAGGGAGATGAGCACTGTTTAACTGAAGCCAATAAGTCCTCGTTAGTATAGTGGTCAGTATCCCCGCCTGTCACGCGGGAGACCGGGGTGCAATTCCCCGACGGGGAGGAGATTCCTTTTATTCACACAATTAAATAAAATGATGTACTTTCTAACATTGTAAAATATATCTGTCATTATCCTTGCCTATTCCGATTGAGAAAAAAGGTTGAATTCACTGATGGCCAAAATGCTTACTGATGTGTTAACTGAAATTCAGAATATGCTCTGAATATTTCAGCATGCACAGGCGTACCATCAAAACCAATTTACGTCTACAATCTGTTGGAAAATGAGATGAAGCAGTGGTGAATCCTAGGCCGCTGTTCCACTCGATTGGCACGATTTACAAGTAGAATGACTGCTTTTGGTTAGTAGTGACCCCTGGTGGCTAATAGTTATAAGCTGCAAATGGTAAAGTGAGCTGATTATATATATATATATATTGATGAATAGAAAGATAGCTAGATAGACAGATCGATAGATATTTATTTCAATGAAATAATTTCTTCATAAAACTAATTGTTTTTGGCTAGGAATTTCTGTATTGTAATAATTTAGGAAAAAAGATTACTTGTCCTAACCAAAAGCAGCAATTCTGCCTATTACAATACTGAGAATTGATCGAGGGCATGCCTTAACCCCAGGGAGGTGAGCACTGTTTAACTGAAGCCAATAAGTCCTCGTTAGTATAGTGGTCAGTATCCCCGCCTGTCACGCGGGAGACCGGGGTTCAATTCCCCGACGGGGAGGCGATTCCTTTTATTCACACAATTAAATAAAATGATGTACTTTCTAACATTGTAAAATATATCTGTCATTATCCTTGCCTATTCCGATTGAGAAAAAAGGTTGAATTCACTGATGGCCAAAATGCTTACTGATGTGTTAACTGAAATTCAGAATATGCTCTGAATATTTCAGCATGCACAGGCGTACCATCAAAACCAATTTACGTCTACAATCTGTTGGAAAATGAGATGAAGCAGTGGTGAATCCTAGGCCGCTGTTCCACTCAATTGGCACGATTTACAAGTAGAATGACTGCTTTTGGTTAGGAGTGACCCCTGGTGGCTAATAGTTATAAGCTGCAAATGGTAAAGTGAGCTGATTATATATATATATATATATATATATATAAATATATATATTGATGAATAGAAAGATAGCTAGATAGACAGATCGATAGATATTTATTTCAATGAAATAATTTCTTCATAAAACTAATTGTTTTTGGCTAGGAATTTCTGTATTGTAATAATTTAGGAAAAAAGATTACTTGTCCTAACCAAAAGCAGCAATTCTGCCTATTACAATACTGAGAATTGATCGAGGGCATGCCTTAACCCCAGGGAGGTGAGCACTGTTTAACTGAAGCCAATAAGTCCTCGTTAGTATAGTGGTCAGTATCCCCGCCTGTCACGCGGGAGACCGGGGTTCAATTCCCCGACGGGGAGGAGATTCCTTTTATTCACACAATTAAATAAAATGATGTACTTTCTAACATTGTAAAATATATCTGTCATTATCCTTGCCTATTCCGATTGAGAAAAAAGGTTGAATTCACTGATGGCCAAAATGCTTACTGATGTGTTAACTGAAATTCAGAATATGCTCTGAATATTTCAGCATGCACAGGCGTACCATCAAAACCAATTTACGTCTACAATCTGTTGGAAAATGAGATGAAGCAGTGGTGAATCCTAGGCCGCTGTTCCACTCGATTGGCACGATTTACAAGTAGAATGACTGCTTTTGGTTAGTAGTGACCCCTGGTGGCTAATAGTTATAAGCTGCAAATGGTAAAGTGAGCTGATTATATATATATATATATATATAAATATATATATTGATGAATAGAAAGATAGCTAGATAGACAGATCGATAGATATTTATTTCAATGAAATAATTTCTTCATAAAACTAATTGTTTTTGGCTAGGAATTTCTGTATTGTAATAATTTAGGAAAAAAGATTACTTGTCCTAACCAAAAGCAGCAATTCTGCCTATTACAATACTGAGAATTGATCGAGGGCATGCCTTAACCCCAGGGAGATGAGCACTGTTTAACTGAAGCCAATAAGTCCTCGTTAGTATAGTGGTCAGTATCCCCGCCTGTCACGCGGGAGACCGGGGTTCAATTCCCCGACGGGGAGGAGATTCCTTTTATTCACACAATTAAATAAAATGATGTACTTTCTAACATTGTAAAATATATCTGTCATTATCCTTGCCTATTCCGATTGAGAAAACAGGTTGAATTCACTGATGGCCAAAATGCTTACTGATGTGTTAACTGAAATTCAGAATATGCTCTGAATATTTCAGCATGCACAGGCGTACCATCAAAACCAATTTACGTCTACAATCTGTTGGAAAATGAGATGAAGCAGTGGTGAATCCTAGGCCGCTGTTCCACTCGATTGGCACGATTTACAAGTAGAATGACTGCTTTTGGTTAGTAGTGACCCCTGGTGGCTAATAGTTATAAGCTGCAAATGGTAAAGTGAGCTGATTATATATATATATATATTGATGAATAGAAAGATAGCTAGATAGACAGATCGATAGATATTTATTTCAATGAAATAATTTCTTCATAAAACTAATTGTTTTTGGCTAGGAATTTCTGTATTGTAATAATTTAGGAAAAAAGATTACTTGTCCTAACCAAAAGCAGCAATTCTGCCTATTACAATACTGAGAATTGATCGAGGGCATGCCTTAACCCCAGGGAGGTGAGCACTGTTTAACTGAAGCCAATAAGTCCTCGTTAGTATAGTGGTCAGTATCCCCGCCTGTCACGCGGGAGACCGGGGTTCAATTCCCCGACGGGGAGGCGATTCCTTTTATTCACACAATTAAATAAAATGATGTACTTTCTAACATTGTAAAATATATCTGTCATTATCCTTGCCTATTCCGATTGAGAAAAAAGGTTGAATTCACTGATGGCCAAAATGCTTACTGATGTGTTAACTGAAATTCAGAATATGCTCTGAATATTTCAGCATGCACAGGCGTACCATCAAAACCAATTTACGTCTACAATCTGTTGGAAAATGAGATGAAGCAGTGGTGAATCCTAGGCCGCTGTTCCACTCAATTGGCACGATTTACAAGTAGAATGACTGCTTTTGGTTAGGAGTGACCCCTGGTGGCTAATAGTTATAAGCTGCAAATGGTAAAGTGAGCTGATTATATATATATATATATATATATATATATATATAAATATATATATTGATGAATAGAAAGATAGCTAGATAGACAGATCGATAGATATTTATTTCAATGAAATAATTTCTTCATAAAACTAATTGTTTTTGGCTAGGAATTTCTGTATTGTAATAATTTAGGAAAAAAGATTACTTGTCCTAACCAAAAGCAGCAATTCTGCCTATTACAATACTGAGAATTGATCGAGGGCATGCCTTAACCCCAGGGAGGTGAGCACTGTTTAACTGAAGCCAATAAGTCCTCGTTAGTATAGTGGTCAGTATCCCCGCCTGTCACGCGGGAGACCGGGGTTCAATTCCCAGACGGGGAGGAGATTCCTTTTATTCACACAATTAAATAAAATGATGTACTTTCTAACATTGTAAAATATATCTGTCATTATCCTTGCCTACTCCGATTGAGAAAAAAGGTTGAATTCACTGATGGCCAAAATGCTTACTGATGTGTTAACTGAAATTCAGAATATGCTCTGAATATTTCAGCATGCACAGGCGTACCATCAAAACCAATTTACGTCTACAATCTGTTGGAAAATGAGATGAAGCAGTGGTGAATCCTAGGCCGCTGTTCCACTCAATTGGCACGATTTACAAGT
Organism: Lissotriton vulgaris; assembly: GCF_964263255.1. Taxonomy (NCBI): domain Eukaryota; kingdom Metazoa; phylum Chordata; class Amphibia; order Caudata; family Salamandridae; genus Lissotriton; species Lissotriton vulgaris. Next base: position 231,041,413 of record NC_141685.1, read on the forward strand.
AGAATGACTGCTTTTGGTTAGGAGTGACCCCTGGTGGCTAATAGTTATAAGCTGCAAATGGTAAAGTGAGCTGATTATATATATATATATATATATATATATATATATATAATATATATATTGATGAATAGAAAGATAGCTAGATAGACAGATCGATAGATATTTATTTCAATGAAATAATTTCTTCATAAAACTAATTGTTTTTGGCTAGGAATTTCTGTATTGTAATAATTTAGGAAAAAAGATTACTTGTCCTAACCAAAAGCAGCAATTCTGCCTATTACAATACTGAGAATTGATCGAGGGCATGCCTTAACCCCAGGGAGATGAGCACTGTTTAACTGAAGCCAATAAGTCCTCGTTAGTATAGTGGTCAGTATCCCCGCCTGTCACGCGGGAGACCGGGGTTCAATTCCCCGACGGGGAGGAGATTCCTTTTATTCACACAATTAAATAAAATGATGTACTTTCTAACATTGTAAAATATATCTGTCATTATCCTTGCCTATTCCGATTGAGAAAAAAGGTTGAATTCACTGATGGCCAAAATGCTTACTGATGTGTTAACTGAAATTCAGAATATGCTCTGAATATTTCAGCATGCACAGGCGTACCATCAAAACCAATTTACGTCTACAATCTGTTGGAAAATGAGATGAAGCAGTGGTGAATCCTAGGCCGCTGTTCCACTCGATTGGCACGATTTACAAGTAGAATGACTGCTTTTGGTTAGTAGTGACCCCTGGTGGCTAATAGTTATAAGCTGCAAATGGTAAAGTGAGCTGATTATATATATATATATATTGATGAATAGAAAGATAGCTAGATAGACAGATCGATAGATATTTATTTCAATGAAATAATTTCTTCATAAAACTAATTGTTTTTGGCTAGGAATTTCTGTATTGTAATAATTTAGGAAAAAAGATTACTTGTCCTAACCAAAAGCAGCAATTCTGCCTATTACAATACTGAGAATTGATCGAGGGCATGCCTTAACCCCAGGGAGGTGAGCACTGTTTAACTGAAGCCAATAAGTCCTCGTTAGTATAGTGGTCAGTATCCCCGCCTGTCACGCGGGAGACCGGGGTTCAATTCCCCGACGGGGAGGCGATTCCTTTTATTCACACAATTAAATAAAATGATGTACTTTCTAACATTGTAAAATATATCTGTCATTATCCTTGCCTATTCCGATTGAGAAAAAAGGTTGAATTCACTGATGGCCAAAATGCTTACTGATGTGTTAACTGAAATTCAGAATATGCTCTGAATATTTCAGCATGCACAGGCGTACCATCAAAACCAATTTACGTCTACAATCTGTTGGAAAATGAGATGAAGCAGTGGTGAATCCTAGGCCGCTGTTCCACTCGATTGGCACGATTTACAAGTAGAATGACTGCTTTTGGTTAGTAGTGACCCCTGGTGGCTAATAGTTATAAGCTGCAAATGGTAAAGTGAGCTGATTATATATATATATATTTATATAAATATATATATTGATGAATAGAAAGATAGCTAGATAGACAGATCGATAGATATTTATTTCAATGAAATAATTTCTTCATAAAACTAATTGTTTTTGGCTAGGAATTTCTGTATTGTAATAATTTAGGAAAAAAGATTACTTGTCCTAACCAAAAGCAGCAATTCTGCCTATTACAATACTGAGAATTGATCGAGGGCATGCCTTAACCCCAGGGAGATGAGCACTGTTTAACTGAAGCCAATAAGTCCTCGTTAGTATAGTGGTCAGTATCCCCGCCTGTCACGCGGGAGACCGGGGTTCAATTCCCCGACGGGGAGGAGATTCCTTTTATTCACACAATTAAATAAAATGATGTACTTTCTAACATTGTAAAATATATCTGTCATTATCCTTGCCTATTCCGATTGAGAAAAAAGGTTGAATTCACTGATGGCCAAAATGCTTACTGATGTGTTAACTGAAATTCAGAATATGCTCTGAATATTTCAGCATGCACAGGCGTACCATCAAAACCAATTTACGTCTACAATCTGTTGGAAAATGAGATGAAGCAGTGGTGAATCCTAGGCCGCTGTTCCACTCGATTGGCACGATTTACAAGTAGAATGACTGCTTTTGGTTAGTAGTGACCCCTGGTGGCTAATAGTTATAAGCTGCAAATGGTAAAGTGAGCTGATTATATATATATATATATATAAATATATATATTGATGAATAGAAAGATAGCTAGATAGACAGATCGATAGATATTTATTTCAATGAAATAATTTCTTCATAAAACTAATTGTTTTTGGCTAGGAATTTCTGTATTGTAATAATTTAGGAAAAAAGATTACTTGTCCTAACCAAAAGCAGCAATTCTGCCTATTACAATACTGAGAATTGATCGAGGGCATGCCTTAACCCCAGGGAGGTGAGCACTGTTTAACTGAAGCCAATAAGTCCTCGTTAGTATAGTGGTCAGTATCCCCGCCTGTCACGCGGGAGACCGGGGTTCAATTCCCCGACGGGGAGGAGATTCCTTTTATTCACACAATTAAATAAAATGATGTACTTTCTAACATTGTAAAATATATCTGTCATTATCCTTGCCTATTCCGATTGAGAAAAAAGGTTGAATTCACTGATGGCCAAAATGCTTACTGATGTGTTAACTGAAATTCAGAATATGCTCTGAATATTTCAGCATGCACAGGCGTACCATCAAAACCAATTTACGTCTACAATCTGTTGGAAAATGAGATGAAGCAGTGGTGAATCCTAGGCCGCTGTTCCACTCGATTGGCACGATTTACAAGTAGAATGACTGCTTTTGGTTAGTAGTGACCCCTGGTGGCTAATAGTTATAAGCTGCAAATGGTAAAGTGAGCTGATTATATATATATATATATATATAAATATATATATTGATGAATAGAAAGATAGCTAGATAGACAGATCGATAGATATTTATTTCAATGAAATAATTTCTTCATAAAACTAATTGTTTTTGGCTAGGAATTTCTGTATTGTAATAATTTAGGAAAAAAGATTACTTGTCCTAACCAAAAGCAGCAATTCTGCCTATTACAATACTGAGAATTGATCGAGGGCATGCCTTAACCCCAGGGAGATGAGCACTGTTTAACTGAAGCCAATAAGTCCTCGTTAGTATAGTGGTCAGTATCCCCGCCTGTCACGCGGGAGACCGGGGTGCAATTCCCCGACGGGGAGGAGATTCCTTTTATTCACACAATTAAATAAAATGATGTACTTTCTAACATTGTAAAATATATCTGTCATTATCCTTGCCTATTCCGATTGAGAAAAAAGGTTGAATTCACTGATGGCCAAAATGCTTACTGATGTGTTAACTGAAATTCAGAATATGCTCTGAATATTTCAGCATGCACAGGCGTACCATCAAAACCAATTTACGTCTACAATCTGTTGGAAAATGAGATGAAGCAGTGGTGAATCCTAGGCCGCTGTTCCACTCGATTGGCACGATTTACAAGTAGAATGACTGCTTTTGGTTAGTAGTGACCCCTGGTGGCTAATAGTTATAAGCTGCAAATGGTAAAGTGAGCTGATTATATATATATATATATTGATGAATAGAAAGATAGCTAGATAGACAGATCGATAGATATTTATTTCAATGAAATAATTTCTTCATAAAACTAATTGTTTTTGGCTAGGAATTTCTGTATTGTAATAATTTAGGAAAAAAGATTACTTGTCCTAACCAAAAGCAGCAATTCTGCCTATTACAATACTGAGAATTGATCGAGGGCATGCCTTAACCCCAGGGAGGTGAGCACTGTTTAACTGAAGCCAATAAGTCCTCGTTAGTATAGTGGTCAGTATCCCCGCCTGTCACGCGGGAGACCGGGGTTCAATTCCCCGACGGGGAGGCGATTCCTTTTATTCACACAATTAAATAAAATGATGTACTTTCTAACATTGTAAAATATATCTGTCATTATCCTTGCCTATTCCGATTGAGAAAAAAGGTTGAATTCACTGATGGCCAAAATGCTTACTGATGTGTTAACTGAAATTCAGAATATGCTCTGAATATTTCAGCATGCACAGGCGTACCATCAAAACCAATTTACGTCTACAATCTGTTGGAAAATGAGATGAAGCAGTGGTGAATCCTAGGCCGCTGTTCCACTCAATTGGCACGATTTACAAGTAGAATGACTGCTTTTGGTTAGGAGTGACCCCTGGTGGCTAATAGTTATAAGCTGCAAATGGTAAAGTGAGCTGATTATATATATATATATATATATATATATAAATATATATATTGATGAATAGAAAGATAGCTAGATAGACAGATCGATAGATATTTATTTCAATGAAATAATTTCTTCATAAAACTAATTGTTTTTGGCTAGGAATTTCTGTATTGTAATAATTTAGGAAAAAAGATTACTTGTCCTAACCAAAAGCAGCAATTCTGCCTATTACAATACTGAGAATTGATCGAGGGCATGCCTTAACCCCAGGGAGGTGAGCACTGTTTAACTGAAGCCAATAAGTCCTCGTTAGTATAGTGGTCAGTATCCCCGCCTGTCACGCGGGAGACCGGGGTTCAATTCCCCGACGGGGAGGAGATTCCTTTTATTCACACAATTAAATAAAATGATGTACTTTCTAACATTGTAAAATATATCTGTCATTATCCTTGCCTATTCCGATTGAGAAAAAAGGTTGAATTCACTGATGGCCAAAATGCTTACTGATGTGTTAACTGAAATTCAGAATATGCTCTGAATATTTCAGCATGCACAGGCGTACCATCAAAACCAATTTACGTCTACAATCTGTTGGAAAATGAGATGAAGCAGTGGTGAATCCTAGGCCGCTGTTCCACTCGATTGGCACGATTTACAAGTAGAATGACTGCTTTTGGTTAGTAGTGACCCCTGGTGGCTAATAGTTATAAGCTGCAAATGGTAAAGTGAGCTGATTATATATATATATATATTGATGAATAGAAAGATAGCTAGATAGACAGATCGATAGATATTTATTTCAATGAAATAATTTCTTCATAAAACTAATTGTTTTTGGCTAGGAATTTCTGTATTGTAATAATTTAGGAAAAAAGATTACTTGTCCTAACCAAAAGCAGCAATTCTGCCTATTACAATACTGAGAATTGATCGAGGGCATGCCTTAACCCCAGGGAGGTGAGCACTGTTTAACTGAAGCCAATAAGTCCTCGTTAGTATAGTGGTCAGTATCCCCGCCTGTCACGCGGGAGACCGGGGTTCAATTCCCCGACGGGGAGGCGATTCCTTTTATTCACACAATTAAATAAAATGATGTACTTTCTAACATTGTAAAATATATCTGTCATTATCCTTGCCTATTCCGATTGAGAAAAAAGGTTGAATTCACTGATGGCCAAAATGCTTACTGATGTGTTAACTGAAATTCAGAATATGCTCTGAATATTTCAGCATGCACAGGCGTACCATCAAAACCAATTTACGTCTACAATCTGTTGGAAAATGAGATGAAGCAGTGGTGAATCCTAGGCCGCTGTTCCACTCAATTGGCACGATTTACAAGTAGAATGACTGCTTTTGGTTAGGAGTGACCCCTGGTGGCTAATAGTTATAAGCTGCAAATGGTAAAGTGAGCTGATTATATATATATATATATATATATATATAAATATATATATTGATGAATAGAAAGATAGCTAGATAGACAGATCGATAGATATTTATTTCAATGAAATAATTTCTTCATAAAACTAATTGTTTTTGGCTAGGAATTTCTGTATTGTAATAATTTAGGAAAAAAGATTACTTGTCCTAACCAAAAGCAGCAATTCTGCCTATTACAATACTGAGAATTGATCGAGGGCATGCCTTAACCCCAGGGAGGTGAGCACTGTTTAACTGAAGCCAATAAGTCCTCGTTAGTATAGTGGTCAGTATCCCCGCCTGTCACGCGGGAGACCGGGGTTCAATTCCCAGACGGGGAGGAGATTCCTTTTATTCACACAATTAAATAAAATGATGTACTTTCTAACATTGTAAAATATATCTGTCATTATCCTTGCCTACTCCGATTGAGAAAAAAGGTTGAATTCACTGATGGCCAAAATGCTTACTGATGTGTTAACTGAAATTCAGAATATGCTCTGAATATTTCAGCATGCACAGGCGTACCATCAAAACCAATTTACGTCTACAATCTGTTGGAAAATGAGATGAAGCAGTGGTGAATCCTAGGCCGCTGTTCCACTCAATTGGCACGATTTACAAGTAGAATGACTGCTTTTGGTTAGGAGTGACCCCTGGTGGCTAATAGTTATAAGCTGCAAATGGTAAAGTGAGCTGATTATATATATATATATATATATATATATATATATATATATATAAATATATATATTGATGAATAGAAAGATAGCTAGATAGACAGATCGATAGATATTTATTTCAATGAAATAATTTCTTCATAAAACTAATTGTTTTTGGCTAGGAATTTCTGTATTGTAATAATTTAGGAAAAAAGATTACTTGTCCTAACCAAAAGCAGCAATTCTGCCTATTACAATACTGAGAATTGATCGAGGGCATGCCTTAACCCCAGGGAGATGAGCACTGTTTAACTGAAGCCAATAAGTCCTCGTTAGTATAGTGGTCAGTATCCCCGCCTGTCACGCGGGAGACCGGGGTTCAATTCCCCGACGGGGAGGAGATTCCTTTTATTCACACAATTAAATAAAATGATGTACTTTCTAACATTGTAAAATATATCTGTCATTATCCTTGCCTATTCCGATTGAGAAAAAAGGTTGAATTCACTGATGGCCAAAATGCTTACTGATGTGTTAACTGAAATTCAGAATATGCTCTGAATATTTCAGCATGCACAGGCGTACCATCAAAACCAATTTACGTCTACAATCTGTTGGAAAATGAGATGAAGCAGTGGTGAATCCTAGGCCGCTGTTCCACTCGATTGGCACGATTTACAAGTAGAATGACTGCTTTTGGTTAGTAGTGACCCCTGGTGGCTAATAGTTATAAGCTGCAAATGGTAAAGTGAGCTGATTATATATATATATATATTGATGAATAGAAAGATAGCTAGATAGACAGATCGATAGATATTTATTTCAATGAAATAATTTCTTCATAAAACTAATTGTTTTTGGCTAGGAATTTCTGTATTGTAATAATTTAGGAAAAAAGATTACTTGTCCTAACCAAAAGCAGCAATTCTGCCTATTACAATACTGAGAATTGATCGAGGGCATGCCTTAACCCCAGGGAGGTGAGCACTGTTTAACTGAAGCCAATAAGTCCTCGTTAGTATAGTGGTCAGTATCCCCGCCTGTCACGCGGGAGACCGGGGTTCAATTCCCCGACGGGGAGGCGATTCCTTTTATTCACACAATTAAATAAAATGATGTACTTTCTAACATTGTAAAATATATCTGTCATTATCCTTGCCTATTCCGATTGAGAAAAAAGGTTGAATTCACTGATGGCCAAAATGCTTACTGATGTGTTAACTGAAATTCAGAATATGCTCTGAATATTTCAGCATGCACAGGCGTACCATCAAAACCAATTTACGTCTACAATCTGTTGGAAAATGAGATGAAGCAGTGGTGAATCCTAGGCCGCTGTTCCACTCAATTGGCACGATTTACAAGTAGAATGACTGCTTTTGGTTAGGAGTGACCCCTGGTGGCTAATAGTTATAAGCTGCAAATGGTAAAGTGAGCTGATTATATATATATATATATATATATATATATAAATATATATATTGATGAATAGAAAGATAGCTAGATAGACAGATCGATAGATATTTATTTCAATGAAATAATTTCTTCATAAAACTAATTGTTTTTGGCTAGGAATTTCTGTATTGTAATAATTTAGGAAAAAAGATTACTTGTCCTAACCAAAAGCAGCAATTCTGCCTATTACAATACTGAGAATTGATCGAGGGCATGCCTTAACCCCAGGGAGGTGAGCACTGTTTAACTGAAGCCAATAAGTCCTCGTTAGTATAGTGGTCAGTATCCCCGCCTGTCACGCGGGAGACCGGGGTTCAATTCCCCGACGGGGAGGAGATTCCTTTTATTCACACAATTAAATAAAATGATGTACTTTCTAACATTGTAAAATATATCTGTCATTATCCTTGCCTATTCCGATTGAGAAAAAAGGTTGAATTCACTGATGGCCAAAATGCTTACTGATGTGTTAACTGAAATTCAGAATATGCTCTGAATATTTCAGCATGCACAGGCGTACCATCAAAACCAATTTACGTCTACAATCTGTTGGAAAATGAGATGAAGCAGTGGTGAATCCTAGGCCGCTGTTCCACTCGATTGGCACGATTTACAAGTAGAATGACTGCTTTTGGTTAGTAGTGACCCCTGGTGGCTAATAGTTATAAGCTGCAAATGGTAAAGTGAGCTGATTATATATATATATATATATATAAATATATATATTGATGAATAGAAAGATAGCTAGATAGACAGATCGATAGATATTTATTTCAATGAAATAATTTCTTCATAAAACTAATTGTTTTTGGCTAGGAATTTCTGTATTGTAATAATTTAGGAAAAAAGATTACTTGTCCTAACCAAAAGCAGCAATTCTGCCTATTACAATACTGAGAATTGATCGAGGGCATGCCTTAACCCCAGGGAGATGAGCACTGTTTAACTGAAGCCAATAAGTCCTCGTTAGTATAGTGGTAAGTATCCCCGCCTGTCACGCGGGAGACCGGGGTTCAATTCCCCGACGGGGAGGAGATTCCTTTTATTCACACAATTAAATAAAATGATGTACTTTCTAACATTGTAAAATATATCTGTCATTATCCTTGCCTATTCCGATTGAGAAAACAGGTTGAATTCACTGATGGCCAAAATGCTTACTGATGTGTTAACTGAAATTCAGAATATGCTCTGAATATTTCAGCATGCACAGGCGTACCATCAAAACCAATTTACGTCTACAATCTGTTGGAAAATGAGATGAAGCAGTGGTGAATCCTAGGCCGCTGTTCCACTCGATTGGCACGATTTACAAGTAGAATGACTGCTTTTGGTTAGTAGTGACCCCTGGTGGCTAATAGTTATAAGCTGCAAATGGTAAAGTGAGCTGATTATATATATATATATATTGATGAATAGAAAGATAGCTAGATAGACAGATCGATAGATATTTATTTCAATGAAATAATTTCTTCATAAAACTAATTGTTTTTGGCTAGGAATTTCTGTATTGTAATAATTTAGGAAAAAAGATTACTTGTCCTAACCAAAAGCAGCAATTCTGCCTATTACAATACTGAGAATTGATCGAGGGCATGCCTTAACCCCAGGGAGGTGAGCACTGTTTAACTGAAGCCAATAAGTCCTCGTTAGTATAGTGGTCAGTATCCCCGCCTGTCACGCGGGAGACCGGGGTTCAATTCCCCGACGGGGAGGCGATTCCTTTTATTCACACAATTAAATAAAATGATGTACTTTCTAACATTGTAAAATATATCTGTCATTATCCTTGCCTATTCCGATTGAGAAAAAAGGTTGAATTCACTGATGGCCAAAATGCTTACTGATGTGTTAACTGAAATTCAGAATATGCTCTGAATATTTCAGCATGCACAGGCGTACCATCAAAACCAATTTACGTCTACAATCTGTTGGAAAATGAGATGAAGCAGTGGTGAATCCTAGGCCGCTGTTCCACTCAATTGGCACGATTTACAAGTAGAATGACTGCTTTTGGTTAGGAGTGACCCCTGGTGGCTAATAGTTATAAGCTGCAAATGGTAAAGTGAGCTGATTATATATATATATATATATATATATATATAAATATATATATTGATGAATAGAAAGATAGCTAGATAGACAGATCGATAGATATTTATTTCAATGAAATAATTTCTTCATAAAACTAATTGTTTTTGGCTAGGAATTTCTGTATTGTAATAATTTAGGAAAAAAGATTACTTGTCCTAACCAAAAGCAGCAATTCTGCCTATTACAATACTGAGAATTGATCGAGGGCATGCCTTAACCCCAGGGAGGTGAGCACTGTTTAACTGAAGCCAATAAGTCCTCGTTAGTATAGTGGTCAGTATCCCCGCCTGTCACGCGGGAGATCGGGGTTCAATTCCCAGACGGGGAGGAGATTCCTTTTATTCACACAATTAAATAAAATGATGTACTTTCTAACATTGTAAAATATATCTGTCATTATCCTTGCCTACTCCGATTGAGAAAAAAGGTTGAATTCACTGATGGCCAAAATGCTTACTGATGTGTTAACTGAAATTCAGAATATGCTCTGAATATTTCAGCATGCACAGGCGTACCATCAAAACCAATTTACGTCTACAATCTGTTGGAAAATGAGATGAAGCAGTGGTGAATCCTAGGCCGCTGTTCCACTCAATTGGCACGATTTACAAGTAGAATGACTGCTTTTGGTTAGGAGTGACCCCTGGTGGCTAATAGTTATAAGCTGCAAATGGTAAAGTGAGCTGATTATATATATATATATATATATATATATATATATAAATATATATATTGATGAATAGAAAGATAGCTAGATAGACAGATCGATAGATATTTATTTCAATGAAATAATTTCTTCATAAAACTAATTGTTTTTGGCTAGGAATTTCTGTATTGTAATAATTTAGGAAAAAAGATTACTTGTCCTAACCAAAAGCAGCAATTCTGCCTATTACAATACTGAGAATTGATCGAGGGCATGCCTTAACCCCAGGGAGATGAGCACTGTTTAACTGAAGCCAATAAGTCCTCGTTAGTATAGTGGTCAGTATCCCCGCCTGTCACGCGGGAGACCGGGGTTCAATTCCCCGACGGGGAGGAGATTCCTTTTATTCACACAATTAAATAAAATGATGTACTTTCTAACATTGTAAAATATATCTGTCATTATCCTTGCCTATTCCGATTGAGAAAAAAGGTTGAATTCACTGATGGCCAAAATGCTTACTGATGTGTTAACTGAAATTCAGAATATGCTCTGAATATTTCAGCATGCACAGGCGTACCATCAAAACCAATTTACGTCTACAATCTGTTGGAAAATGAGATGAAGCAGTGGTGAATCCTAGGCGGCTGTTCCACTCGATTGGCACGATTTACAAGTAGAATGACTGCTTTTGGTTAGTAGTGACCCCTGGTGGCTAATAGTTATAAGCTGCAAATGGTAAAGTGAGCTGATTATATATATATATATATTGATGAATAGAAAGATAGCTAGATAGACAGATCGATAGATATTTATTTCAATGAAATAATTTCTTCATAAAACTAATTGTTTTTGGCTAGGAATTTCTGTATTGTAATAATTTAGGAAAAAAGATTACTTGTCCTAACCAAAAGCAGCAATTCTGCCTATTACAATACTGAGAATTGATCGAGGGCATGCCTTAACCCCAGGGAGGTGAGCACTGTTTAACTGAAGCCAATAAGTCCTCGTTAGTATAGTGGTCAGTATCCCCGCCTGTCACGCGGGAGACCGGGGTTCAATTCCCCGACGGGGAGGAGATTCCTTTTATTCACACAATTAAATAAAATGATGTACTTTCTAACATTGTAAAATATATCTGTCATTATCCTTGCCTATTCCGATTGAGAAAAAAGGTTGAATTCACTGATGGCCAAAATGCTTACTGATGTGTTAACTGAAATTCAGAATATGCTCTGAATATTTCAGCATGCACAGGCGTACCATCAAAACCAATTTACGTCTACAATCTGTTGGAAAATGAGATGAAGCAGTGGTGAATCCTAGGCCGCTGTTCCACTCGATTGGCACGATTTACAAGTAGAATGACTGCTTTTGGTTAGTAGTGACCCCTGGTGGCTAATAGTTATAAGCTGCAAATGGTAAAGTGAGCTGATTATATATATATATATATATATAAATATATATATTGATGAATAGAAAGATAGCTAGATAGACAGATCGATAGATATTTATTTCAATGAAATAATTTCTTCATAAAACTAATTGTTTTTGGCTAGGAATTTCTGTATTGTAATAATTTAGGAAAAAAGATTACTTGTCCTAACCAAAAGCAGCAATTCTGCCTATTACAATACTGAGAATTGATCGAGGGCATGCCTTAACCCCAGGGAGATGAGCACTGTTTAACTGAAGCCAATAAGTCCTCGTTAGTATAGTGGTAAGTATCCCCGCCTGTCACGCGGGAGACCGGGGTTCAATTCCCCGACGGGGAGGAGATTCCTTTTATTCACACAATTAAATAAAATGATGTACTTTCTAACATTGTAAAATATATCTGTCATTATCCTTGCCTATTCCGATTGAGAAAACAGGTTGAATTCACTGATGGCCAAAATGCTTACTGATGTGTTAACTGAAATTCAGAATATGCTCTGAATATTTCAGCATGCACAGGCGTACCATCAAAACCAATTTACGTCTACAATCTGTTGGAAAATGAGATGAAGCAGTGGTGAATCCTAGGCCGCTGTTCCACTCGATTGGCACGATTTACAAGTAGAATGACTGCTTTTGGTTAGTAGTGACCCCTGGTGGCTAATAGTTATAAGCTGCAAATGGTAAAGTGAGCTGATTATATATATATATATATTGATGAATAGAAAGATAGCTAGATAGACAGATCGATAGATATTTATTTCAATGAAATAATTTCTTCATAAAACTAATTGTTTTTGGCTAGGAATTTCTGTATTGTAATAATTTAGGAAAAAAGATTACTTGTCCTAACCAAAAGCAGCAATTCTGCCTATTACAATACTGAGAATTGATCGAGGGCATGCCTTAACCCCAGGGAGGTGAGCACTGTTTAACTGAAGCCAATAAGTCCTCGTTAGTATAGTGGTCAGTATCCCCGCCTGTCACGCGGGAGACCGGGGTTCAATTCCCCGACGGGGAGGCGATTCCTTTTATTCACACAATTAAATAAAATGATGTACTTTCTAACATTGTAAAATATATCTGTCATTATCCTTGCCTATTCCGATTGAGAAAAAAGGTTGAATTCACTGATGGCCAAAATGCTTACTGATGTGTTAACTGAAATTCAGAATATGCTCTGAATATTTCAGCATGCACAGGCGTACCATCAAAACCAATTTACGTCTACAATCTGTTGGAAAATGAGATGAAGCAGTGGTGAATCCTAGGCCGCTGTTCCACTCAATTGGCACGATTTACAAGTAGAATGACTGCTTTTGGTTAGGAGTGACCCCTGGTGGCTAATAGTTATAAGCTGCAAATGGTAAAGTGAGCTGATTATATATATATATATATATATATATATATAAATATATATATTGATGAATAGAAAGATAGCTAGATAGACAGATCGATAGATATTTATTTCAATGAAATAATTTCTTCATAAAACTAATTGTTTTTGGCTAGGAATTTCTGTATTGTAATAATTTAGGAAAAAAGATTACTTGTCCTAACCAAAAGCAGCAATTCTGCCTATTACAATACTGAGAATTGATCGAGGGCATGCCTTAACCCCAGGGAGATGAGCACTGTTTAACTGAAGCCAATAAGTCCTCGTTAGTATAGTGGTCAGTATCCCTGCCTGTCACGCGGGAGACCGGGGTTCAATTCCCAGACGGGGAGGAGATTCCTTTTATTCACACAATTAAATAAAATGATGTACTTTCTAACATTGTAAAATATATCTGTCATTATCCTTGCCTATTCCGATTGAGAAAAAAGGTTGAATTCACTGATGGCCAAAATGCTTACTGATGTGTTAACTGAAATTCAGAATATGCTCTGAATATTTCAGCATGCACAGGCGTACCATCAAAACCAATTTACGTCTACAATCTGTTGGAAAATGAGATGAAGCAGTGGTGAATCCTAGGCCGCTGTTCCACTCGATTGGCACGATTTACAAGTAGAATGACTGCTTTTGGTTAGGAGTGACCCCTGGTGGCTAATAGTTATAAGCTGCAAATGGTAAAGTGAGCTGATTATATATATATATATATTGATGAATAGAAAGATAGCTAGATAGACAGATCGATAGATATTTATTTCAATGAAATAATTTCTTCATAAAACTAATTGTTTTTGGCTAGGAATTTCTGTATTGTAATAATTTAGGAAAAAAGATTACTTGTCCTAACCAAAAGCAGCAATTCTGCCTATTACAATACTGAGAATTGATCGAGGGCATGCCTTAACCCCAGGGAGGTGAGCACTGTTTAACTGAAGCCAATAAGTCCTCGTTAGTATAGTGGTCAGTATCCCCGCCTGTCACGCGGGAGACCGGGGTTCAATTCCCCGACGGGGAGGCGATTCCTTTTATTCACACAATTAAATAAAATGATGTACTTTCTAACATTGTAAAATATATCTGTCATTATCCTTGCCTATTCCGATTGAGAAAAAAGGTTGAATTCACTGATGGCCAAAATGCTTACTGATGTGTTAACTGAAATTCAGAATATGCTCTGAATATTTCAGCATGCACAGGCGTACCATCAAAACCAATTTACGTCTACAATCTGTTGGAAAATGAGATGAAGCAGTGGTGAATCCTAGGCCGCTGTTCCACTCAATTGGCACGATTTACAAGTAGAATGACTGCTTTTGGTTAGGAGTGACCCCTAGTGGCTAATAGTTATAAGCTGCAAATGGTAAAGTGAGCTGATTATATATATATATATATATATATATATATAAATATATATATTGATGAATAGAAAGATAGCTAGATAGACAGATCGATAGATATTTATTTCAATGAAATAATTTCTTCATAAAACTAATTGTTTTTGGCTAGGAATTTCTGTATTGTAATAATTTAGGAAAAAAGATTACTTGTCCTAACCAAAAGCAGCAATTCTGCCTATTACAATACTGAGAATTGATCGAGGGCATGCCTTAACCCCAGGGAGGTGAGCACTGTTTAACTGAAGCCAATAAGTCCTCGTTAGTATAGTGGTCAGTATCCCCGCCTGTCACGCGGGAGACCGGGGTTCAATTCCCCGACGGGGAGGAGATTCCTTTTATTCACACAATTAAATAAAATGATGTACTTTCTAACATTGTAAAATATATCTGTCATTATCCTTGCCTATTCCGATTGAGAAAAAAGGTTGAATTCACTGATGGCCAAAATGCTTACTGATGTGTTAACTGAAATTCAGAATATGCTCTGAATATTTCAGCATGCACAGGCGTACCATCAAAACCAATTTACGTCTACAATCTGTTGGAAAATGAGATGAAGCAGTGGTGAATCCTAGGCCGCTGTTCCACTCGATTGGCACGATTTACAAGTAGAATGACTGCTTTTGGTTAGTAGTGACCCCTGGTGGCTAATAGTTATAAGCTGCAAATGGTAAAGTGAGCTGATTATATATATATATATATATATAAATATATATATTGATGAATAGAAAGATAGCTAGATAGACAGATCGATAGATATTTATTTCAATGAAATAATTTCTTCATAAAACTAATTGTTTTTGGCTAGGAATTTCTGTATTGTAATAATTTAGGAAAAAAGATTACTTGTCCTAACCAAAAGCAGCAATTCTGCCTATTACAATACTGAGAATTGATCGAGGGCATGCCTTAACCCCAGGGAGATGAGCACTGTTTAACTGAAGCCAATAAGTCCTCGTTAGTATAGTGGTCAGTATCCCCGCCTGTCACGCGGGAGACCGGGGTTCAATTCCCCGACGGGGAGGAGATTCCTTTTATTCACACAATTAAATAAAATGATGTACTTTCTAACATTGTAAAATATATCTGTCATTATCCTTGCCTATTCCGATTGAGAAAACAGGTTGAATTCACTGATGGCCAAAATGCTTACTGATGTGTTAACTGAAATTCAGAATATGCTCTGAATATTTCAGCATGCACAGGCGTACCATCAAAACCAATTTACGTCTACAATCTGTTGGAAAATGAGATGAAGCAGTGGTGAATCCTAGGCCGCTGTTCCACTCGATTGGCACGATTTACAAGTAGAATGACTGCTTTTGATTAGTAGTGACCCCTGGTGGCTAATAGTTATAAGCTGCAAATGGTAAAGTGAGCTGATTATATATATATATATATTGATGAATAGAAAGATAGCTAGATAGACAGATCGATAGATATTTATTTCAATGAAATAATTTCTTCATAAAACTAATTGTTTTTGGCTAGGAATTTCTGTATTGTAATAATTTAGGAAAAAAGATTACTTGTCCTAACCAAAAGCAGCAATTCTGCCTATTACAATACTGAGAATTGATCGAGGGCATGCCTTAACCCCAGGGAGGTGAGCACTGTTTAACTGAAGCCAATAAGTCCTCGTTAGTATAGCGGTCAGTATCCCCGCCTGTCACGCGGGAGACCGGGGTTCAATTCCCAGACGGGGAGGAGATTCCTTTTATTCACACAATTAAATAAAATGATGTACTTTCTAACATTGTAAAATATATCTGTCATTATCCTTGCCTACTCCGATTGAGAAAAAAGGTTGAATTCACTGATGGCCAAAATGCTTACTGATGTGTTAACTGAAATTCAGAATATGCTCTGAATATTTCAGCATGCACAGGCGTACCATCAAAACCAATTTACGTCTACAATCTGTTGGAAAATGAGATGAAGCAGTGGTGAATCCTAGGCCGCTGTTCCACTCAATTGGCACGATTTACAAGTAGAATGACTGCTTTTGGTTAGGAGTGACCCCTGGTGGCTAATAGTTATAAGCTGCAAATGGTAAAGTGAGCTGATTATATATATATATATATTGATGAATAGAAAGATAGCTAGATAGACAGATCGATAGATATTTATTTCAATGAAATAATTTCTTCATAAAACTAATTGTTTTTGGCTAGGAATTTCTGTATTGTAATAATTTAGGAAAAAAGATTACTTGTCCTAACCAAAAGCAGCAATTCTGCCTATTACAATACTGAGAATTGATCGAGGGCATGCCTTAACCCCAGGGAGATGAGCACTGTTTAACTGAAGCCAATAAGTCCTCGTTAGTATAGTGGTCAGTATCCCCGCCTGTCACGCGGGAGACCGGGGTTCAATTCCCCGACGGGGAGGAGATTCCTTTTATTCACACAATTAAATAAAATGATGTACTTTCTAACATTGTAAAATATATCTGTCATTATCCTTGCCTATTCCGATTGAGAAAAAAGGTTGAATTCACTGATGGCCAAAATGCTTACTGATGTGTTAACTGAAATTCAGAATATGCTCTGAATATTTCAGCATGCACAGGCGTACCATCAAAACCAATTTACGTCTACAATCTGTTGGAAAATGAGATGAAGCAGTGGTGAATCCTAGGCCGCTGTTCCACTCGATTGGCACGATTTACAAGTAGAATGACTGCTTTTGGTTAGTAGTGACCCCTGGTGGCTAATAGTTATAAGCTGCAAATGGTAAAGTGAGCTGATTATATATATATATATATTGATGAATAGAAAGATAGCTAGATAGACAGATCGATAGATATTTATTTCAATGAAATAATTTCTTCATAAAACTAATTGTTTTTGGCTAGGAATTTCTGTATTGTAATAATTTAGGAAAAAAGATTACTTGTCCTAACCAAAAGCAGCAATTCTGCCTATTACAATACTGAGAATTGATCGAGGGCATGCCTTAACCCCAGGGAGATGAGCACTGTTTAACTGAAGCCAATAAGTCCTCGTTAGTATAGTGGTCAGTATCCCCGCCTGTCACGCGGGAGACCGGGGTTCAATTCCCCGACGGGGAGGAGATTCCTTTTATTCACACTATTAAATAAAATGATGTACTTTCTAACATTGTAAAATATATCTGTCATTATCCTTGCCTATTCCGATTGAGAAAAAAGGTTGAATTCACTGATGGCCAAAATGCTTACTGATGTGTTAACTGAAATTCAGAATATGCTCTGAATATTTCAGCATGCACAGGCGTACCATCAAAACCAATTTACGTCTACAATCTGTTGGAAAATGAGATGAAGCAGTGGTGAATCCTAGGCCGCTGTTCCACTCGATTGGCACGATTTACAAGTAGAATGACTGCTTTTGGTTAGTAGTGACCCCTGGTGGCTAATAGTTATAAGCTGCAAATGGTAAAGTGAGCTGATTATATATATATATATATTGATGAATAGAAAGATAGCTAGATAGACAGATCGATAGATATTTATTTCAATGAAATAATTTCTTCATAAAACTAATTGTTTTTGGCTAGGAATTTCTGTATTGTAATAATTTAGGAAAAAAGATTACTTGTCCTAACCAAAAGCAGCAATTCTGCCTATTACAATACTGAGAATTGATCGAGGGCATGCCTTAACCCCAGGGAGGTGAGCACTGTTTAACTGAAGCCAATAAGTCCTCGTTAGTATAGTGGTCAGTATCCCCGCCTGTCACGCGGGAGACCGGGGTTCAATTCCCCGACGGGGAGGAGATTCCTTTTATTCACACAATTAAATAAAATGATGTACTTTCTAACATTGTAAAATATATCTGTCATTATCCTTGCCTATTCCGATTGAGAAAAAAGGTTGAATTCACTGATGGCCAAAATGCTTACTGATGTGTTAACTGAAATTCAGAATATGCTCTGAATATTTCAGCATGCACAGGCGTACCATCAAAACCAATTTACGTCTACAATCTGTTGGAAAATGAGATGAAGCAGTGGTGAATCCTAGGCCGCTGTTCCACTCAATTGGCACGATTTACAAGTAGAATGACTGCTTTTGGTTAGGAGTGACCCCTGGTGGCTAATAGTTATAAGCTGCAAATGGTAAAGTGAGCTGATTATATATATATATATATATATATATATAAATATATATATTGATGAATAGAAAGATAGCTAGATAGACAGATCGATAGATATTTATTTCAATGAAATAATTTCTTCATAAAACTAATTGTTTTTGGCTAGGAATTTCTGTATTGTAATAATTTAGGAAAAAAGATTACTTGTCCTAACCAAAAGCAGCAATTCTGCCTATTACAATACTGAGAATTGATCGAGGGCATGCCTTAACCCCAGGGAGATGAGCACTGTTTAACTGAAGCCAATAAGTCCTCGTTAGTATAGTGGTCAGTATCCCCGCCTGTCACGCGGGAGACCGGGGTTCAATTCCCCGACGGGGAGGAGATTCCTTTTATTCACACAATTAAATAAAATGATGTACTTTCTAACATTGTAAAATATATCTGTCATTATCCTTGCCTATTCCGATTGAGAAAAAAGGTTGAATTCACTGATGGCCAAAATGCTTACTGATGTGTTAACTGAAATTCAGAATATGCTCTGAATATTTCAGCATGCACAGGCGTACCATCAAAACCAATTTACGTCTACAATCTGTTGGAAAATGAGATGAAGCAGTGGTGAATCCTAGGCCGCTGTTCCACTTGATTGGCACGATTTACAAGTAGAATGACTGCTTTTGGTTAGTAGTGACCCCTGGTGGCTAATAGTTATAAGCTGCAAATGGTAAAGTGAGCTGATTATATATATATATATATATAAATATATATATTGATGAATAGAAAGATAGCTAGATAGACAGATCGATAGATATTTATTTCAATGAAATAATTTCTTCATAAAACTAATTGTTTTTGGCTAGGAATTTCTGTATTGTAATAATTTAGGAAAAAAGATTACTTGTCCTAACCAAAAGCAGCAATTCTGCCTATTACAATACTGAGAATTGATCGAGGGCATGCCTTAACCCCAGGGAGATGAGCACTGTTTAACTGAAGCCAATAAGTCCTCGTTAGTATAGTGGTCAGTATCCCCGCCTGTCACGCGGGAGACCGGGGTTCAATTCCCCGACGGGGAGGAGATTCCTTTTATTCACACAATTAAATAAAATGATGTACTTTCTAACATTGTAAAATATATCTGTCATTATCCTTGCCTATTCCGATTGAGAAAAAAGGTTGAATTCACTGATGGCCAAAATGCTTACTGATGTGTTAACTGAAATTCAGAATATGCTCTGAATATTTCAGCATGCACAGGCGTACCATCAAAACCAATTTACGTCTACAATCTGTTGGAAAATGAGATGAAGCAGTGGTGAATCCTAGGCCGCTGTTCCACTCGATTGGCACGATTTACAAGTAGAATGACTGCTTTTGGTTAGTAGTGACCCCTGGTGGCTAATAGTTATAAGCTGCAAATGGTAAAGTGAGCTGATTATATATATATATATATATAAATATATATATTGATGAATAGAAAGATAGCTAGATAGACAGATCGATAGATATTTATTTCAATGAAATAATTTCTTCATAAAACTAATTGTTTTTGGCTAGGAATTTCTGTATTGTAATAATTTAGGAAAAAAGATTACTTGTCCTAACCAAAAGCAGCAATTCTGCCTATTACAATACTGAGAATTGATCGAGGGCATGCCTTAACCCCAGGGAGGTGAGCACTGTTTAACTGAAGCCAATAAGTCCTCGTTAGTATAGTGGTCAGTATCCCCGCCTGTCACGCGGGAGACCGGGGTTCAATTCCCCGACGGGGAGGAGATTCCTTTTATTCACACAATTAAATAAAATGATGTACTTTCTAACATTGTAAAATATATCTGTCATTATCCTTGCCTATTCCGATTGAGAAAAAAGGTTGAATTCACTGATGGCCAAAATGCTTACTGATGTGTTAACTGAAATTCAGAATATGCTCTGAATATTTCAGCATGCACAGGCGTACCATCAAAACCAATTTACGTCTACAATCTGTTGGAAAATGAGATGAAGCAGTGGTGAATCCTAGGCCGCTGTTCCACTCGATTGGCACGATTTACAAGTAGAATGACTGCTTTTGGTTAGTAGTGACCCCTGGTGGCTAATAGTTATAAGCTGCAAATGGTAAAGTGAGCTGATTATATATATATATATTTATATAAATATATATATTGATGAATAGAAAGATAGCTAGATAGACAGATCGATAGATATTTATTTCAATGAAATAATTTCTTCATAAAACTAATTGTTTTTGGCTAGGAATTTCTGTATTGTAATAATTTAGGAAAAAAGATTACTTGTCCTAACCAAAAGCAGCAATTCTGCCTATTACAATACTGAGAATTGATCGAGGGCATGCCTTAACCCCAGGGAGATGAGCACTGTTTAAGTGAAGCCAATAAGTCCTCGTTAGTATAGTGGTCAGTATCCCCGCCTGTCACGCGGGAGACCGGGGTTCAATTCCCCGACCGGGAGGAGATTCCTTTTATTCACACAATTAAATAAAATGATGTACTTTCTAACATTGTAAAATATATCTGTCATTATCCTTGCCTATTCCGATTGAGAAAAAAGGTTGAATTCACTGATGGCCAAAATGCTTACTGATGTGTTAACTGAAATTCAGAATATGCTCTGAATATTTCAGCATGCACAGGCGTACCATCAAAACCAATTTACGTCTACAATCTGTTGGAAAATGAGATGAAGCAGTGGTGAATCCTAGGCCGCTGTTCCACTCGATTGGCACGATTTACAAGTAGAATGACTGCTTTTGGTTAGTAGTGACCCCTGGTGGCTAATAGTTATAAGCTGCAAATGGTAAAGTGAGCTGATTATATATATATATATTTATATAAATATATATATTGATGAATAGAAAGATAGCTAGATAGACAGATCGATAGATATTTATTTCAATGAAATAATTTCTTCATAAAACTAATTGTTTTTGGCTAGGAATTTCTGTATTGTAATAATTTAGGAAAAAAGATTACTTGTCCTAACCAAAAGCAGCAATTCTGCCTATTACAATACTGAGAATTGATCGAGGGCATGCCTTAACCCCAGGGAGATGAGCACTGTTTAACTGAAGCCAATAAGTCCTCGTTAGTATAGTGGTCAGTATCCCCGCCTGTCACGCGGGAGACCGGGGTTCAATTCCCCGACGGGGAGGAGATTCCTTTTATTCACACAATTAAATAAAATGATGTACTTTCTAACATTGTAAAATATATCTGTCATTATCCTTGCCTATTCCGATTGAGAAAAAAGGTTGAATTCACTGATGGCCAAAATGCTTACTGATGTGTTAACTGAAATTCAGAATATGCTCTGAATATTTCAGCATGCACAGGCGTACCATCAAAACCAATTTACGTCTACAATCTGTTGGAAAATGAGATGAAGCAGTGGTGAATCCTAGGCCGCTGTTCCACTCGATTGGCACGATTTACAAGTAGAATGACTGCTTTTGGTTAGTAGTGACCCCTGGTGGCTAATAGTTATAAGCTGCAAATGGTAAAGTGAGCTGATTATATATATATATATATATAAATATATATATTGATGAATAGAAAGATAGCTAGATAGACAGATCGATAGATATTTATTTCAATGAAATAATTTCTTCATAAAACTAATTGTTTTTGGCTAGGAATTTCTGTATTGTAATAATTTAGGAAAAAAGATTACTTGTCCTAACCAAAAGCAGCAATTCTGCCTATTACAATACTGAGAATTGATCGAGGGCATGCCTTAACCCCAGGGAGGTGAGCACTGTTTAACTGAAGCCAATAAGTCCTCGTTAGTATAGTGGTCAGTATCCCCGCCTGTCACGCGGGAGACCGGGGTTCAATTCCCCGACGGGGAGGAGATTCCTTTTATTCACACAATTAAATAAAATGATGTACTTTCTAACATTGTAAAATATATCTGTCATTATCCTTGCCTATTCCGATTGAGAAAAAAGGTTGAATTCACTGATGGCCAAAATGCTTACTGATGTGTTAACTGAAATTCAGAATATGCTCTGAATATTTCAGCATGCACAGGCGTACCATCAAAACCAATTTACGTCTACAATCTGTTGGAAAATGAGATGAAGCAGTGGTGAATCCTAGGCCGCTGTTCCACTCGATTGGCACGATTTACAAGTAGAATGACTGCTTTTGGTTAGTAGTGACCCCTGGTGGCTAATAGTTATAAGCTGCAAATGGTAAAGTGAGCTGATTATATATATATATATATATATAAATATATATATTGATGAATAGAAAGATAGCTAGATAGACAGATCGATAGATATTTATTTCAATGAAATAATTTCTTCATAAAACTAATTGTTTTTGGCTAGGAATTTCTGTATTGTAATAATTTAGGAAAAAAGATTACTTGTCCTAACCAAAAGCAGCAATTCTGCCTATTACAATACTGAGAATTGATCGAGGGCATGCCTTAACCCCAGGGAGATGAGCACTGTTTAACTGAAGCCAATAAGTCCTCGTTAGTATAGTGGTCAGTATCCCCGCCTGTCACGCGGGAGACCGGGGTGCAATTCCCCGACGGGGAGGAGATTCCTTTTATTCACACAATTAAATAAAATGATGTACTTTCTAACATTGTAAAATATATCTGTCATTATCCTTGCCTATTCCGATTGAGAAAAAAGGTTGAATTCACTGATGGCCAAAATGCTTACTGATGTGTTAACTGAAATTCAGAATATGCTCTGAATATTTCAGCATGCACAGGCGTACCATCAAAACCAATTTACGTCTACAATCTGTTGGAAAATGAGATGAAGCAGTGGTGAATCCTAGGCCGCTGTTCCACTCGATTGGCACGATTTACAAGTAGAATGACTGCTTTTGGTTAGTAGTGACCCCTGGTGGCTAATAGTTATAAGCTGCAAATGGTAAAGTGAGCTGATTATATATATATATATATTGATGAATAGAAAGATAGCTAGATAGACAGATCGATAGATATTTATTTCAATGAAATAATTTCTTCATAAAACTAATTGTTTTTGGCTAGGAATTTCTGTATTGTAATAATTTAGGAAAAAAGATTACTTGTCCTAACCAAAAGCAGCAATTCTGCCTATTACAATACTGAGAATTGATCGAGGGCATGCCTTAACCCCAGGGAGGTGAGCACTGTTTAACTGAAGCCAATAAGTCCTCGTTAGTATAGTGGTCAGTATCCCCGCCTGTCACGCGGGAGACCGGGGTTCAATTCCCCGACGGGGAGGCGATTCCTTTTATTCACACAATTAAATAAAATGATGTACTTTCTAACATTGTAAAATATATCTGTCATTATCCTTGCCTATTCCGATTGAGAAAAAAGGTTGAATTCACTGATGGCCAAAATGCTTACTGATGTGTTAACTGAAATTCAGAATATGCTCTGAATATTTCAGCATGCACAGGCGTACCATCAAAACCAATTTACGTCTACAATCTGTTGGAAAATGAGATGAAGCAGTGGTGAATCCTAGGCCGCTGTTCCACTCAATTGGCACGATTTACAAGTAGAATGACTGCTTTTGGTTAGGAGTGACCCCTGGTGGCTAATAGTTATAAGCTGCAAATGGTAAAGTGAGCTGATTATATATATATATATATATATATATATAAATATATATATTGATGAATAGAAAGATAGCTAGATAGACAGATCGATAGATATTTATTTCAATGAAATAATTTCTTCATAAAACTAATTGTTTTTGGCTAGGAATTTCTGTATTGTAATAATTTAGGAAAAAAGATTACTTGTCCTAACCAAAAGCAGCAATTCTGCCTATTACAATACTGAGAATTGATCGAGGGCATGCCTTAACCCCAGGGAGATGAGCACTGTTTAACTGAAGCCAATAAGTCCTCGTTAGTATAGTGGTCAGTATCCCCGCCTGTCACGCGGGAGACCGGGGTTCAATTCCCCGACGGGGAGGAGATTCCTTTTATTCACACAATTAAATAAAATGATGTACTTTCTAACATTGTAAAATATATCTGTCATTATCCTTGCCTATTCCGATTGAGAAAAAAGGTTGAATTCACTGATGGCCAAAATGCTTACTGATGTGTTAACTGAAATTCAGAATATGCTCTGAATATTTCAGCATGCACAGGCGTACCATCAAAACCAATTTACGTCTACAATCTGTTGGAAAATGAGATGAAGCAGTGGTGAATCCTAGGCCGCTGTTCCACTCGATTGGCACGATTTACAAGTAGAATGACTGCTTTTGGTTAGTAGTGACCCCTGGTGGCTAATAGTTATAAGCTGCAAATGGTAAAGTGAGCTGATTATATATATATATATTTATATAAATATATATATTGATGAATAGAAAGATAGCTAGATAGACAGATCGATAGATATTTATTTCAATGAAATAATTTCTTCATAAAACTAATTGTTTTTGGCTAGGAATTTCTGTATTGTAATAATTTAGGAAAAAAGATTACTTGTCCTAACCAAAAGCAGCAATTCTGCCTATTACAATACTGAGAATTGATCGAGGGCATGCCTTAACCCCAGGGAGGTGAGCACTGTTTAACTGAAGCCAATAAGTCCTCGTTAGTATAGTGGTCAGTATCCCCGCCTGTCACGCGGGAGACCGGGGTTCAATTCCCCGACGGGGAGGCGATTCCTTTTATTCACACAATTAAATAAAATGATGTACTTTCTAACATTGTAAAATATATCTGTCATTATCCTTGCCTATTCCGATTGAGAAAAAAGGTTGAATTCACTGATGGCCAAAATGCTTACTGATGTGTTAACTGAAATTCAGAATATGCTCTGAATATTTCAGCATGCACAGGCGTACCATCAAAACCAATTTACGTCTACAATCTGTTGGAAAATGAGATGAAGCAGTGGTGAATCCTAGGCCGCTGTTCCACTCAATTGGCACGATTTACAAGTAGAATGACTGCTTTTGGTTAGGAGTGACCCCTGGTGGCTAATAGTTATAAGCTGCAAATGGTAAAGTGAGCTGATTATATATATATATATATATATATATATATATATAAATATATATATTGATGAATAGAAAGATAGCTAGATAGACAGATCGATAGATATTTATTTCAATGAAATAATTTCTTCATAAAACTAATTGTTTTTGGCTAGGAATTTCTGTATTGTAATAATTTAGGAAAAAAGATTACTTGTCCTAACCAAAAGCAGCAATTCTGCCTATTACAATACTGAGAATTGATCGAGGGCATGCCTTAACCCCAGGGAGGTGAGCACTGTTTAACTGAAGCCAATAAGTCCTCGTTAGTATAGTGGTCAGTATCCCCGCCTGTCACGCGGGAGACCGGGGTTCAATTCCCCGACGGGGAGGAGATTCCTTTTATTCACACAATTAAATAAAATGATGTACTTTCTAACATTGTAAAATATATCTGTCATTATCCTTGCCTATTCCGATTGAGAAAAAAGGTTGAATTCACTGATGGCCAAAATGCTTACTGATGTGTTAACTGAAATTCAGAATATGCTCTGAATATTTCAGCATGCACAGGCGTACCATCAAAACCAATTTACGTCTACAATCTGTTGGAAAATGAGATGAAGCAGTGGTGAATCCTAGGCCGCTGTTCCACTCGATTGGCACGATTTACAAGTAGAATGACTGCTTTTGGTTAGTAGTGACCCCTGGTGGCTAATAGTTATAAGCTGCAAATGGTAAAGTGAGCTGATTATATATATATATATATTGATGAATAGAAAGATAGCTAGATAGACAGATCGATAGATATTTATTTCAATGAAATAATTTCTTCATAAAACTAATTGTTTTTGGCTAGGAATTTCTGTATTGTAATAATTTAGGAAAAAAGATTACTTGTCCTAACCAAAAGCAGCAATTCTGCCTATTACAATACTGAGAATTGATCGAGGGCATGCCTTAACCCCAGGGAGGTGAGCACTGTTTAACTGAAGCCAATAAGTCCTCGTTAGTATAGTGGTCAGTATCCCCGCCTGTCACGCGGGAGACCGGGGTTCAATTCCCCGACGGGGAGGAGATTCCTTTTATTCACACAATTAAATAAAATGATGTACTTTCTAACATTGTAAAATATATCTGTCATTATCCTTGCCTATTCCGATTGAGAAAAAAGGTTGAATTCACTGATGGCCAAAATGCTTACTGATGTGTTAACTGAAATTCAGAATATGCTCTGAATATTTCAGCATGCACAGGCGTACCATCAAAACCAATTTACGTCTACAATCTGTTGGAAAATGAGATGAAGCAGTGGTGAATCCTAGGCCGCTGTTCCACTCAATTGGCACGATTTACAAGTAGAATGACTGCTTTTGGTTAGGAGTGACCCCTGGTGGCTAATAGTTATAAGCTGCAAATGGTAAAGTGAGCTGATTATATATATATATATATATATATATATATATAAATATATATATTGATGAATAGAAAGATAGCTAGATAGACAGATCGATAGATATTTATTTCAATGAAATAATTTCTTCATAAAACTAATTGTTTTTGGCTAGGAATTTCTGTATTGTAATAATTTAGGAAAAAAGATTACTTGTCCTAACCAAAAGCAGCAATTCTGCCTATTACAATACTGAGAATTGATCGAGGGCATGCCTTAACCCCAGGGAGATGAGCACTGTTTAACTGAAGCCAATAAGTCCTCGTTAGTATAGTGGTCAGTATCCCCGCCTGTCACGCGGGAGACCGGGGTTCAATTCCCCGACGGGGAGGAGATTCCTTTTATTCACACAATTAAATAAAATGATGTACTTTCTAACATTGTAAAATATATCTGTCATTATCCTTGCCTATTCCGATT
The DNA here is from genome assembly GCF_964263255.1 of Lissotriton vulgaris. Classification (NCBI taxonomy): domain Eukaryota; kingdom Metazoa; phylum Chordata; class Amphibia; order Caudata; family Salamandridae; genus Lissotriton; species Lissotriton vulgaris. The sequence continues at coordinate 231,069,068 of NC_141685.1, forward strand.
GAGAAAAAAGGTTGAATTCACTGATGGCCAAAATGCTTACTGATGTGTTAACTGAAATTCAGAATATGCTCTGAATATTTCAGCATGCACAGGCGTACCATCAAAACCAATTTACGTCTACAATCTGTTGGAAAATGAGATGAAGCAGTGGTGAATCCTAGGCCGCTGTTCCACTCGATTGGCACGATTTACAAGTAGAATGACTGCTTTTGGTTAGTAGTGACCCCTGGTGGCTAATAGTTATAAGCTGCAAATGGTAAAGTGAGCTGATTATATATATATATATATATAAATATATATATTGATGAATAGAAAGATAGCTAGATAGACAGATCGATAGATATTTATTTCAATGAAATAATTTCTTCATAAAACTAATTGTTTTTGGCTAGGAATTTCTGTATTGTAATAATTTAGGAAAAAAGATTACTTGTCCTAACCAAAAGCAGCAATTCTGCCTATTACAATACTGAGAATTGATCGAGGGCATGCCTTAACCCCAGGGAGATGAGCACTGTTTAACTGAAGCCAATAAGTCCTCGTTAGTATAGTGGTCAGTATCCCCGCCTGTCACGCGGGAGACCGGGGTTCAATTCCCCGACGGGGAGGAGATTCCTTTTATTCACACAATTAAATAAAATGATGTACTTTCTAACATTGTAAAATATATCTGTCATTATCCTTGCCTATTCCGATTGAGAAAAAAGGTTGAATTCACTGATGGCCAAAATGCTTACTGATGTGTTAACTGAAATTCAGAATATGCTCTGAATATTTCAGCATGCACAGGCGTACCATCAAAACCAATTTACGTCTACAATCTGTTGGAAAATGAGATGAAGCAGTGGTGAATCCTAGGCCGCTGTTCCACTCGATTGGCACGATTTACAAGTAGAATGACTGCTTTTGGTTAGTAGTGACCCCTGGTGGCTAATAGTTATAAGCTGCAAATGGTAAAGTGAGCTGATTATATATATATATATATATAAATATATATATTGATGAATAGAAAGATAGCTAGATAGACAGATCGATAGATATTTATTTCAATGAAATAATTTCTTCATAAAACTAATTGTTTTTGGCTAGGAATTTCTGTATTGTAATAATTTAGGAAAAAAGATTACTTGTCCTAACCAAAAGCAGCAATTCTGCCTATTACAATACTGAGAATTGATCGAGGGCATGCCTTAACCCCAGGGAGGTGAGCACTGTTTAACTGAAGCCAATAAGTCCTCGTTAGTATAGTGGTCAGTATCCCCGCCTGTCACGCGGGAGACCGGGGTTCAATTCCCCGACGGGGAGGAGATTCCTTTTATTCACACAATTAAATAAAATGATGTACTTTCTAACATTGTAAAATATATCTGTCATTATCCTTGCCTATTCCGATTGAGAAAAAAGGTTGAATTCACTGATGGCCAAAATGCTTACTGATGTGTTAACTGAAATTCAGAATATGCTCTGAATATTTCAGCATGCACAGGCGTACCATCAAAACCAATTTACGTCTACAATCTGTTGGAAAATGAGATGAAGCAGTGGTGAATCCTAGGCCGCTGTTCCACTCGATTGGCACGATTTACAAGTAGAATGACTGCTTTTGGTTAGTAGTGACCCCTGGTGGCTAATAGTTATAAGCTGCAAATGGTAAAGTGAGCTGATTATATATATATATATTTATATAAATATATATATTGATGAATAGAAAGATAGCTAGATAGACAGATCGATAGATATTTATTTCAATGAAATAATTTCTTCATAAAACTAATTGTTTTTGGCTAGGAATTTCTGTATTGTAATAATTTAGGAAAAAAGATTACTTGTCCTAACCAAAAGCAGCAATTCTGCCTATTACAATACTGAGAATTGATCGAGGGCATGCCTTAACCCCAGGGAGATGAGCACTGTTTAAGTGAAGCCAATAAGTCCTCGTTAGTATAGTGGTCAGTATCCCCGCCTGTCACGCGGGAGACCGGGGTTCAATTCCCCGACCGGGAGGAGATTCCTTTTATTCACACAATTAAATAAAATGATGTACTTTCTAACATTGTAAAATATATCTGTCATTATCCTTGCCTATTCCGATTGAGAAAAAAGGTTGAATTCACTGATGGCCAAAATGCTTACTGATGTGTTAACTGAAATTCAGAATATGCTCTGAATATTTCAGCATGCACAGGCGTACCATCAAAACCAATTTACGTCTACAATCTGTTGGAAAATGAGATGAAGCAGTGGTGAATCCTAGGCCGCTGTTCCACTCGATTGGCACGATTTACAAGTAGAATGACTGCTTTTGGTTAGTAGTGACCCCTGGTGGCTAATAGTTATAAGCTGCAAATGGTAAAGTGAGCTGATTATATATATATATATTTATATAAATATATATATTGATGAATAGAAAGATAGCTAGATAGACAGATCGATAGATATTTATTTCAATGAAATAATTTCTTCATAAAACTAATTGTTTTTGGCTAGGAATTTCTGTATTGTAATAATTTAGGAAAAAAGATTACTTGTCCTAACCAAAAGCAGCAATTCTGCCTATTACAATACTGAGAATTGATCGAGGGCATGCCTTAACCCCAGGGAGATGAGCACTGTTTAACTGAAGCCAATAAGTCCTCGTTAGTATAGTGGTCAGTATCCCCGCCTGTCACGCGGGAGACCGGGGTTCAATTCCCCGACGGGGAGGAGATTCCTTTTATTCACACAATTAAATAAAATGATGTACTTTCTAACATTGTAAAATATATCTGTCATTATCCTTGCCTATTCCGATTGAGAAAAAAGGTTGAATTCACTGATGGCCAAAATGCTTACTGATGTGTTAACTGAAATTCAGAATATGCTCTGAATATTTCAGCATGCACAGGCGTACCATCAAAACCAATTTACGTCTACAATCTGTTGGAAAATGAGATGAAGCAGTGGTGAATCCTAGGCCGCTGTTCCACTCGATTGGCACGATTTACAAGTAGAATGACTGCTTTTGGTTAGTAGTGACCCCTGGTGGCTAATAGTTATAAGCTGCAAATGGTAAAGTGAGCTGATTATATATATATATATATATAAATATATATATTGATGAATAGAAAGATAGCTAGATAGACAGATCGATAGATATTTATTTCAATGAAATAATTTCTTCATAAAACTAATTGTTTTTGGCTAGGAATTTCTGTATTGTAATAATTTAGGAAAAAAGATTACTTGTCCTAACCAAAAGCAGCAATTCTGCCTATTACAATACTGAGAATTGATCGAGGGCATGCCTTAACCCCAGGGAGGTGAGCACTGTTTAACTGAAGCCAATAAGTCCTCGTTAGTATAGTGGTCAGTATCCCCGCCTGTCACGCGGGAGACCGGGGTTCAATTCCCCGACGGGGAGGAGATTCCTTTTATTCACACAATTAAATAAAATGATGTACTTTCTAACATTGTAAAATATATCTGTCATTATCCTTGCCTATTCCGATTGAGAAAAAAGGTTGAATTCACTGATGGCCAAAATGCTTACTGATGTGTTAACTGAAATTCAGAATATGCTCTGAATATTTCAGCATGCACAGGCGTACCATCAAAACCAATTTACGTCTACAATCTGTTGGAAAATGAGATGAAGCAGTGGTGAATCCTAGGCCGCTGTTCCACTCGATTGGCACGATTTACAAGTAGAATGACTGCTTTTGGTTAGTAGTGACCCCTGGTGGCTAATAGTTATAAACTGCAAATGGTAAAGTGAGCTGATTATATATATATATATTTATATAAATATATATATTGATGAATAGAAAGATAGCTAGATAGACAGATCGATAGATATTTATTTCAATGAAATAATTTCTTCATAAAACTAATTGTTTTTGGCTAGGAATTTCTGTATTGTAATAATTTAGGAAAAAAGATTACTTGTCCTAACCAAAAGCAGCAATTCTGCCTATTACAATACTGAGAATTGATCGAGGGCATGCCTTAACCCCAGGGAGATGAGCACTGTTTAAGTGAAGCCAATAAGTCCTCGTTAGTATAGTGGTCAGTATCCCCGCCTGTCACGCGGGAGACCGGGGTTCAATTCCCCGACCGGGAGGAGATTCCTTTTATTCACACAATTAAATAAAATGATGTACTTTCTAACATTGTAAAATATATCTGTCATTATCCTTGCCTATTCCGATTGAGAAAAAAGGTTGAATTCACTGATGGCCAAAATGCTTACTGATGTGTTAACTGAAATTCAGAATATGCTCTGAATATTTCAGCATGCACAGGCGTACCATCAAAACCAATTTACGTCTACAATCTGTTGGAAAATGAGATGAAGCAGTGGTGAATCCTAGGCCGCTGTTCCACTCGATTGGCACGATTTACAAGTAGAATGACTGCTTTTGGTTAGTAGTGACCCCTGGTGGCTAATAGTTATAAGCTGCAAATGGTAAAGTGAGCTGATTATATATATATATATTTATATAAATATATATATTGATGAATAGAAAGATAGCTAGATAGACAGATCGATAGATATTTATTTCAATGAAATAATTTCTTCATAAAACTAATTGTTTTTGGCTAGGAATTTCTGTATTGTAATAATTTAGGAAAAAAGATTACTTGTCCTAACCAAAAGCAGCAATTCTGCCTATTACAATACTGAGAATTGATCGAGGGCATGCCTTAACCCCAGGGAGATGAGCACTGTTTAACTGAAGCCAATAAGTCCTCGTTAGTATAGTGGTCAGTATCCCCGCCTGTCACGCGGGAGACCGGGGTTCAATTCCCCGACGGGGAGGAGATTCCTTTTATTCACACAATTAAATAAAATGATGTACTTTCTAACATTGTAAAATATATCTGTCATTATCCTTGCCTATTCCGATTGAGAAAAAAGGTTGAATTCACTGATGGCCAAAATGCTTACTGATGTGTTAACTGAAATTCAGAATATGCTCTGAATATTTCAGCATGCACAGGCGTACCATCAAAACCAATTTACGTCTACAATCTGTTGGAAAATGAGATGAAGCAGTGGTGAATCCTAGGCCGCTGTTCCACTCGATTGGCACGATTTACAAGTAGAATGACTGCTTTTGGTTAGTAGTGACCCCTGGTGGCTAATAGTTATAAGCTGCAAATGGTAAAGTGAGCTGATTATATATATATATATATATAAATATATATATTGATGAATAGAAAGATAGCTAGATAGACAGATCGATAGATATTTATTTCAATGAAATAATTTCTTCATAAAACTAATTGTTTTTGGCTAGGAATTTCTGTATTGTAATAATTTAGGAAAAAAGATTACTTGTCCTAACCAAAAGCAGCAATTCTGCCTATTACAATACTGAGAATTGATCGAGGGCATGCCTTAACCCCAGGGAGGTGAGCACTGTTTAACTGAAGCCAATAAGTCCTCGTTAGTATAGTGGTCAGTATCCCCGCCTGTCACGCGGGAGACCGGGGTTCAATTCCCCGACGGGGAGGAGATTCCTTTTATTCACACAATTAAATAAAATGATGTACTTTCTAACATTGTAAAATATATCTGTCATTATCCTTGCCTATTCCGATTGAGAAAAAAGGTTGAATTCACTGATGGCCAAAATGCTTACTGATGTGTTAACTGAAATTCAGAATATGCTCTGAATATTTCAGCATGCACAGGCGTACCATCAAAACCAATTTACGTCTACAATCTGTTGGAAAATGAGATGAAGCAGTGGTGAATCCTAGGCCGCTGTTCCACTCGATTGGCACGATTTACAAGTAGAATGACTGCTTTTGGTTAGTAGTGACCCCTGGTGGCTAATAGTTATAAGCTGCAAATGGTAAAGTGAGCTGATTATATATATATATATATATATATAAATATATATATTGATGAATAGAAAGATAGCTAGATAGACAGATCGATAGATATTTATTTCAATGAAATAATTTCTTCATAAAACTAATTGTTTTTGGCTAGGAATTTCTGTATTGTAATAATTTAGGAAAAAAGATTACTTGTCCTAACCAAAAGCAGCAATTCTGCCTATTACAATACTGAGAATTGATCGAGGGCATGCCTTAACCCCAGGGAGATGAGCACTGTTTAACTGAAGCCAATAAGTCCTCGTTAGTATAGTGGTCAGTATCCCCGCCTGTCACGCGGGAGACCGGGGTTCAATTCCCCGACGGGGAGGAGATTCCTTTTATTCACACAATTAAATAAAATGATGTACTTTCTAACATTGTAAAATATATCTGTCATTATCCTTGCCTATTCCGATTGAGAAAAAAGGTTGAATTCACTGATGGCCAAAATGCTTACTGATGTGTTAACTGAAATTCAGAATATGCTCTGAATATTTCAGCATGCACAGGCGTACCATCAAAACCAATTTACGTCTACAATCTGTTGGAAAATGAGATGAAGCAGTGGTGAATCCTAGGCCGCTGTTCCACTCGATTGGCACGATTTACAAGTAGAATGACTGCTTTTGGTTAGTAGTGACCCCTGGTGGCTAATAGTTATAAGCTGCAAATGGTAAAGTGAGCTGATTATATATATATATATATTGATGAATAGAAAGATAGCTAGATAGACAGATCGATAGATATTTATTTCAATGAAATAATTTCTTCATAAAACTAATTGTTTTTGGCTAGGAATTTCTGTATTGTAATAATTTAGGAAAAAAGATTACTTGTCCTAACCAAAAGCAGCAATTCTGCCTATTACAATACTGAGAATTGATCGAGGGCATGCCTTAACCCCAGGGAGGTGAGCACTGTTTAACTGAAGCCAATAAGTCCTCGTTAGTATAGTGGTCAGTATCCCCGCCTGTCACGCGGGAGACCGGGGTTCAATTCCCCGACGGGGAGGCGATTCCTTTTATTCACACAATTAAATAAAATGATGTACTTTCTAACATTGTAAAATATATCTGTCATTATCCTTGCCTATTCCGATTGAGAAAAAAGGTTGAATTCACTGATGGCCAAAATGCTTACTGATGTGTTAACTGAAATTCAGAATATGCTCTGAATATTTCAGCATGCACAGGCGTACCATCAAAACCAATTTACGTCTACAATCTGTTGGAAAATGAGATGAAGCAGTGGTGAATCCTAGGCCGCTGTTCCACTCAATTGGCACGATTTACAAGTAGAATGACTGCTTTTGGTTAGGAGTGACCCCTGGTGGCTAATAGTTATAAGCTGCAAATGGTAAAGTGAGCTGATTATATATATATATATATATATATATATAAATATATATATTGATGAATAGAAAGATAGCTAGATAGACAGATCGATAGATATTTATTTCAATGAAATAATTTCTTCATAAAACTAATTGTTTTTGGCTAGGAATTTCTGTATTGTAATAATTTAGGAAAAAAGATTACTTGTCCTAACCAAAAGCAGCAATTCTGCCTATTACAATACTGAGAATTGATCGAGGGCATGCCTTAACCCCAGGGAGGTGAGCACTGTTTAACTGAAGCCAATAAGTCCTCGTTAGTATAGTGGTCAGTATCCCCGCCTGTCACGCGGGAGACCGGGGTTCAATTCCCAGACGGGGAGGAGATTCCTTTTATTCACACAATTAAATAAAATGATGTACTTTCTAACATTGTAAAATATATCTGTCATTATCCTTGCCTATTCCGATTGAGAAAAAAGGTTGAATTCACTGATGGCCAAAATGCTTACTGATGTGTTAACTGAAATTCAGAATATGCTCTGAATATTTCAGCATGCACAGGCGTACCATCAAAACCAATTTACGTCTACAATCTGTTGGAAAATGAGATGAAGCAGTGGTGAATCCTAGGCCGCTGTTCCACTCAATTGGCACGATTTACAAGTAGAATGACTGCTTTTGGTTAGGAGTGACCCCTGGTGGCTAATAGTTATAAGCTGCAAATGGTAAAGTGAGCTGATTATATATATATATATATATATATATATATAAATATATATATTGATGAATAGAAAGATAGCTAGATAGACAGATCGATAGATATTTATTTCAATGAAATAATTTCTTCATAAAACTAATTGTTTTTGGCTAGGAATTTCTGTATTGTAATAATTTAGGAAAAAAGATTACTTGTCCTAACCAAAAGCAGCAATTCTGCCTATTACAATACTGAGAATTGATCGAGGGCATGCCTTAACCCCAGGGAGATGAGCACTGTTTAACTGAAGCCAATAAGTCCTCGTTAGTATAGTGGTCAGTATCCCCGCCTGTCACGCGGGAGACCGGGGTTCAATTCCCCGACGGGGAGGAGATTCCTTTTATTCACACAATTAAATAAAATGATGTACTTTCTAACATTGTAAAATATATCTGTCATTATCCTTGCCTATTCCGATTGAGAAAAAAGGTTGAATTCACTGATGGCCAAAATGCTTACTGATGTGTTAACTGAAATTCAGAATATGCTCTGAATATTTCAGCATGCACAGGCGTACCATCAAAACCAATTTACGTCTACAATCTGTTGGAAAATGAGATGAAGCAGTGGTGAATCCTAGGCCGCTGTTCCACTCGATTGGCACGATTTACAAGTAGAATGACTGCTTTTGGTTAGTAGTGACCCCTGGTGGCTAATAGTTATAAGCTGCAAATGGTAAAGTGAGCTGATTATATATATATATATTGATGAATAGAAAGATAGCTAGATAGACAGATCGATAGATATTTATTTCAATGAAATAATTTCTTCATAAAACTAATTGTTTTTGGCTAGGAATTTCTGTATTGTAATAATTTAGGAAAAAAGATTACTTGTCCTAACCAAAAGCAGCAATTCTGCCTATTACAATACTGAGAATTGATCGAGGGCATGCCTTAACCCCAGGGAGGTGAGCACTGTTTAACTGAAGCCAATAAGTCCTCGTTAGTATAGTGGTCAGTATCCCCGCCTGTCACGCGGGAGACCGGGGTTCAATTCCCCGACGGGGAGGAGATTCCTTTTATTCACACAATTAAATAAAATGATGTACTTTCTAACATTGTAAAATATATCTGTCATTATCCTTGCCTATTCCGATTGAGAAAAAAGGTTGAATTCACTGATGGCCAAAATGCTTACTGATGTGTTAACTGAAATTCAGAATATGCTCTGAATATTTCAGCATGCACAGGCGTACCATCAAAACCAATTTACGTCTACAATCTGTTGGAAAATGAGATGAAGCAGTGGTGAATCCTAGGCCGCTGTTCCACTCGATTGGCACGATTTACAAGTAGAATGACTGCTTTTGGTTAGTAGTGACCCCTGGTGGCTAATAGTTATAAGCTGCAAATGGTAAAGTGAGCTGATTATATATATATATATTGATGAATAGAAAGATAGCTAGATAGACAGATCGATAGATATTTATTTCAATGAAATAATTTCTTCATAAAACTAATTGTTTTTGGCTAGGAATTTCTGTATTGTAATAATTTAGGAAAAAAGATTACTTGTCCTAACCAAAAGCAGCAATTCTGCCTATTACAATACTGAGAATTGATCGAGGGCATGCCTTAACCCCAGGGAGGTGAGCACTGTTTAACTGAAGCCAATAAGTCCTCGTTAGTATAGTGGTCAGTATCCCCGCCTGTCACGCGGGAGACCGGGGTTCAATTCCCCGACGGGGAGGCGATTCCTTTTATTCACACAATTAAATAAAATGATGTACTTTCTAACATTGTAAAATATATCTGTCATTATCCTTGCCTATTCCGATTGAGAAAAAAGGTTGAATTCACTGATGGCCAAAATGCTTACTGATGTGTTAACTGAAATTCAGAATATGCTCTGAATATTTCAGCATGCACAGGCGTACCATCAAAACCAATTTACGTCTACAATCTGTTGGAAAATGAGATGAAGCAGTGGTGAATCCTAGGCCGCTGTTCCACTCGATTGGCACGATTTACAAGTAGAATGACTGCTTTTGGTTAGTAGTGACCCCTGGTGGCTAATAGTTATAAGCTGCAAATGGTAAAGTGAGCTGATTATATATATATATATATATATAAATATATATATTGATGAATAGAAAGATAGCTAGATAGACAGATCGATAGATATTTATTTCAATGAAATAATTTCTTCATAAAACTAATTGTTTTTGGCTAGGAATTTCTGTATTGTAATAATTTAGGAAAAAAGATTACTTGTCCTAACCAAAAGCAGCAATTCTGCCTATTACAATACTGAGAATTGATCGAGGGCATGCCTTAACCCCAGGGAGGTGAGCACTGTTTAACTGAAGCCAATAAGTCCTCGTTAGTATAGTGGTCAGTATCCCCGCCTGTCACGCGGGAGACCGGGGTTCAATTCCCCGACGGGGAGGAGATTCCTTTTATTCACACAATTAAATAAAATGATGTACTTTCTAACATTGTAAAATATATCTGTCATTATCCTTGCCTATTCCGATTGAGAAAAAAGGTTGAATTCACTGATGGCCAAAATGCTTACTGATGTGTTAACTGAAATTCAGAATATGCTCTGAATATTTCAGCATGCACAGGCGTACCATCAAAACCAATTTACGTCTACAATCTGTTGGAAAATGAGATGAAGCAGTGGTGAATCCTAGGCCGCTGTTCCACTCAATTGGCACGATTTACAAGTAGAATGACTGCTTTTGGTTAGGAGTGACCCCTGGTGGCTAATAGTTATAAGCTGCAAATGGTAAAGTGAGCTGATTATATATATATATATATATATATAAATATATATATTGATGAATAGAAAGATAGCTAGATAGACAGATCGATAGATATTTATTTCAATGAAATAATTTCTTCATAAAACTAATTGTTTTTGGCTAGGAATTTCTGTATTGTAATAATTTAGGAAAAAAGATTACTTGCCCTAACCAAAAGCAGCAATTCTGCCTATTACAATACTGAGAATTGATCGAGGGCATGCCTTAACCCCAGGGAGATGAGCACTGTTTAACTGAAGCCAATAAGTCCTCGTTAGTATAGTGGTCAGTATCCCCGCCTGTCACGCGGGAGACCGGGGTTCAATTCCCCGACGGGGAGGAGATTCCTTTTATTCACACAATTAAATAAAATGATGTACTTTCTAACATTGTAAAATATATCTGTCATTATCCTTGCCTATTCCGATTGAGAAAAAAGGTTGAATTCACTGATGGCCAAAATGCTTACTGATGTGTTAACTGAAATTCAGAATATGCTCTGAATATTTCAGCATGCACAGGCGTACCATCAAAACCAATTTACGTCTACAATCTGTTGGAAAATGAGATGAAGCAGTGGTGAATCCTAGGCCGCTGTTCCACTCGATTGGCACGATTTACAAGTAGAATGACTGCTTTTGGTTAGTAGTGACCCCTGGTGGCTAATAGTTATAAGCTGCAAATGGTAAAGTGAGCTGATTATATATATATATATATATAAATATATATATTGATGAATAGAAAGATAGCTAGATAGACAGATCGATAGATATTTATTTCAATGAAATAATTTCTTCATAAAACTAATTGTTTTTGGCTAGGAATTTCTGTATTGTAATAATTTAGGAAAAAAGATTACTTGTCCTAACCAAAAGCAGCAATTCTGCCTATTACAATACTGAGAATTGATCGAGGGCATGCCTTAACCCCAGGGAGATGAGCACTGTTTAACTGAAGCCAATAAGTCCTCGTTAGTATAGTGGTCAGTATCCCCGCCTGTCACGCGGGAGACCGGGGTTCAATTCCCCGACGAGGAGGAGATTCCTTTTATTCACACAATTAAATAAAATGATGTACTTTCTAACATTGTAAAATATATCTGTCATTATCCTTGCCTATTCCGATTGAGAAAAAAGGTTGAATTCACTGATGGCCAAAATGCTTACTGATGTGTTAACTGAAATTCAGAATATGCTCTGAATATTTCAGCATGCACAGGCGTACCATCAAAACCAATTTACGTCTACAATCTGTTGGAAAATGAGATGAAGCAGTGGTGAATCCTAGGCCGCTGTTCCACTCGATTGGCACGATTTACAAGTAGAATGACTGCTTTTGGTTAGTAGTGACCCCTGGTGGCTAATAGTTATAAGCTGCAAATGGTAAAGTGAGCTGATTATATATATATATATATATAAATATATATATTGATGAATAGAAAGATAGCTAGATAGACAGATCGATAGATATTTATTTCAATGAAATAATTTCTTCATAAAACTAATTGTTTTTGGCTAGGAATTTCTGTATTGTAATAATTTAGGAAAAAAGATTACTTGTCCTAACCAAAAGCAGCAATTCTGCCTATTACAATACTGAGAATTGATCGAGGGCATGCCTTAACCCCAGGGAGGTGAGCACTGTTTAACTGAAGCCAATAAGTCCTCGTTAGTATAGTGGTCAGTATCCCCGCCTGTCACGCGGGAGACCGGGGTTCAATTCCCCGACGGGGAGGAGATTCCTTTTATTCACACAATTAAATAAAATGATGTACTTTCTAACATTGTAAAATATATCTGTCATTATCCTTGCCTATTCCGATTGAGAAAAAAGGTTGAATTCACTGATGGCCAAAATGCTTACTGATGTGTTAACTGAAATTCAGAATATGCTCTGAATATTTCAGCATGCACAGGCGTACCATCAAAACCAATTTACGTCTACAATCTGTTGGAAAATGAGATGAAGCAGTGGTGAATCCTAGGCCGCTGTTCCACTCGATTGGCACGATTTACAAGTAGAATGACTGCTTTTGGTTAGTAGTGACCCCTGGTGGCTAATAGTTATAAGCTGCAAATGGTAAAGTGAGCTGATTATATATATATATATATTGATGAATAGAAAGATAGCTAGATAGACAGATCGATAGATATTTATTTCAATGAAATAATTTCTTCATAAAACTAATTGTTTTTGGCTAGGAATTTCTGTATTGTAATAATTTAGGAAAAAAGATTACTTGTCCTAACCAAAAGCAGCAATTCTGCCTATTACAATACTGAGAATTGATCGAGGGCATGCCTTAACCCCAGGGAGGTGAGCACTGTTTAACTGAAGCCAATAAGTCCTCGTTAGTATAGTGGTCAGTATCCCCGCCTGTCACGCGGGAGACCGGGGTTCAATTCCCCGACGGGGAGGCGATTCCTTTTATTCACACAATTAAATAAAATGATGTACTTTCTAACATTGTAAAATATATCTGTCATTATCCTTGCCTATTCCGATTGAGAAAAAAGGTTGAATTCACTGATGGCCAAAATGCTTACTGATGTGTTAACTGAAATTCAGAATATGCTCTGAATATTTCAGCATGCACAGGCGTACCATCAAAACCAATTTACGTCTACAATCTGTTGGAAAATGAGATGAAGCAGTGGTGAATCCTAGGCCGCTGTTCCACTCGATTGGCACGATTTACAAGTAGAATGACTGCTTTTGGTTAGTAGTGACCCCTGGTGGCTAATAGTTATAAGCTGCAAATGGTAAAGTGAGCTGATTATATATATATATATATATAAATATATATATTGATGAATAGAAAGATAGCTAGATAGACAGATCGATAGATATTTATTTCAATGAAATAATTTCTTCATAAAACTAATTGTTTTTGGCTAGGAATTTCTGTATTGTAATAATTTAGGAAAAAAGATTACTTGTCCTAACCAAAAGCAGCAATTCTGCCTATTACAATACTGAGAATTGATCGAGGGCATGCCTTAACCCCAGGGAGGTGAGCACTGTTTAACTGAAGCCAATAAGTCCTCGTTAGTATAGTGGTCAGTATCCCCGCCTGTCACGCGGGAGACCGGGGTTCAATTCCCCGACGGGGAGGAGATTCCTTTTATTCACACAATTAAATAAAATGATGTACTTTCTAACATTGTAAAATATATCTGTCATTATCCTTGCCTATTCCGATTGAGAAAAAAGGTTGAATTCACTGATGGCCAAAATGCTTACTGATGTGTTAACTGAAATTCAGAATATGCTCTGAATATTTCAGCATGCACAGGCGTACCATCAAAACCAATTTACGTCTACAATCTGTTGGAAAATGAGATGAAGCAGTGGTGAATCCTAGGCCGCTGTTCCACTCAATTGGCACGATTTACAAGTAGAATGACTGCTTTTGGTTAGGAGTGACCCCTGGTGGCTAATAGTTATAAGCTGCAAATGGTAAAGTGAGCTGATTATATATATATATATATATAAATATATATATTGATGAATAGAAAGATAGCTAGATAGACAGATCGATAGATATTTATTTCAATGAAATAATTTCTTCATAAAACTAATTGTTTTTGGCTAGGAATTTCTGTATTGTAATAATTTGGGAAAAAGATTACTTGTCCTAACCAAAAGCAGCAATTCTGCCTATTACAATACTGAGAATTGATCGAGGGCATGCCTTAACCCCAGGGAGATGAGCACTGTTTAACTGAAGCCAATAAGTCCTCGTTAGTATAGTGGTCAGTATCCCCGCCTGTCACGCGGGAGACCGGGGTTCAATTCCCCGACGGGGAGGAGATTCCTTTTATTCACACAATTAAATAAAATGATGTACTTTCTAACATTGTAAAATATATCTGTCATTATCCTTGCCTATTCCGATTGAGAAAAAAGGTTGAATTCACTGATGGCCAAAATGCTTACTGATGTGTTAACTGAAATTCAGAATATGCTCTGAATATTTCAGCATGCACAGGCGTACCATCAAAACCAATTTACGTCTACAATCTGTTGGAAAATGAGATGAAGCAGTGGTGAATCCTAGGCCGCTGTTCCACTCGATTGGCACGATTTACAAGTAGAATGACTGCTTTTGGTTAGTAGTGACCCCTGGTGGCTAATAGTTATAAGCTGCAAATGGTAAAGTGAGCTGATTATATATATATATATATATAAATATATATATTGATGAATAGAAAGATAGCTAGATAGACAGATCGATAGATATTTATTTCAATGAAATAATTTCTTCATAAAACTAATTGTTTTTTGTCTAGGAATTTCTGTATTGTAATAATTTAGGAAAAAAGATTACTTGTCCTAACCAAAAGCAGCAATTCTGCCTATTACAATACTGAGAATTGATCGAGGGCATGCCTTAACCCCAGGGAGGTGAGCACTGTTTAACTGAAGCCAATAAGTCCTCGTTAGTATAGTGGTCAGTATCCCCGCCTGTCACGCGGGAGACCGGGGTTCAATTCCCCGACGGGGAGGAGATTCCTTTTATTCACACAATTAAATAAAATGATGTACTTTCTAACATTGTAAAATATATTTGTCATTATCCTTGCCTATTCCGATTGAGAAAAAAGGTTGAATTCACTGATGGCCAAAATGCTTACTGATGTGTTAACTGAAATTCAGAATATGCTCTGAATATTTCAGCATGCACAGGCGTACCATCAAAACCAATTTACGTCTACAATCTGTTGGAAAATGAGATGAAGCAGTGGTGAATCCTAGGCCGCTGTTCCACTCGATTGGCACGATTTACAAGTAGAATGACTGCTTTTGGTTAGTAGTGACCCCTGGTGGCTAATAGTTATAAGCTGCAAATGGTAAAGTGAGCTGATTATATATATATATATATTGATGAATAGAAAGATAGCTAGATAGACAGATCGATAGATATTTATTTCAATGAAATAATTTCTTCATAAAACTAATTGTTTTTGGCTAGGAATTTCTGTATTGTAATAATTTAGGAAAAAAGATTACTTGTCCTAACCAAAAGCAGCAATTCTGCCTATTACAATACTGAGAATTGATCGAGGGCATGCCTTAACCCCAGGGAGGTGAGCACTGTTTAACTGAAGCCAATAAGTCCTCGTTAGTATAGTGGTCAGTATCCCCGCCTGTCACGCGGGAGACCGGGGTTCAATTCCCCGACGGGGAGGCGATTCCTTTTATTCACACAA
This sequence comes from Lissotriton vulgaris, assembly GCF_964263255.1. Taxonomy (NCBI): domain Eukaryota; kingdom Metazoa; phylum Chordata; class Amphibia; order Caudata; family Salamandridae; genus Lissotriton; species Lissotriton vulgaris. The sequence continues at coordinate 231,084,994 of NC_141685.1, forward strand.
TTAAATAAAATGATGTACTTTCTAACATTGTAAAATATATCTGTCATTATCCTTGCCTATTCCGATTGAGAAAAAAGGTTGAATTCACTGATGGCCAAAATGCTTACTGATGTGTTAACTGAAATTCAGAATATGCTCTGAATATTTCAGCATGCACAGGCGTACCATCAAAACCAATTTACGTCTACAATCTGTTGGAAAATGAGATGAAGCAGTGGTGAATCCTAGGCCGCTGTTCCACTCGATTGGCACGATTTACAAGTAGAATGACTGCTTTTGGTTAGTAGTGACCCCTGGTGGCTAATAGTTATAAGCTGAAAATGGTAAAGTGAGCTGATTATATATATATATATATATAAATATATATATTGATGAATAGAAAGATAGCTAGATAGACAGATCGATAGATATTTATTTCAATGAAATAATTTCTTCATAAAACTAATTGTTTTTGGCTAGGAATTTCTGTATTGTAATAATTTAGGAAAAAAGATTACTTGTCCTAACCAAAAGCAGCAATTCTGCCTATTACAATACTGAGAATTGATCGAGGGCATGCCTTAACCCCAGGGAGGTGAGCACTGTTTAACTGAAGCCAATAAGTCCTCGTTAGTATAGTGGTCAGTATCCCCGCCTGTCACGCGGGAGACCGGGGTTCAATTCCCCGACGGGGAGGCGATTCCTTTTATTCACACAATTAAATAAAATGATGTACTTTCTAACATTGTAAAATATATCTGTCATTATCCTTGCCTATTCCGATTGAGAAAAAAGGTTGAATTCACTGATGGCCAAAATGCTTACTGATGTGTTAACTGAAATTCAGAATATGCTCTGAATATTTCAGCATGCACAGGCGTACCATTAAAACCAATTTACGTCTACAATCTGTTGGAAAATGAGATGAAGCAGTGGTGAATCCTAGGCCGCTGTTCCACTCGATTGGCACGATTTACAAGTAGAATGACTGCTTTTGGTTAGTAGTGACCCCTGGTGGCTAATAGTTATAAGCTGCAAATGGTAAAGTGAGCTGATTATATATATATATATATATAAATATATATATTGATGAATAGAAAGATAGCTAGATAGACAGATCGATAGATATTTATTTCAATGAAATAATTTCTTCATAAAACTAATTGTTTTTGGCTAGGAATTTCTGTATTGTAATAATTTAGGAAAAAAGATTACTTGTCCTAACCAAAAGCAGCAATTCTGCCTATTACAATACTGAGAATTGATCGAGGGCATGCCTTAACCCCAGGGAGGTGAGCACTGTTTAACTGAAGCCAATAAGTCCTCGTTAGTATAGTGGTCAGTATCCCCGCCTGTCACGCGGGAGACCGGGGTTCAATTCCCCGACGGGGAGGAGATTCCTTTTATTCACACAATTAAATAAAATGATGTACTTTCTAACATTGTAAAATATATCTGTCATTATCCTTGCCTATTCCGATTGAGAAAAAAGGTTGAATTCACTGATGGCCAAAATGCTTACTGATGTGTTAACTGAAATTCAGAATATGCTCTGAATATTTCAGCATGCACAGGCGTACCATCAAAACCAATTTACGTCTACAATCTGTTGGAAAATGAGATGAAGCAGTGGTGAATCCTAGGCCGCTGTTCCACTCAATTGGCACGATTTACAAGTAGAATGACTGCTTTTGATTAGGAGTGACCCCTGGTGGCTAATAGTTATAAGCTGCAAATGGTAAAGTGAGCTGATTATATATATATATATATATAAATATATATATTGATGAATAGAAAGATAGCTAGATAGACAGATCGATAGATATTTATTTCAATGAAATAATTTCTTCATAAAACTAATTGTTTTTGGCTAGGAATTTCTGTATTGTAATAATTTAGGAAAAAAGATGACTTGTCCTAACCAAAAGCAGCAATTCTGCCTATTACAATACTGAGAATTGATCGAGGGCATGCCTTAACCCCAGGGAGATGAGCACTGTTTAACTGAAGCCAATAAGTCCTCGTTAGTATAGTGGTCAGTATCCCCGCCTGTCACGCGGGAGACCGGGGTTCAATTCCCCGACGGGGAGGAGATTCCTTTTATTCACACAATTAAATAAAATGATGTACTTTCTAACATTGTAAAATATATCTGTCATTATCCTTGCCTATTCCGATTGAGAAAAAAGGTTGAATTCACTGATGGCCAAAATGCTTACTGATGTGTTAACTGAAATTCAGAATATGCTCTGAATATTTCAGCATGCACAGGCGTACCATCAAAACCAATTTACGTCTACAATCTGTTGGAAAATGAGATGAAGCAGTGGTGAATCCTAGGCCGCTGTTCCACTCGATTGGCACGATTTACAAGTAGAATGACTGCTTTTGGTTAGTAGTGACCCCTGGTGGCTAATAGTTATAAGCTGCAAATGGTAAAGTGAGCTGATTATATATATATATATATATAAATATATATATTGATGAATAGAAAGATAGCTAGATAGACAGATCGATAGATATTTATTTCAATGAAATAATTTCTTCATAAAACTAATTGTTTTTGGCTAGGAATTTCTGTATTGTAATAATTTAGGAAAAAAGATTACTTGTCCTAACCAAAAGCAGCAATTCTGCCTATTACAATACTGAGAATTGATCGAGGGCATGCCTTAACCCCAGGGAGGTGAGCACTGTTTAACTGAAGCCAATAAGTCCTCGTTAGTATAGTGGTCAGTATCCCCGCCTGTCACGCGGGAGACCGGGGTTCAATTCCCCGACGGGGAGGAGATTCCTTTTATTCACACAATTAAATAAAATGATGTACTTTCTAACATTGTAAAATATATCTGTCATTATCCTTGCCTATTCCGATTGAGAAAAAAGGTTGAATTCACTGATGGCCAAAATGCTTACTGATGTGTTAACTGAAATTCAGAATATGCTCTGAATATTTCAGCATGCACAGGCGTACCATCAAAACCAATTTACGTCTACAATCTGTTGGAAAATGAGATGAAGCAGTGGTGAATCCTAGGCCGCTGTTCCACTCGATTGGCACGATTTACAAGTAGAATGACTGCTTTTGGTTAGTAGTGACCCCTGGTGGCTAATAGTTATAAGCTGCAAATGGTAAAGTGAGCTGATTATATATATATATATTTATATAAATATATATATTGATGAATAGAAAGATAGCTAGATAGACAGATCGATAGATATTTATTTCAATGAAATAATTTCTTCATAAAACTAATTGTTTTTGGCTAGGAATTTCTGTATTGTAATAATTTAGGAAAAAAGATTACTTGTCCTAACCAAAAGCAGCAATTCTGCCTATTACAATACTGAGAATTGATCGAGGGCATGCCTTAACCCCAGGAAGGTGAGCACTGTTTAACTGAAGCCAATAAGTCCTCGTTAGTATAGTGGTCAGTATCCCCGCCTGTCACGCGGGAGACCGGGGTTCAATTCCCCGACGGGGAGGCGATTCCTTTTATTCACACAATTAAATAAAATGATGTACTTTCTAACATTGTAAAATATATCTGTCATTATCCTTGCCTATTCCGATTGAGAAAAAAGGTTGAATTCACTGATGGCCAAAATGCTTACTGATGTGTTAACTGAAATTCAGAATATGCTCTGAATATTTCAGCATGCACAGGCGTACCATCAAAACCAATTTACGTCTACAATCTGTTGGAAAATGAGATGAAGCAGTGGTGAATCCTAGGCCGCTGTTCCACTCGATTGGCACGATTTACAAGTAGAATGACTGCTTTTGGTTAGTAGTGACCCCTGGTGGCTAATAGTTATAAGCTGCAAATGGTAAAGTGAGCTGATTATATATATATATATATATAAATATATATATTGATGAATAGAAAGATAGCTAGATAGACAGATCGATAGATATTTATTTCAATGAAATAATTTCTTCATAAAACTAATTGTTTTTGGCTAGGAATTTCTGTATTGTAATAATTTAGGAAAAAAGATTACTTGTCCTAACCAAAAGCAGCAATTCTGCCTATTACAATACTGAGAATTGATCGAGGGCATGCCTTAACCCCAGGGAGGTGAGCACTGTTTAACTGAAGCCAATAAGTCCTCGTTAGTATAGTGGTCAGTATCCCCGCCTGTCACGCGGGAGACCGGGGTTCAATTCCCCGACGGGGAGGAGATTCCTTTTATTCACACAATTAAATAAAATGATGTACTTTCTAACATTGTAAAATATATCTGTCATTATCCTTGCCTATTCCGATTGAGAAAAAAGGTTGAATTCACTGATGGCCAAAATGCTTACTGATGTGTTAACTGAAATTCAGAATATGCTCTGAATATTTCAGCATGCACAGGCGTACCATCAAAACCAATTTACGTCTACAATCTGTTGGAAAATGAGATGAAGCAGTGGTGAATCCTAGGCCGCTGTTCCACTCAATTGGCACGATTTACAAGTAGAATGACTGCTTTTGGTTAGGAGTGACCCCTGGTGGCTAATAGTTATAAGCTGCAAATGGTAAAGTGAGCTGATTATATATATATATATATATAAATATATATATTGATGAATAGAAAGATAGCTAGATAGACAGATCGATAGATATTTATTTCAATGAAATAATTTCTTCATAAAACTAATTGTTTTTGGCTAGGAATTTCTGTATTGTAATAATTTAGGAAAAAAGATTACTTGTCCTAACCAAAAGCAGCAATTCTGCCTATTACAATACTGAGAATTGATCGAGGGCATGCCTTAACCCCAGGGAGATGAGCACTGTTTAACTGAAGCCAATAAGTCCTCGTTAGTATAGTGGTCAGTATCCCCGCCTGTCACGCGGGAGACCGGGGTTCAATTCCCCGACGGGGAGGAGATTCCTTTTATTCACACAATTAAATAAAATGATGTACTTTCTAACATTGTAAAATATATCTGTCATTATCCTTGCCTATTCCGATTGAGAAAAAAGGTTGAATTCACTGATGGCCAAAATGCTTACTGATGTGTTAACTGAAATTCAGAATATGCTCTGAATATTTCAGCATGCACAGGCGTACCATCAAAACCAATTTACGTCTACAATCTGTTGGAAAATGAGATGAAGCAGTGGTGAATCCTAGGCCGCTGTTCCACTCGATTGGCACGATTTACAAGTAGAATGACTGCTTTTGGTTAGTAGTGACCCCTGGTGGCTAATAGTTATAAGCTGCAAATGGTAAAGTGAGCTGATTATATATATATATATATATAAATATATATATTGATGAATAGAAAGATAGCTAGATAGACAGATCGATAGATATTTATTTCAATGAAATAATTTCTTCATAAAACTAATTGTTTTTGGCTAGGAATTTCTGTATTGTAATAATTTAGGAAAAAAGATTACTTGTCCTAACCAAAAGCAGCAATTCTGCCTATTACAATACTGAGAATTGATCGAGGGCATGCCTTAACCCCAGGGAGGTGAGCACTGTTTAACTGAAGCCAATAAGTCCTCGTTAGTATAGTGGTCAGTATCCCCGCCTGTCACGCGGGAGACCGGGGTTCAATTCCCCGACGGGGAGGAGATTCCTTTTATTCACACAATTAAATAAAATGATGTACTTTCTAACATTGTAAAATATATCTGTCATTATCCTTGCCTATTCCGATTGAGAAAAAAGGTTGAATTCACTGATGGCCAAAATGCTTACTGATGTGTTAACTGAAATTCAGAATATGCTCTGAATATTTCAGCATGCACAGGCGTACCATCAAAACCAATTTACGTCTACAATCTGTTGGAAAATGAGATGAAGCAGTGGTGAATCCTAGGCCGCTGTTCCACTCGATTGGCACGATTTACAAGTAGAATGACTGCTTTTGGTTAGTAGTGACCCCTGGTGGCTAATAGTTATAAGCTGCAAATGGTAAAGTGAGCTGATTATATATATATATATATTGATGAATAGAAAGATAGCTAGATAGACAGATCGATAGATATTTATTTCAATGAAATAATTTCTTCATAAAACTAATTGTTTTTGGCTAGGAATTTCTGTATTGTAATAATTTAGGAAAAAAGATTACTTGTCCTAACCAAAAGCAGCAATTCTGCCTATTACAATACTGAGAATTGATCGAGGGCATGCCTTAACCCCAGGGAGGTGAGCACTGTTTAACTGAAGCCAATAAGTCCTCGTTAGTATAGTGGTCAGTATCCCCGCCTGTCACGCGGGAGACCGGGGTTCAATTCCCCGACGGGGAGGCGATTCCTTTTATTCACACAATTAAATAAAATGATGTACTTTCTAACATTGTAAAATATATCTGTCATTATCCTTGCCTATTCCGATTGAGAAAAAAGGTTGAATTCACTGATGGCCAAAATGCTTACTGATGTGTTAACTGAAATTCAGAATATGCTCTGAATATTTCAGCATGCACAGGCGTACCATCAAAACCAATTTACGTCTACAATCTGTTGGAAAATGAGATGAAGCAGTGGTGAATCCTAGGCCGCTGTTCCACTCGATTGGCACGATTTACAAGTAGAATGACTGCTTTTGGTTAGTAGTGACCCCTGGTGGCTAATAGTTATAAGCTGCAAATGGTAAAGTGAGCTGATTATATATATATATATATATAAATATATATATTGATGAATAGAAAGATAGCTAGATAGACAGATCGATAGATATTTATTTCAATGAAATAATTTCTTCATAAAACTAATTGTTTTTGGCTAGGAATTTCTGTATTGTAATAATTTAGGAAAAAAGATTACTTGTCCTAACCAAAAGCAGCAATTCTGCCTATTACAATACTGAGAATTGATCGAGGGCATGCCTTAACCCCAGGGAGGTGAGCACTGTTTAACTGAAGCCAATAAGTCCTCGTTAGTATAGTGGTCAGTATCCCCGCCTGTCACGCGGGAGACCGGGGTTCAATTCCCCGACGGGGAGGCGATTCCTTTTATTCACACAATTAAATAAAATGATGTACTTTCTAACATTGTAAAATATATCTGTCATTATCCTTGCCTATTCCGATTGAGAAAAAAGGTTGAATTCACTGATGGCCAAAATGCTTACTGATGTGTTAACTGAAATTCAGAATATGCTCTGAATATTTCAGCATGCACAGGCGTACCATTAAAACCAATTTACGTCTACAATCTGTTGGAAAATGAGATGAAGCAGTGGTGAATCCTAGGCCGCTGTTCCACTCGATTGGCACGATTTACAAGTAGAATGACTGCTTTTGGTTAGTAGTGACCCCTGGTGGCTAATAGTTATAAGCTGCAAATGGTAAAGTGAGCTGATTATATATATATATATATATAAATATATATATTGATGAATAGAAAGATAGCTAGATAGACAGATCGATAGATATTTATTTCAATGAAATAATTTCTTCATAAAACTAATTGTTTTTGGCTAGGAATTTCTGTATTGTAATAATTTAGGAAAAAAGATTACTTGTCCTAACCAAAAGCAGCAATTCTGCCTATTACAATACTGAGAATTGATCGAGGGCATGCCTTAACCCCAGGGAGGTGAGCACTGTTTAACTGAAGCCAATAAGTCCTCGTTAGTATAGTGGTCAGTATCCCCGCCTGTCACGCGGGAGACCGGGGTTCAATTCCCCGACGGGGAGGAGATTCCTTTTATTCACACAATTAAATAAAATGATGTACTTTCTAACATTGTAAAATATATCTGTCATTATCCTTGCCTATTCCGATTGAGAAAAAAGGTTGAATTCACTGATGGCCAAAATGCTTACTGATGTGTTAACTGAAATTCAGAATATGCTCTGAATATTTCAGCATGCACAGGCGTACCATCAAAACCAATTTACGTCTACAATCTGTTGGAAAATGAGATGAAGCAGTGGTGAATCCTAGGCCGCTGTTCCACTCAATTGGCACGATTTACAAGTAGAATGACTGCTTTTGATTAGGAGTGACCCCTGGTGGCTAATAGTTATAAGCTGCAAATGGTAAAGTGAGCTGATTATATATATATATATATATAAATATATATATTGATGAATAGAAAGATAGCTAGATAGACAGATCGATAGATATTTATTTCAATGAAATAATTTCTTCATAAAACTAATTGTTTTTGGCTAGGAATTTCTGTATTGTAATAATTTAGGAAAAAAGATGACTTGTCCTAACCAAAAGCAGCAATTCTGCCTATTACAATACTGAGAATTGATCGAGGGCATGCCTTAACCCCAGGGAGATGAGCACTGTTTAACTGAAGCCAATAAGTCCTCGTTAGTATAGTGGTCAGTATCCCCGCCTGTCACGCGGGAGACCGGGGTTCAATTCCCCGACGGGGAGGAGATTCCTTTTATTCACACAATTAAATAAAATGATGTACTTTCTAACATTGTAAAATATATCTGTCATTATCCTTGCCTATTCCGATTGAGAAAAAAGGTTGAATTCACTGATGGCCAAAATGCTTACTGATGTGTTAACTGAAATTCAGAATATGCTCTGAATATTTCAGCATGCACAGGCGTACCATCAAAACCAATTTACGTCTACAATCTGTTGGAAAATGAGATGAAGCAGTGGTGAATCCTAGGCCGCTGTTCCACTCGATTGGCACGATTTACAAGTAGAATGACTGCTTTTGGTTAGTAGTGACCCCTGGTGGCTAATAGTTATAAGCTGCAAATGGTAAAGTGAGCTGATTATATATATATATATATATAAATATATATATTGATGAATAGAAAGATAGCTAGATAGACAGATCGATAGATATTTATTTCAATGAAATAATTTCTTCATAAAACTAATTGTTTTTGGCTAGGAATTTCTGTATTGTAATAATTTAGGAAAAAAGATTACTTGTCCTAACCAAAAGCAGCAATTCTGCCTATTACAATACTGAGAATTGATCGAGGGCATGCCTTAACCCCAGGGAGGTGAGCACTGTTTAACTGAAGCCAATAAGTCCTCGTTAGTATAGTGGTCAGTATCCCCGCCTGTCACGCGGGAGACCGGGGTTCAATTCCCCGACGGGGAGGAGATTCCTTTTATTCACACAATTAAATAAAATGATGTACTTTCTAACATTGTAAAATATATCTGTCATTATCCTTGCCTATTCCGATTGAGAAAAAAGGTTGAATTCACTGATGGCCAAAATGCTTACTGATGTGTTAACTGAAATTCAGAATATGCTCTGAATATTTCAGCATGCACAGGCGTACCATCAAAACCAATTTACGTCTACAATCTGTTGGAAAATGAGATGAAGCAGTGGTGAATCCTAGGCCGCTGTTCCACTCGATTGGCACGATTTACAAGTAGAATGACTGCTTTTGGTTAGTAGTGACCCCTGGTGGCTAATAGTTATAAGCTGCAAATGGTAAAGTGAGCTGATTATATATATATATATTTATATAAATATATATATTGATGAATAGAAAGATAGCTAGATAGACAGATCGATAGATATTTATTTCAATGAAATAATTTCTTCATAAAACTAATTGTTTTTGGCTAGGAATTTCTGTATTGTAATAATTTAGGAAAAAAGATTACTTGTCCTAACCAAAAGCAGCAATTCTGCCTATTACAATACTGAGAATTGATCGAGGGCATGCCTTAACCCCAGGAAGGTGAGCACTGTTTAACTGAAGCCAATAAGTCCTCGTTAGTATAGTGGTCAGTATCCCCGCCTGTCACGCGGGAGACCGGGGTTCAATTCCCCGACGGGGAGGCGATTCCTTTTATTCACACAATTAAATAAAATGATGTACTTTCTAACATTGTAAAATATATCTGTCATTATCCTTGCCTATTCCGATTGAGAAAAAAGGTTGAATTCACTGATGGCCAAAATGCTTACTGATGTGTTAACTGAAATTCAGAATATGCTCTGAATATTTCAGCATGCACAGGCGTACCATCAAAACCAATTTACGTCTACAATCTGTTGGAAAATGAGATGAAGCAGTGGTGAATCCTAGGCCGCTGTTCCACTCGATTGGCACGATTTACAAGTAGAATGACTGCTTTTGGTTAGTAGTGACCCCTGGTGGCTAATAGTTATAAGCTGCAAATGGTAAAGTGAGCTGATTATATATATATATATATATAAATATATATATTGATGAATAGAAAGATAGCTAGATAGACAGATCGATAGATATTTATTTCAATGAAATAATTTCTTCATAAAACTAATTGTTTTTGGCTAGGAATTTCTGTATTGTAATAATTTAGGAAAAAAGATTACTTGTCCTAACCAAAAGCAGCAATTCTGCCTATTACAATACTGAGAATTGATCGAGGGCATGCCTTAACCCCAGGGAGGTGAGCACTGTTTAACTGAAGCCAATAAGTCCTCGTTAGTATAGTGGTCAGTATCCCCGCCTGTCACGCGGGAGACCGGGGTTCAATTCCCCGACGGGGAGGAGATTCCTTTTATTCACACAATTAAATAAAATGATGTACTTTCTAACATTGTAAAATATATCTGTCATTATCCTTGCCTATTCCGATTGAGAAAAAAGGTTGAATTCACTGATGGCCAAAATGCTTACTGATGTGTTAACTGAAATTCAGAATATGCTCTGAATATTTCAGCATGCACAGGCGTACCATCAAAACCAATTTACGTCTACAATCTGTTGGAAAATGAGATGAAGCAGTGGTGAATCCTAGGCCGCTGTTCCACTCAATTGGCACGATTTACAAGTAGAATGACTGCTTTTGGTTAGGAGTGACCCCTGGTGGCTAATAGTTATAAGCTGCAAATGGTAAAGTGAGCTGATTATATATATATATATATATAAATATATATATTGATGAATAGAAAGATAGCTAGATAGACAGATCGATAGATATTTATTTCAATGAAATAATTTCTTCATAAAACTAATTGTTTTTGGCTAGGAATTTCTGTATTGTAATAATTTAGGAAAAAAGATTACTTGTCCTAACCAAAAGCAGCAATTCTGCCTATTACAATACTGAGAATTGATCGAGGGCATGCCTTAACCCCAGGGAGATGAGCACTGTTTAACTGAAGCCAATAAGTCCTCGTTAGTATAGTGGTCAGTATCCCCGCCTGTCACGCGGGAGACCGGGGTTCAATTCCCCGACGGGGAGGAGATTCCTTTTATTCACACAATTAAATAAAATGATGTACTTTCTAACATTGTAAAATATATCTGTCATTATCCTTGCCTATTCCGATTGAGAAAAAAGGTTGAATTCACTGATGGCCAAAATGCTTACTGATGTGTTAACTGAAATTCAGAATATGCTCTGAATATTTCAGCATGCACAGGCGTACCATCAAAACCAATTTACGTCTACAATCTGTTGGAAAATGAGATGAAGCAGTGGTGAATCCTAGGCCGCTGTTCCACTCGATTGGCACGATTTACAAGTAGAATGACTGCTTTTGGTTAGTAGTGACCCCTGGTGGCTAATAGTTATAAGCTGCAAATGGTAAAGTGAGCTGATTATATATATATATATATATAAATATATATATTGATGAATAGAAAGATAGCTAGATAGACAGATCGATAGATATTTATTTCAATGAAATAATTTCTTCATAAAACTAATTGTTTTTGGCTAGGAATTTCTGTATTGTAATAATTTAGGAAAAAAGATTACTTGTCCTAACCAAAAGCAGCAATTCTGCCTATTACAATACTGAGAATTGATCGAGGGCATGCCTTAACCCCAGGGAGGTGAGCACTGTTTAACTGAAGCCAATAAGTCCTCGTTAGTATAGTGGTCAGTATCCCCGCCTGTCACGCGGGAGACCGGGGTTCAATTCCCCGACGGGGAGGAGATTCCTTTTATTCACACAATTAAATAAAATGATGTACTTTCTAACATTGTAAAATATATCTGTCATTATCCTTGCCTATTCCGATTGAGAAAAAAGGTTGAATTCACTGATGGCCAAAATGCTTACTGATGTGTTAACTGAAATTCAGAATATGCTCTGAATATTTCAGCATGCACAGGCGTACCATCAAAACCAATTTACGTCTACAATCTGTTGGAAAATGAGATGAAGCAGTGGTGAATCCTAGGCCGCTGTTCCACTCGATTGGCACGATTTACAAGTAGAATGACTGCTTTTGGTTAGTAGTGACCCCTGGTGGCTAATAGTTATAAGCTGCAAATGGTAAAGTGAGCTGATTATATATATATATATTTATATAAATATATATATTGATGAATAGAAAGATAGCTAGATAGACAGATCGATAGATATTTATTTCAATGAAATAATTTCTTCATAAAACTAATTGTTTTTGGCTAGGAATTTCTGTATTGTAATAATTTAGGAAAAAAGATTACTTGTCCTAACCAAAAGCAGCAATTCTGCCTATTACAATACTGAGAATTGATCGAGGGCATGCCTTAACCCCAGGGAGATGAGCACTGTTTAACTGAAGCCAATAAGTCCTCGTTAGTATAGTGGTCAGTATCCCCGCCTGTCACGCGGGAGACCGGGGTTCAATTCCCCGACGGGGAGGAGATTCCTTTTATTCACACAATTAAATAAAATGATGTACTTTCTAACATTGTAAAATATATCTGTCATTATCCTTGCCTATTCCGATTGAGAAAAAAGGTTGAATTCACTGATGGCCAAAATGCTTACTGATGTGTTAACTGAAATTCAGAATATGCTCTGAATATTTCAGCATGCACAGGCGTACCATCAAAACCAATTTACGTCTACAATCTGTTGGAAAATGAGATGAAGCAGTGGTGAATCCTAGGCCGCTGTTCCACTCGATTGGCACGATTTACAAGTAGAATGACTGCTTTTGGTTAGTAGTGACCCCTGGTGGCTAATAGTTATAAGCTGCAAATGGTAAAGTGAGCTGATTATATATATATATATATATAAATATATATATTGATGAATAGAAAGATAGCTAGATAGACAGATCGATAGATATTTATTTCAATGAAATAATTTCTTCATAAAACTAATTGTTTTTGGCTAGGAATTTCTGTATTGTAATAATTTAGGAAAAAAGATTACTTGTCCTAACCAAAAGCAGCAATTCTGCCTATTACAATACTGAGAATTGATCGAGGGCATGCCTTAACCCGAGGGAGGTGAGCACTGTTTAACTGAAGCCAATAAGTCCTCGTTAGTATAGTGGTCAGTATCCCCGCCTGTCACGCGGGAGACCGGGGTTCAATTCCCCGACGGGGAGGAGATTCCTTTTATTCACACAATTAAATAAAATGATGTACTTTCTAACATTGTAAAATATATCTGTCATTATCCTTGCCTATTCCGATTGAGAAAAAAGGTTGAATTCACTGATGGCCAAAATGCTTACTGATGTGTTAACTGAAATTCAGAATATGCTCTGAAGATTTCAGCATGCACAGGCGTACCATCAAAACCAATTTACGTCTACAATCTGTTGGAAAATGAGATGAAGCAGTGGTGAATCCTAGGCCGCTGTTCCACTCGATTGGCACGATTTACAAGTAGAATGACTGCTTTTGGTTAGTAGTGACCCCTGGTGGCTAATAGTTATAAGCTGCAAATGGTAAAGTGAGCTGATTATATATATATATATTTATATAAATATATATATTGATGAATAGAAAGATAGCTAGATAGACAGATCGATAGATATTTATTTCAATGAAATAATTTCTTCATAAAACTAATTGTTTTTGGCTAGGAATTTCTGTATTGTAATAATTTAGGAAAAAAGATTACTTGTCCTAACCAAAAGCAGCAATTCTGCCTATTACAATACTGAGAATTGATCGAGGGCATGCCTTAACCCCAGGGAGATGAGCACTGTTTAACTGAAGCCAATAAGTCCTCGTTAGTATAGTGGTCAGTATCCCCGCCTGTCACGCGGGAGACCGGGGTTCAATTCCCCGACGGGGAGGAGATTCCTTTTATTCACACAATTAAATAAAATGATGTACTTTCTAACATTGTAAAATATATCTGTCATTATCCTTGCCTATTCCGATTGAGAAAAAAGGTTGAATTCACTGATGGCCAAAATGCTTACTGATGTGTTAACTGAAATTCAGAATATGCTCTGAATATTTCAGCATGCACAGGCGTACCATCAAAACCAATTTACGTCTACAATCTGTTGGAAAATGAGATGAAGCAGTGGTGAATCCTAGGCCGCTGTTCCACTCGATTGGCACGATTTACAAGTAGAATGACTGCTTTTGGTTAGTAGTGACCCCTGGTGGCTAATAGTTATAAGCTGCAAATGGTAAAGTGAGCTGATTATATATATATATATATATAAATATATATATTGATGAATAGAAAGATAGCTAGATAGACAGATCGATAGATATTTATTTCAATGAAATAATTTCTTCATAAAACTAATTGTTTTTGGCTAGGAATTTCTGTATTGTAATAATTTAGGAAAAAAGATTACTTGTCCTAACCAAAAGCAGCAATTCTGCCTATTACAATACTGAGAATTGATCGAGGGCATGCCTTAACCCCAGGGAGGTGAGCACTGTTTAACTGAAGCCAATAAGTCCTCGTTAGTATAGTGGTCAGTATCCCCGCCTGTCACGCGGGAGACCGGGGTTCAATTCCCCGACGGGGAGGAGATTCCTTTTATTCACACAATTAAATAAAATGATGTACTTTCTAACATTGTAAAATATATCTGTCATTATCCTTGCCTATTCCGATTGAGAAAAAAGGTTGAATTCACTGATGGCCAAAATGCTTACTGATGTGTTAACTGAAATTCAGAATATGCTCTGAATATTTCAGCATGCACAGGCGTACCATCAAAACCAATTTACGTCTACAATCTGTTGGAAAATGAGATGAAGCAGTGGTGAATCCTAGGCCGCTGTTCCACTCGATTGGCACGATTTACAAGTAGAATGACTGCTTTTGGTTAGTAGTGACCCCTGGTGGCTAATAGTTATAAGCTGCAAATGGTAAAGTGAGCTGATTATATATATATATATATATATAAATATATATATTGATGAATAGAAAGATAGCTAGATAGACAGATCGATAGATATTTATTTCAATGAAATAATTTCTTCATAAAACTAATTGTTTTTGGCTAGGAATTTCTGTATTGTAATAATTTAGGAAAAAAGATTACTTGTCCTAACCAAAAGCAGCAATTCTGCCTATTACAATACTGAGAATTGATCGAGGGCATGCCTTAACCCCAGGGAGGTGAGCACTGTTTAACTGAAGCCAATAAGTCCTCGTTAGTTTAGTGGTCAGTATCCCCGCCTGTCACGCGGGAGACCGGGGTTCAATTCCCCGACGGGGAGGAGATTCCTTTTATTCACACAATTAAATAAAATGATGTACTTTCTAACATTGTAAAATATATCTGTCATTATCCTTGCCTATTCCGATTGAGAAAAAAGGTTGAATTCACTGATGGCCAAAATGCTTACTGATGTGTTAACTGAAATTCAGAATATGCTCTGAATATTTCAGCATGCACAGGCGTACCATCAAAACCAATTTACGTCTACAATCTGTTGGAAAATGAGATGAAGCAGTGGTGAATCCTAGGCCGCTGTTCCACTCGATTGGCACGATTTACAAGTAGAATGACTGCTTTTGGTTAGTAGTGACCCCTGGTGGCTAATAGTTATAAGCTGCAAATGGTAAAGTGAGCTGATTATATATATATATATTTATATAAATATATATATTGATGAATAGAAAGATAGCTAGATAGACAGATCGATAGATATTTATTTCAATGAAATAATTTCTTCATAAAACTAATTGTTTTTGGCTAGGAATTTCTGTATTGTAATAATTTAGGAAAAAAGATTACTTGTCCTAACCAAAAGCAGCAATTCTGCCTATTACAATACTGAGAATTGATCGAGGGCATGCCTTAACCCCAGGAAGGTGAGCACTGTTTAACTGAAGCCAATAAGTCCTCGTTAGTATAGTGGTCAGTATCCCCGCCTGTCACGCGGGAGACCGGGGTTCAATTCCCCGACGGGGAGGCGATTCCTTTTATTCACACAATTAAATAAAATGATGTACTTTCTAACATTGTAAAATATATCTGTCATTATCCTTGCCTATTCCGATTGAGAAAAAAGGTTGAATTCACTGATGGCCAAAATGCTTACTGATGTGTTAACTGAAATTCAGAATATGCTCTGAATATTTCAGCATGCACAGGCGTACCATCAAAACCAATTTACGTCTACAATCTGTTGGAAAATGAGATGAAGCAGTGGTGAATCCTAGGCCGCTGTTCCACTCGATTGGCACGATTTACAAGTAGAATGACTGCTTTTGGTTAGTAGTGACCCCTGGTGGCTAATAGTTATAAGCTGCAAATGGTAAAGTGAGCTGATTATATATATATATATATATAAATATATATATTGATGAATAGAAAGATAGCTAGATAGACAGATCGATAGATATTTATTTCAATGAAATAATTTCTTCATAAAACTAATTGTTTTTGGCTAGGAATTTCTGTATTGTAATAATTTAGGAAAAAAGATTACTTGTCCTAACCAAAAGCAGCAATTCTGCCTATTACAATACTGAGAATTGATCGAGGGCATGCCTTAACCCCAGGGAGGTGAGCACTGTTTAACTGAAGCCAATAAGTCCTCGTTAGTATAGTGGTCAGTATCCCCGCCTGTCACGCGGGAGACCGGGGTTCAATTCCCCGACGGGGAGGAGATTCCTTTTATTCACACAATTAAATAAAATGATGTACTTTCTAACATTGTAAAATATATCTGTCATTATCCTTGCCTATTCCGATTGAGAAAAAAGGTTGAATTCACTGATGGCCAAAATGCTTACTGATGTGTTAACTGAAATTCAGAATATGCTCTGAATATTTCAGCATGCACAGGCGTACCATCAAAACCAATTTACGTCTACAATCTGTTGGAAAATGAGATGAAGCAGTGGTGAATCCTAGGCCGCTGTTCCACTCAATTGGCACGATTTACAAGTAGAATGACTGCTTTTGGTTAGGAGTGACCCCTGGTGGCTAATAGTTATAAGCTGCAAATGGTAAAGTGAGCTGATTATATATATATATATATATAAATATATATATTGATGAATAGAAAGATAGCTAGATAGACAGATCGATAGATATTTATTTCAATGAAATAATTTCTTCATAAAACTAATTGTTTTTGGCTAGGAATTTCTGTATTGTAATAATTTAGGAAAAAAGATTACTTGTCCTAACCAAAAGCAGCAATTCTGCCTATTACAATACTGAGAATTGATCGAGGGCATGCCTTAACCCCAGGGAGATGAGCACTGTTTAACTGAAGCCAATAAGTCCTCGTTAGTATAGTGGTCAGTATCCCCGCCTGTCACGCGGGAGACCGGGGTTCAATTCCCCGACGGGGAGGAGATTCCTTTTATTCACACAATTAAATAAAATGATGTACTTTCTAACATTGTAAAATATATCTGTCATTATCCTTGCCTATTCCGATTGAGAAAAAAGGTTGAATTCACTGATGGCCAAAATGCTTACTGATGTGTTAACTGAAATTCAGAATATGCTCTGAATATTTCAGCATGCACAGGCGTACCATCAAAACCAATTTACGTCTACAATCTGTTGGAAAATGAGATGAAGCAGTGGTGAATCCTAGGCCGCTGTTCCACTCGATTGGCACGATTTACAAGTAGAATGACTGCTTTTGGTTAGTAGTGACCCCTGGTGGCTAATAGTTATAAGCTGCAAATGGTAAAGTGAGCTGATTATATATATATATATATATAAATATATATATTGATGAATAGAAAGATAGCTAGATAGACAGATCGATAGATATTTATTTCAATGAAATAATTTCTTCATAAAACTAATTGTTTTTGGCTAGGAATTTCTGTATTGTAATAATTTAGGAAAAAAGATTACTTGTCCTAACCAAAAGCAGCAATTCTGCCTATTACAATACTGAGAATTGATCGAGGGCATGCCTTAACCCCAGGGAGGTGAGCACTGTTTAACTGAAGCCAATAAGTCCTCGTTAGTATAGTGGTCAGTATCCCCGCCTGTCACGTGGGAGACCGGGGTTCAATTCCCCGACGGGGAGGAGATTCCTTTTATTCACACAATTAAATAAAATGATGTACTTTCTAACATTGTAAAATATATCTGTCATTATCCTTGCCTATTCCGATTGAGAAAAAAGGTTGAATTCACTGATGGCCAAAATGCTTACTGATGTGTTAACTGAAATTCAGAATATGCTCTGAATATTTCAGCATGCACAGGCGTACCATCAAAACCAATTTACGTCTACAATCTGTTGGAAAATGAGATGAAGCAGTGGTGAATCCTAGGCCGCTGTTCCACTCGATTGGCACGATTTACAAGTAGAATGACTGCTTTTGGTTAGTAGTGACCCCTGGTGGCTAATAGTTATAAGCTGCAAATGGTAAAGTGAGCTGATTATATATATATATATATATAAATATATATATTGATGAATAGAAAGATAGCTAGATAGACAGATCGATAGATATTTATTTCAATGAAATAATTTCTTCATAAAACTAATTGTTTTTGGCTAGGAATTTCTGTATTGTAATAATTTAGGAAAAAAGATTACTTGTCCTAACCAAAAGCAGCAATTCTGCCTATTACAATACTGAGAATTGATCGAGGGCATGCCTTAACCCGAGGGAGGTGAGCACTGTTTAACTGAAGCCAATAAGTCCTCGTTAGTATAGTGGTCAGTATCCCCGCCTGTCACGCGGGAGACCGGGGTTCAATTCCCCGACGGGGAGGAGATTCCTTTTATTCACACAATTAAATAAAATGATGTACTTTCTAACATTGTAAAATATATCTGTCATTATCCTTGCCTATTCCGATTGAGAAAAAAGGTTGAATTCACTGATGGCCAAAATGCTTACTGATGTGTTAACTGAAATTCAGAATATGCTCTGAATATTTCAGCATGCACAGGCGTACCATCAAAACCAATTTACGTCTACAATCTGTTGGAAAATGAGATGAAGCAGTGGTGAATCCTAGGCCGCTGTTCCACTCGATTGGCACGATTTACAAGTAGAATGACTGCTTTTGGTTAGTAGTGACCCCTGGTGGCTAATAGTTATAAGCTGCAAATGGTAAAGTGAGCTGATTATATATATATATATTTATATAAATATATATATTGATGAATAGAAAGATAGCTAGATAGACAGATCGATAGATATTTATTTCAATGAAATAATTTCTTCATAAAACTAATTGTTTTTGGCTAGGAATTTCTGTATTGTAATAATTTAGGAAAAAAGATTACTTGTCCTAACCAAAAGCAGCAATTCTGCCTATTACAATACTGAGAATTGATCGAGGGCATGCCTTAACCCCAGGGAGATGAGCACTGTTTAACTGAAGCCAATAAGTCCTCGTTAGTATAGTGGTCAGTATCCCCGCCTGTCACGCGGGAGACCGGGGTTCAATTCCCCGACGGGGAGGAGATTCCTTTTATTCACACAATTAAATAAAATGATGTACTTTCTAACATTGTAAAATATATCTGTCATTATCCTTGCCTATTCCGATTGAGAAAAAAGGTTGAATTCACTGATGGCCAAAATGCTTACTGATGTGTTAACTGAAATTCAGAATATGCTCTGAATATTTCAGCATGCACAGGCATACCATCAAAACCAATTTACGTCTACAATCTGTTGGAAAATGAGATGAAGCAGTGGTGAATCCTAGGCCGCTGTTCCACTCGATTGGCACGATTTACAAGTAGAATGACTGCTTTTGGTTAGTAGTGACCCCTGGTGGCTAATAGTTATAAGCTGCAAATGGTAAAGTGAGCTGATTATATATATATATATTTATATAAATATATATATTGATGAATAGAAAGATAGCTAGATAGACAGATCGATAGATATTTATTTCAATGAAATAATTTCTTCATAAAACTAATTGTTTTTGGCTAGGAATTTCTGTATTGTAATAATTTAGGAAAAAAGATTACTTGTCCTAACCAAAAGCAGCAATTCTGCCTATTACAATACTGAGAATTGATCGAGGGCATGCCTTAACCCCAGGGAGATGAGCACTGTTTAACTGAAGCCAATAAGTCCTCGTTAGTATAGTGGTCAGTATCCCCGCCTGTCACGCGGGAGACCGGGGTTCAATTCCCCGACGGGGAGGAGATTCCTTTTATTCACACAATTAAATAAAATGATGTACTTTCTAACATTGTAAAATATATCTGTCATTATCCTTGCCTATTCCGATTGAGAAAAAAGGTTGAATTCACTGATGGCCAAAATGCTTACTGATGTGTTAACTGAAATTCAGAATATGCTCTGAATATTTCAGCATGCACAGGCGTACCATCAAAACCAATTTACGTCTACAATCTGTTGGAAAATGAGATGAAGCAGTGGTGAATCCTAGGCCGCTGTTCCACTCGATTGGCACGATTTACAAGTAGAATGACTGCTTTTGGTTAGTAGTGACCCCTGGTGGCTAATAGTTATAAGCTGCAAATGGTAAAGTGAGCTGATTATATATATATATATATATAAATATATATATTGATGAATAGAAAGCTAGCTAGATAGACAGATCGATAGATATTTATTTCAATGAAATAATTTCTTCATAAAACTAATTGTTTTTGGCTAGGAATTTCTGTATTGTAATAATTTAGGAAAAAAGATTACTTGTCCTAACCAAAAGCAGCAATTCTGCCTATTACAATACTGAGAATTGATCGAGGGCATGCCTTAACCCCAGGGAGGTGAGCACTGTTTAACTGAAGCCAATAAGTCCTCGTTAGTATAGTGGTCAGTATCCCCGCCTGTCACGCGGGAGACCGGGGTTCAATTCCCCGACGGGGAGGAGATTCCTTTTATTCACACAATTAAATAAAATGATGTACTTTCTAACATTGTAAAATATATCTGTCATTATCCTTGCCTATTCCGATTGAGAAAAAAGGTTGAATTCACTGATGGCCAAAATGCTTACTGATGTGTTAACTGAAATTCAGAATATGCTCTGAATATTTCAGCATGCACAGGCGTACCATCAAAACCAATTTACGTCTACAATCTGTTGGAAAATGAGATGAAGCAGTGGTGAATCCTAGGCCGCTGTTCCACTCGATTGGCACGATTTACAAGTAGAATGACTGCTTTTGGTTAGTAGTGACCCCTGGTGGCTAATAGTTATAAGCTGCAAATGGTAAAGTGAGCTGATTATATATATATATATTTATATAAATATATATATTGATGAATAGAAAGATAGCTAGATAGACAGATCGATAGATATTTATTTCAATGAAATAATTTCTTCATAAAACTAATTGTTTTTGGCTAGGAATTTCTGTATTGTAATAATTTAGGAAAAAAGATTACTTGTCCTAACCAAAAGCAGCAATTCTGCCTATTACAATACTGAGAATTGATCGAGGGCATGCCTTAACCCCAGGGAGATGAGCACTGTTTAAGTGAAGCCAATAAGTCCTCGTTAGTATAGTGGTCAGTATCCCCGCCTGTCACGCGGGAGACCGGGGTTCAATTCCCCGACCGGGAGGAGATTCCTTTTATTCACACAATTAAATAAAATGATGTACTTTCTAACATTGTAAAATATATCTGTCATTATCCTTGCCTATTCCGATTGAGAAAAAAGGTTGAATTCACTGATGGCCAAAATGCTTACTGATGTGTTAACTGAAATTCAGAATATGCTCTGAATATTTCAGCATGCACAGGCGTACCATCAAAACCAATTTACGTCTACAATCTGTTGGAAAATGAGATGAAGCAGTGGTGAATCCTAGGCCGCTGTTCCACTCGATTGGCACGATTTACAAGTAGAATGACTGCTTTTGGTTAGTAGTGACCCCTGGTGGCTAATTGTTATAAGCTGCAAATGGTAAAGTGAGCTGATTATATATATATATATTTATATAAATATATATATTGATGAATAGAAAGATAGCTAGATAGACAGATCGATAGATATTTATTTCAATGAAATAATTTCTTCATAAAACTAATTGTTTTTGGCTAGGAATTTCTGTATTGTAATAATTTAGGAAAAAAGATTACTTGTCCTAACCAAAAGCAGCAATTCTGCCTATTACAATACTGAGAATTGATCGAGGGCATGCCTTAACCCCAGGGAGATGAGCACTGTTTAACTGAAGCCAATAAGTCCTCGTTAGTATAGTGGTCAGTATCCCCGCCTGTCACGCGGGAGACCGGGGTTCAATTCCCCGACGGGGAGGAGATTCCTTTTATTCACACAATTAAATAAAATGATGTACTTTCTAACATTGTAAAATATATCTGTCATTATCCTTGCCTATTCCGATTGAGAAAAAAGGTTGAATTCACTGATGGCCAAAATGCTTACTGATGTGTTAACTGAAATTCAGAATATGCTCTGAATATTTCAGCATGCACAGGCGTACCATCAAAACCAATTTACGTCTACAATCTGTTGGAAAATGAGATGAAGCAGTGGTGAATCCTAGGCCGCTGTTCCACTCGATTGGCACGATTTACAAGTAGAATGACTGCTTTTGGTTAGTAGTGACCCCTGGTGGCTAACAGTTATAAGCTGCAAATGGTAAAGTGAGCTGATTATATATATATATATATATAAATATATATATTGATGAATAGAAAGCTAGCTAGATAGACAGATCGATAGATATTTATTTCAATGAAATAATTTCTTCATAAAACTAATTGTTTTTGGCTAGGAATTTCTGTATTGTAATAATTTAGGAAAAAAGATTACTTGTCCTAACCAAAAGCAGCAATTCTGCCTATTACAATACTGAGAATTGATCGAGGGCATGCCTTAACCCCAGGGAGGTGAGCACTGTTTAACTGAAGCCAATAAGTCCTCGTTAGTATAGTGGTCAGTATCCCCGCCTGTCACGCGGGAGACCGGGGTTCAATTCCCCGACGGGGAGGAGATTCCTTTTATTCACACAATTAAATAAAATGATGTACTTTCTAACATTGTAAAATATATCTGTCATTATCCTTGCCTATTCCGATTGAGAAAAAAGGTTGAATTCACTGATGGCCAAAATGCTTACTGATGTGTTAACTGAAATTCAGAATATGCTCTGAATATTTCAGCATGCACAGGCGTACCATCAAAACCAATTTACGTCTACAATCTGTTGGAAAATGAGATGAAGCAGTGGTGAATCCTAGGCCGCTGTTCCACTCGATTGGCACGATTTACAAGTAGAATGACTGCTTTTGGTTAGTAGTGACCCCTGGTGGCTAATAGTTATAAGCTGCAAATGGTAAAGTGAGCTGATTATATATATATATATTTATATAAATATATATATTGATGAATAGAAAGATAGCTAGATAGACAGATCGATAGATATTTATTTCAATGAAATAATTTCTTCATAAAACTAATTGTTTTTGGCTAGGAATTTCTGTATTGTAATAATTTAGGAAAAAAGATTACTTGTCCTAACCAAAAGCAGCAATTCTGCCTATTACAATACTGAGAATTGATCGAGGGCATGCCTTAACCCCAGGGAGATGAGCACTGTTTAACTGAAGCCAATAAGTCCTCGTTAGTATAGTGGTCAGTATCCCCGCCTGTCACGCGGGAGACCGGGGTTCAATTCCCCGACGGGGAGGAGATTCCTTTTATTCACACAATTAAATAAAATGATGTACTTTCTAACATTGTAAAATATATCTGTCATTATCTTTGCCTATTCCGATTGAGAAAAAAGGTTGAATTCACTGATGGCCAAAATGCTTACTGATGTGTTAACTGAAATTCAGAATATGCTCTGAATATTTCAGCATGCACAGGCGTACCATCAAAACCAATTTACGTCTACAATCTGTTGGAAAATGAGATGAAGCAGTGGTGAATCCTAGGCCGCTGTTCCACTCGATTGGCACGATTTACAAGTAGAATGACTGCTTTTGGTTAGTAGTGACCCCTGGTGGCTAATAGTTATAAGCTGCAAATGGTAAAGTGAGCTGATTATATATATATATATATATAAATATATATATTGATGAATAGAAAGATAGCTAGATAGACAGATCGATAGATATTTATTTCAATGAAATAATTTCTTCATAAAACTAATTGTTTTTGGCTAGGAATTTCTGTATTGTAATAATTTAGGAAAAAAGATTACTTGTCCTAACCAAAAGCAGCAATTCTGCCTATTACAATACTGAGAATTGATCGAGGGCATGCCTTAACCCCAGGGAGGTGAGCACTGTTTAACTGAAGCCAATAAGTCCTCGTTAGTATAGTGGTCAGTATCCCCGCCTGTCACGCGGGAGACCGGGGTTCAATTCCCCGACGGGGAGGAGATTCCTTTTATTCACACAATTAAATAAAATGATGTACTTTCTAACATTGTAAAATATATCTGTCATTATCTTTGCCTATTCCGATTGAGAAAAAAGGTTGAATTCACTGATGGCCAAAATGCTTACTGATGTGTTAACTGAAATTCAGAATATGCTCTGAATATTTCAGCATGCACAGGCGTACCATCAAAACCAATTTACGTCTACAATCTGTTGGAAAATGAGATGAAGCAGTGGTGAATCCTAGGCCGCTGTTCCACTCGATTGGCACGATTTACAAGTAGAATGACTGCTTTTGGTTAGTAGTGACCCCTGGTGGCTAATAGTTATAAGCTGCAAATGGTAAAGTGAGCTGATTATATATATATATATATATAAATATATATATTGATGAATAGAAAGATAGCTAGATAGACAGATCGATAGATATTTATTTCAATGAAATAATTTCTTCATAAAACTAATTGTTTTTGGCTAGGAATTTCTGTATTGTAATAATTTAGGAAAAAAGATTACTTGTCCTAACCAAAAGCAGCAATTCTGCCTATTACAATACTGAGAATTGATCGAGGGCATGCCTTAACCCCAGGGAGGTGAGCACTGTTTAACTGAAGCCAATAAGTCCTCGTTAGTATAGTGGTCAGTATCCCCGCCTGTCACGCGGGAGACCGGGGTTCAATTCCCCGACGGGGAGGAGATTCCTTTTATTCACACAATTAAATAAAATGATGTACTTTCTAACATTGTAAAATATATCTGTCATTATCCTTGCCTATTCCGATTGAGAAAAAAGGTTGAATTCACTGATGGCCAAAATGCTTACTGATGTGTTAACTGAAATTCAGAATATGCTCTGAATATTTCAGCATGCACAGGCGTACCATCAAAACCAATTTACGTCTACAATCTGTTGGAAAATGAGATGAAGCAGTGGTGAATCCTAGGCCGCTGTTCCACTCGATTGGCACGATTTACAAGTAGAATGACTGCTTTTGGTTAGTAGTGACCCCTGGTGGCTAATAGTTATAAGCTGCAAATGGTAAAGTGAGCTGATTATATATATATATATTTATATAAATATATATATTGATGAATAGAAAGATAGCTAGATAGACAGATCGATAGATATTTATTTCAATGAAATAATTTCTTCATAAAACTAATTGTTTTTGGCTAGGAATTTCTGTATTGTAATAATTTAGGAAAAAAGATTACTTGTCCTAACCAAAAGCAGCAATTCTGCCTATTACAATACTGAGAATTGATCGAGGGCATGCCTTAACCCCAGGGAGATGAGCACTGTTTAACTGAAGCCAATAAGTCCTCGTTAGTATAGTGGTCAGTATCCCCGCCTGTCACGCGGGAGACCGGGGTTCAATTCCCCGACGGGGAGGAGATTCCTTTTATTCACACAATTAAATAAAATGATGTACTTTCTAACATTGTAAAATATATCTGTCATTATCCTTGCCTATTCCGATTGAGAAAAAAGGTTGAATTCACTGATGGCCAAAATGCTTACTGATGTGTTAACTGAAATTCAGAATATGCTCTGAATATTTCAGCATGCACAGGCGTACCATCAAAACCAATTTACGTCTACAATCTGTTGGAAAATGAGATGAAGCAGTGGTGAATCCTAGGCCGCTGTTCCACTCGATTGGCACGATTTACAAGTAGAATGACTGCTTTTGGTTAGTAGTGACCCCTGGTGGCTAATAGTTATAAGCTGCAAATGGTAAAGTGAGCTGATTATATATATATATATTTATATAAATATATATATTGATGAATAGAAAGATAGCTAGATAGACAGATCGATAGATATTTATTTCAATGAAATAATTTCTTCATAAAACTAATTGTTTTTGGCTAGGAATTTCTGTATTGTAATAATTTAGGAAAAAAGATTACTTGTCCTAACCAAAAGCAGCAATTCTGCCTATTACAATACTGAGAATTGATCGAGGGCATGCCTTAACCCCAGGGAGATGAGCACTGTTTAACTGAAGCCAATAAGTGCTCGTTAGTATAGTGGTCAGTATCCCCGCCTGTCACGCGGGAGACCGGGGTTCAATTCCCCGACGGGGAGGAGATTCCTTTTATTCACACAATTAAATAAAATGATGTACTTTCTAACATTGTAAAATATATCTGTCATTATCTTTGCCTATTCCGATTGAGAAAAAAGGTTGAATTCACTGATGGCCAAAATGCTTACTGATGTGTTAACTGAAATTCAGAATATGCTCTGAATATTTCAGCATGCACAGGCGTACCATCAAAACCAATTTACGTCTACAATCTGTTGGAAAATGAGATGAAGCAGTGGTGAATCCTAGGCCGCTGTTCCACTCGATTGGCACGATTTACAAGTAGAATGACTGCTTTTGGTTAGTAGTGACCCCTGGTGGCTAATAGTTATAAGCTGCAAATGGTAAAGTGAGCTGATTATATATATATATATATATAAATATATATATTGATGAATAGAAAGATAGCTAGATAGACAGATCGATAGATATTTATTTCAATGAAATAATTTCTTCATAAAACTAATTGTTTTTGGCTAGGAATTTCTGTATTGTAATAATTTAGGAAAAAAGATTACTTGTCCTAACCAAAAGCAGCAATTCTGCCTATTACAATACTGAGAATTGATCGAGGGCATGCCTTAACCCCAGGGAGGTGAGCACTGTTTAACTGAAGCCAATAAGTCCTCGTTAGTATAGTGGTCAGTATCCCCGCCTGTCACGCGGGAGACCGGGGTTCAATTCCCCGACGGGGAGGAGATTCCTTTTATTCACACAATTAAATAAAATGATGTACTTTCTAACATTGTAAAATATATCTGTCATTATCTTTGCCTATTCCGATTGAGAAAAAAGGTTGAATTCACTGATGGCCAAAATGCTTACTGATGTGTTAACTGAAATTCAGAATATGCTCTGAATATTTCAGCATGCACAGGCGTACCATCAAAACCAATTTACGTCTACAATCTGTTGGAAAATGAGATGAAGCAGTGGTGAATCCTAGGCCGCTGTTCCACTCGATTGGCACGATTTACAAGTAGAATGACTGCTTTTGGTTAGTAGTGACCCCTGGTGGCTAATAGTTATAAGCTGCAAATGGTAAAGTGAGCTGATTATATATATATATATATATAAATATATATATTGATGAATAGAAAGATAGCTAGATAGACAGATCGATAGATATTTATTTCAATGAAATAATTTCTTCATAAAACTAATTGTTTTTGGCTAGGAATTTCTGTATTGTAATAATTTAGGAAAAAAGATTACTTGTCCTAACCAAAAGCAGCAATTCTGCCTATTACAATACTGAGAATTGATCGAGGGCATGCCTTAACCCCAGGGAGGTGAGCACTGTTTAACTGAAGCCAATAAGTCCTCGTTAGTATAGTGGTCAGTATCCCCGCCTGTCACGCGGGAGACCGGGGTTCAATTCCCCGACGGGGAGGAGATTCCTTTTATTCACACAATTAAATAAAATGATGTACTTTCTAACATTGTAAAATATATCTGTCATTATCCTTGCCTATTCCGATTGAGAAAAAAGGTTGAATTCACTGATGGCCAAAATGCTTACTGATGTGTTAACTGAAATTCAGAATATGCTCTGAATATTTCAGCATGCACAGGCGTACCATCAAAACCAATTTACGTCTACAATCTGTTGGAAAATGAGATGAAGCAGTGGTGAATCCTAGGCCGCTGTTCCACTCGATTGGCACGATTTACAAGTAGAATGACTGCTTTTGGTTAGTAGTGACCCCTGGTGGCTAATAGTTATAAGCTGCAAATGGTAAAGTGAGCTGATTATATATATATATATTTATATAAATATATATATTGATGAATAGAAAGATAGCTAGATAGACAGATCGATAGATATTTATTTCAATGAAATAATTTCTTCATAAAACTAATTGTTTTTGGCTAGGAATTTCTGTATTGTAATAATTTAGGAAAAAAGATTACTTGTCCTAACCAAAAGCAGCAATTCTGCCTATTACAATACTGAGAATTGATCGAGGGCATGCCTTAACCCCAGGGAGATGAGCACTGTTTAACTGAAGCCAATAAGTCCTCGTTAGTATAGTGGTCAGTATCCCCGCCTGTCACGCGGGAGACCGGGGTTCAATTCCCCGACGGGGAGGAGATTCCTTTTATTCACACAATTAAATAAAATGATGTACTTTCTAACATTGTAAAATATATCTGTCATTATCCTTGCCTATTCCGATTGAGAAAAAAGGTTGAATTCACTGATGGCCAAAATGCTTACTGATGTGTTAACTGAAATTCAGAATATGCTCTGAATATTTCAGCATGCACAGGCGTACCATCAAAACCAATTTACGTCTACAATCTGTTGGAAAATGAGATGAAGCAGTGGTGAATCCTAGGCCGCTGTTCCACTCGATTGGCACGATTTACAAGTAGAATGACTGCTTTTGGTTAGTAGTGACCCCTGGTGGCTAATAGTTATAAGCTGCAAATGGTAAAGTGAGCTGATTATATATATATATATTTATATAAATATATATATTGATGAATAGAAAGATAGCTAGATAGACAGATCGATAGATATTTATTTCAATGAAATAATTTCTTCATAAAACTAATTGTTTTTGGCTAGGAATTTCTGTATTGTA
The DNA here is from genome assembly GCF_964263255.1 of Lissotriton vulgaris. Lineage (NCBI taxonomy): Eukaryota > Metazoa > Chordata > Amphibia > Caudata > Salamandridae > Lissotriton > Lissotriton vulgaris. The sequence continues at coordinate 231,114,062 of NC_141685.1, forward strand.
ATAATTTAGGAAAAAAGATTACTTGTCCTAACCAAAAGCAGCAATTCTGCCTATTACAATACTGAGAATTGATCGAGGGCATGCCTTAACCCCAGGGAGGTGAGCACTGTTTAACTGAAGCCAATAAGTCCTCGTTAGTATAGTGGTCAGTATCCCTGCCTGTCACGCGGGAGACCGGGGTTCAATTCCCCGACGGGGAGGAGATTCCTTTTATTCACACAATTAAATAAAATGATGTACTTTCTAACATTGTAAAATATATCTGTCATTATCCTTGCCTATTCCGATTGAGAAAAAAGGTTGAATTCACTGATGGCCAAAATGCTTACTGATGTGTTAACTGAAATTCAGAATATGCTCTGAATATTTCAGCATGCACAGGCGTACCATCAAAACCAATTTACGTCTACAATCTGTTGGAAAATGAGATGAAGCAGTGGTGAATCCTAGGCCGCTGTTCCACTCGATTGGCACGATTTACAAGTAGAATGACTGCTTTTGGTTAGTAGTGACCCCTGGTGGCTAATAGTTATAAGCTGCAAATGGTAAAGTGAGCTGATTATATATATATATATATATATAAATATATATATTGATGAATAGAAAGATAGCTAGATAGACAGATCGATAGATATTTATTTCAATGAAATAATTTCTTCATAAAACTAATTGTTTTTGGCTAGGAATTTCTGTATTGTAATAATTTAGGAAAAAAGATTACTTGTCCTAACCAAAAGCAGCAATTCTGCCTATTACAATACTGAGAATTGATCGAGGGCATGCCTTAACCCCAGGGAGATGAGCACTGTTTAACTGAAGCCAATAAGTCCTCGTTAGTATAGTGGTCAGTATCCCCGCCTGTCACGCGGGAGACCGGGGTTCAATTCCCCGACGGGGAGGAGATTCCTTTTATTCACACAATTAAATAAAATGATGTACTTTCTAACATTGTAAAATATATCTGTCATTATCCTTGCCTATTCCGATTGAGAAAAAAGGTTGAATTCACTGATGGCCAAAATGCTTACTGATGTGTTAACTGAAATTCAGAATATGCTCTGAATATTTCAGCATGCACAGGCGTACCATCAAAACCAATTTACGTCTACAATCTGTTGGAAAATGAGATGAAGCAGTGGTGAATCCTAGGCCGCTGTTCCACTCGATTGGCACGATTTACAAGTAGAATGACTGCTTTTGGTTAGTAGTGACCCCTGGTGGCTAATAGTTATAAGCTGCAAATGGTAAAGTGAGCTGATTATATATATATATATATATAAATATATATATTGATGAATAGAAAGATAGCTAGATAGACAGATCGATAGATATTTATTTCAATGAAATAATTTCTTCATAAAACTAATTGTTTTTGGCTAGGAATTTCTGTATTGTAATAATTTAGGAAAAAAGATTACTTGTCCTAACCAAATGCAGCAATTCTGCCTATTACAATACTGAGAATTGATCGAGGGCATGCCTTAACCCCAGGGAGGTGAGCACTGTTTAACTGAAGCCAATAAGTCCTCGTTAGTATAGTGGTCAGTATCCCCGCCTGTCACGCGGGAGACCGGGGTTCAATTCCCCGACGGGGAGGAGATTCCTTTTATTCACACAATTAAATAAAATGATGTACTTTCTAACATTGTAAAATATATCTGTCATTATCCTTGCCTATTCCGATTGAGAAAAAAGGTTGAATTCACTGATGGCCAAAATGCTTACTGATGTGTTAACTGAAATTCAGAATATGCTCTGAATATTTCAGCATGCACAGGCGTACCATCAAAACCAATTTACGTCTACAATCTGTTGAAAAATGAGATGAAGCAGTGGTGAATCCTAGGCCGCTGTTCCACTCAATTGGCACGATTTACAAGTAGAATGACTGCTTTTGGTTAGGAGTGACCCCTGGTGGCTAATAGTTATAAGCTGCAAATGGTAAAGTGAGCTGATTATATATATATATATATATATATATATATAAATATATATATTGATGAATAGAAAGATAGCTAGATAGATAGATCGATAGATATTTATTTCAATGAAATAATTTCTTCATAAAACTAATTGTTTTTGGCTAGGAATTTCTGTATTGTAATAATTTAGGAAAAAAGATTACTTGTCCTAACCAAAAGCAGCAATTCTGCCTATTACAATACTGAGAATTGATCGAGGGCATGCCTTAACCACAGGGAGATGAGCACAGTTTAACTGAAGCCAATAAGTCCTCGTTAGTATAGTGGTCAGTATCCCCGCCTGTCACGCGGGAGACCGGGGTTCAATTCCCCGACGGGGAGGAGATTCCTTTTATTCACACAATTAAATAAAATGATGTACTTTCTAACATTGTAAAATATATCTGTCATTATCCTTGCCTATTCCGATTGAGAAAAAAGGTTGAATTCACTGATGGCCAAAATGCTTACTGATGTGTTAACTGAAATTCAGAATATGCTCTGAATATTTCAGCATGCACAGGCGTACCATCAAAACCAATTTACGTCTACAATCTGTTGGAAAATGAGATGAAGCAGTGGTGAATCCTAGGCCGCTGTTCCACTCGATTGGCACGATTTACAAGTAGAATGACTGCTTTTGGTTAGTAGTGACCCCTGGTGGCTAATAGTTATAAGCTGCAAATGGTAAAGTGAGCTGATTATATATATATATATATTGATGAATAGAAAGATAGCTAGATAGACAGATCGATAGATATTTATTTCAATGAAATAATTTCTTCATAAAACTAATTGTTTTTGGCTAGGAATTTCTGTATTGTAATAATTTAGGAAAAAAGATTACTTGTCCTAACCAAAAGCAGCAATTCTGCCTATTACAATACTGAGAATTGATCGAGGGCATGCCTTAACCCCAGGGAGGTGAGCACTGTTTAACTGAAGCCAATAAGTCCTCGTTAGTATAGTGGTCAGTATCCCCGCCTGTCACGCGGGAGACCGGGGTTCAATTCCCCGACGGGGAGGAGATTCCTTTTATTCACACAATTAAATAAAATGATGTACTTTCTAACATTGTAAAATATATCTGTCATTATCCTTGCCTATTCCGATTGAGAAAAAAGGTTGAATTCACTGATGGCCAAAATGCTTACTGATGTGTTAACTGAAATTCAGAATATGCTCTGAATATTTCAGCATGCACAGGCGTACCATCAAAACCAATTTACGTCTACAATCTGTTGGAAAATGAGATGAAGCAGTGGTGAATCCTAGGCCGCTGTTCCACTCGATTGGCACGATTTACAAGTAGAATGACTGCTTTTGGTTAGTAGTGACCCCTGGTGGCTAATAGTTATAAGCTGCAAATGGTAAAGTGAGCTGATTATATATATATATATATATAAATATATATATTGATGAATAGAAAGATAGCTAGATAGACAGATCGATAGATATTTATTTCAATGAAATAATTTCTTCATAAAACTAATTGTTTTTGGCTAGGAATTTCTGTATTGTAATAATTTAGGAAAAAAGATTACTTGTCCTAACCAAAAGCAGCAATTCTGCCTATTACAATACTGAGAATTGATCGAGGGCATGCCTTAACCCCAGGGAGATGAGCACTGTTTAACTGAAGGCAATAAGTCCTCGTTAGTATAGTGGTCAGTATCCCCGCCTGTCACGCGGGAGACTGGGGTTCAATTCCCCGACGGGGAGGAGATTCCTTTTATTCACACAATTAAATAAAATGATGTACTTTCTAACATTGTAAAATATATCTGTCATTATCCTTGCCTATTCCGATTGAGAAAAAAGGTTGAATTCACTGATGGCCAAAATGCTTACTGATGTGTTAACTGAAATTCAGAATATGCTCTGAATATTTCAGCATGCACAGGCGTACCATCAAAACCAATTTACGTCTACAATCTGTTGGAAAATGAGATGAAGCAGTGGTGAATCCTAGGCCGCTGTTCCACTCGATTGGCACGATTTACAAGTAGAATGACTGCTTTTGGTTAGTAGTGACCCCTGGTGGCTAATAGTTATAAGCTGCAAATGGTAAAGTGAGCTGATTATATATATATATATATATAAATATATATATTGATGAATAGAAAGATAGCTAGATAGACAGATCGATAGATATTTATTTCAATGAAATAATTTCTTCATAAAACTAATTGTTTTTGGCTAGGAATTTCTGTATTGTAATAATTTAGGAAAAAAGATTACTTGTCCTAACCAAAAGCAGCAATTCTGCCTATTACAATACTGAGAATTGATCGAGGGCATGCCTTAACCCCAGGGAGGTGAGCACTGTTTAACTGAAGCCAATAAGTCCTCGTTAGTATAGTGGTCAGTATCCCCGCCTGTCACGCGGGAGACCGGGGTTCAATTCCCCGACGGGGAGGAGATTCCTTTTATTCACACAATTAAATAAAATGATGTACTTTCTAACATTGTAAAATATATCTGTCATTATCCTTGCCTATTCCGATTGAGAAAAAAGGTTGAATTCACTGATGGCCAAAATGCTTACTGATGTGTTAACTGAAATTCAGAATATGCTCTGAATATTTCAGCATGCACAGGCGTACCATCAAAACCAATTTACGTCTACAATCTGTTGGAAAATGAGATGAAGCAGTGGTGAATCCTAGGCCGCTGTTCCACTCGATTGGCACGATTTACAAGTAGAATGACTGCTTTTGGTTAGTAGTGACCCCTGGTGGCTAATAGTTATAAGCTGCAAATGGTAAAGTGAGCTGATTATATATATATATATATATAAATATATATATTGATGAATAGAAAGATAGCTAGATAGACAGATCGATAGATATTTATTTCAATGAAATAATTTCTTCATAAAACTAATTGTTTTTGGCTAGGAATTTCTGTATTGTAATAATTTAGGAAAAAAGATTACTTGTCCTAACCAAAAGCAGCAATTCTGCCTATTACAATACTGAGAATTGATCGAGGGCATGCCTTAACCCCAGGGAGGTGAGCACTGTTTAACTGAAGCCAATAAGTCCTCGTTAGTATAGTGGTCAGTATCCCCGCCTGTCACGCGGGAGACCGGGGTTCAATTCCCCGACGGGGAGGAGATTCCTTTTATTCACACAATTAAATAAAATGATGTACTTTCTAACATTGTAAAATATATCTGTCATTATCCTTGCCTATTCCGATTGAGAAAAAAGGTTGAATTCACTGATGGCCAAAATGCTTACTGATGTGTTAACTGAAATTCAGAATATGCTCTGAATATTTCAGCATGCACAGGCGTACCATCAAAACCAATTTACGTCTACAATCTGTTGGAAAATGAGATGAAGCAGTGGTGAATCCTAGGCCGCTGTTCCACTCGATTGGCACGATTTACAAGTAGAATGACTGCTTTTGGTTAGTAGTGACCCCTGGTGGCTAATAGTTATAAGCTGCAAATGGTAAAGTGAGCTGATTATATATATATATATATATTTATATAAATATATATATTGATGAATAGAAAGATAGCTAGATAGACAGATCGATAGATATTTATTTCAATGAAATAATTTCTTCATAAAACTAATTGTTTTTGGCTAGGAATTTCTGTATTGTAATAATTTAGGAAAAAAGATTACTTGTCCTAACCAAAAGCAGCAATTCTGCCTATTACAATACTGAGAATTGATCGAGGGCATGCCTTAACCCCAGGGAGATGAGCACTGTTTAAGTGAAGCCAATAAGTCCTCGTTAGTATAGTGGTCAGTATCCCCGCCTGTCACGCGGGAGACCGGGGTTCAATTCCCCGACCGGGAGGAGATTCCTTTTATTCACACAATTAAATAAAATGATGTACTTTCTAACATTGTAAAATATATCTGTCATTATCCTTGCCTATTCCGATTGAGAAAAAAGGTTGAATTCACTGATGGCCAAAATGCTTACTGATGTGTTAACTGAAATTCAGAATATGCTCTGAATATTTCAGCATGCACAGGCGTACCATCAAAACCAATTTACGTCTACAATCTGTTGGAAAATGAGATGAAGCAGTGGTGAATCCTAGGCCGCTGTTCCACTCGATTGGCACGATTTACAAGTAGAATGACTGCTCTTGGTTAGTAGTGACCCCTGGTGGCTAATAGTTATAAGCTGCAAATGGTAAAGTGAGCTGATTATATATATATATATATATATAAATATATATATTGATGAATAGAAAGATAGCTAGATAGACAGATCGATAGATATTTATTTCAATGAAATAATTTCTTCATAAAACTAATTGTTTTTGGCTAGGAATTTCTGTATTGTAATAATTTAGGAAAAAAGATTACTTGTCCTAACCAAAAGCAGCAATTCTGCCTATCACAATACTGAGAATTGATCGAGGGCATGCCTTAACCCCAGGGAGGTGAGCACTGTTTAACTGAAGCCAATAAGTCCTCGTTAGTATAGTGGTCAGTATCCCTGCCTGTCACGCGGGAGACCGGGGTTCAATTCCCCGACGGTGAGGAGATTCCTTTTATTCACACAATTAAATAAAATGATGTACTTTCTAACATTGTAAAATATATCTGTCATTATCCTTGCCTATTCCGATTGAGAAAAAAGGTTGAATTCACTGATGGCCAAAATGCTTACTGATGTGTTAACTGAAATTCAGAATATGCTCTGAATATTTCAGCATGCACAGGCGTACCATCAAAACCAATTTACGTCTACAATCTGTTGGAAAATGAGATGAAGCAGTGGTGAATCCTAGGCCGCTGTTCCACTCGATTGGCACGATTTACAAGTAGAATGACTGCTTTTGGTTAGTAGTGATCCCTGGTGGCTAATAGTTATAAGCTGCAAATGGTAAAGTGAGCTGATTATATATATATATATATATAAATATATATATTGATGAATAGAAAGATAGCTAGATAGACAGATCGATAGATATTTATTTCAATGAAATAATTTCTTCATAAAACTAATTGTTTTTGGCTAGGAATTTCTGTATTGTAATAATTTAGGAAAAAAGATTACTTGTCCTAACCAAAAGCAGCAATTCTGCCTATTACAATACTGAGAATTGATCGAGGGCATGCCTTAACCCCAGGGAGATGAGCACTGTTTAACTGAAGCCAATAAGTCCTCGTTAGTATAGTGGTCAGTATCCCCGACTGTCACGCGGGAGACCGGGGTTCAATTCCCCGACGGGGAGGAGATTCCTTTTATTCACACAATTAAATAAAATGATGTACTTTCTAACATTGTAAAATATATCTGTCATTATCCTTGCCTATTCCGATTGAGAAAAAAGGTTGAATTCACTGATGGCCAAAATGCTTACTGATGTGTTAACTGAAATTCAGAATATGCTCTGAATATTTCAGCATGCACAGGCGTACCATCAAAACCAATTTACGTCTACAATCTGTTGGAAAATGAGATGAAGCAGTGGTGAATCCTAGGCCGCTGTTCCACTCGATTGGCACGATTTACAAGTAGAATGACTGCTTTTGGTTAGTAGTGATCCCTGGTGGCTAATAGTTATAAGCTGCAAATGGTAAAGTGAGCTGATTATATATATATATGTATATAAATATATATATTGATGAATAGAAAGATAGCTAGATAGACAGATCGATAGATATTTATTTCAATGAAATAATTTCTTCATAAAACTAATTGTTTTTGGCTAGGAATTTCTGTATTGTAATAATTTAGGAAAAAAGATTACTTGTCCTAACCAAAAGCAGCAATTCTGCCTATTACAATACTGAGAATTGATCGAGGGCATGCCTTAACCCCAGGGAGATGAGCACTGTTTAACTGAAGCCAATAAGTCCTCGTTAGTATAGTGTTCAGTATCCCCGCCTGTCACGCGGGAGACCGGGGTTCAATTCCCCGACGGGGAGGAGATTCCTTTTATTCACACAATTAAATAAAATGATGTACTTTCTAACATTGTAAAATATATCTGTCATTATCCTTGCCTATTCCGATTGAGAAAAAAGGTTGAATTCACTGATGGCCAAAATGCTTACTGATGTGTTAACTGAAATTCAGAATATGCTCTGAATATTTCAGCATGCACAGGCGTACCATCAAAACCAATTTACGTCTACAATCTGTTGGAAAATGAGATGAAGCAGTGGTGAATCCTAGGCCGCTGTTCCACTCGATTGGCACGATTTACAAGTAGAATGACTGCTTTTGGTTAGTAGTGATCCCTGGTGGCTAATAGTTATAAGCTGCAAATGGTAAAGTGAGCTGATTATATATATATATATATATATAAATATATATATTGATGAATAGAAAGATAGCTAGATAGACAGATCGATAGATATTTATTTCAATGAAATAATTTCTTCATAAAACTAATTGTTTTTGGCTAGGAATTTCTGTATTGTAATAATTTAGGAAAAAAGATTACTTGTCCTAACCAAAAGCAGCAATTCTGCCTATTACAATACTGAGAATTGATCGAGGGCATGCCTTAACCCCAGGGAGATGAGCACTGTTTAACTGAAGCCAATAAGTCCTCGTTAGTATAGTGGTCAGTATCCCCGCCTGTCACGCGGGAGACCGGGGTTCAATTCCCCGACGGGGAGGAGATTCCTTTTATTCACACAATTAAATAAAATGATGTACTTTCTAACATTGTAAAATATATCTGTCATTATCCTTGCCTATTCCGATTGAGAAAAAAGGTTGAATTCACTGATGGCCAAAATGCTTACTGATGTGTTAACTGAAATTCAGAATATGCTCTGAATATTTCAGCATGCACAGGCGTACCATCAAAACCAATTTACGTCTACAATCTGTTGGAAAATGAGATGAAGCAGTGGTGAATCCTAGGCCGCTGTTCCACTCGATTGGCACGATTTACAAGTAGAATGACTGCTTTTGGTTAGTAGTGACCCCTGGTGGCTAATAGTTATAAGCTGCAAATGGTAAAGTGAGCTGATTATATATATATATATATTGATGAATAGAAAGATAGCTAGATAGACAGATCGATAGATATTTATTTCAATGAAATAATTTCTTCATAAAACTAATTGTTTTTGGCTAGGAATTTCTGTATTGTAATAATTTAGGAAAAAAGATTACTTGTCCTAACCAAAAGCAGCAATTCTGCCTATTACAATACTGAGAATTGATCGAGGGCATGCCTTAACCCCAGGGAGGTGAGCACTGTTTAACTGAAGCCAATAAGTCCTCGTTAGTATAGTGGTCAGTATCCCCGCCTGTCACGCGGGAGACCGGGGTTCAATTCCCCGACGGGGAGGCGATTCCTTTTATTCACACAATTAAATAAAATGATGTACTTTCTAACATTGTAAAATATATCTGTCATTATCCTTGCCTATTCCGATTGAGAAAAAATGTTGAATTCACTGATGGCCAAAATGCTTACTGATGTGTTAACTGAAATTCAGAATATGCTCTGAATATTTCAGCATGCACAGGCGTACCATCAAAACCAATTTACGTCTACAATCTGTTGGAAAATGAGATGAAGCAGTGGTGAATCCTAGGCCGCTGTTCCACTCGATTTGCACGATTTACAAGTAGAATGACTGCTTTTGGTTAGTAGTGACCCCTGGTGGCTAATAGTTATAAGCTGCAAATGGTAAAGTGAGCTGATTATATATATATATATATATATATAAATATATATATTGATGAATAGAAAGATAGCTAGATAGACAGATCGATAGATATTTATTTCAATGAAATAATTTCTTCATAAAACTAATTGTTTTTGGCTAGGAATTTCTGTATTGTAATAATTTAGGAAAAAAGATTACTTGTCCTAACCAAAAGCAGCAATTCTGCCTATTACAATACTGAGAATTGATCGAGGGCATGCCTTAACCCCAGGGAGGTGAGCACTGTTTAACTGAAGCCAATAAGTCCTCGTTAGTATAGTGGTCAGTATCCCCGCCTGTCACGCGGGAGACCGGGGTTCAATTCCCCGACGGGGAGGAGATTCCTTTTATTCACACAATTAAATAAAATGATGTACTTTCTAACATTGTAAAATATATCTGTCATTATCCTTGCCTATTCCGATTGAGAAAAAAGGTTGAATTCACTGATGGCCAAAATGCTTACTGATGTGTTAACTGAAATTCAGAATATGCTCTGAATATTTCAGCATGCACAGGCGTACCATCAAAACCAATTTACGTCTACAATCTGTTGGAAAATGAGATGAAGCAGTGGTGAATCCTAGGCCGCTGTTCCACTCGATTGGCACGATTTACAAGTAGAATGACTGCTTTTGGTTAGTAGTGACCCCTGGTGGCTAATAGTTATAAGCTGCAAATGGTAAAGTGAGCTGATTATATATATATATATATATAAATATATATATTGATGAATAGAAAGATAGCTAGATAGACAGATCGATAGATATTTATTTCAATGAAATAATTTCTTCATAAAACTAATTGTTTTTGGCTAGGAATTTCTGTATTGTAATAATTTAGGAAAAAAGATTACTTGTCCTAACCAAAAGCAGCAATTCTGCCTATTACAATACTGAGAATTGATCGAGGGCATGCCTTAACCCCAGGGAGATGAGCACTGTTTAACTGAAGCCAATAAGTCCTCGTTAGTATAGTGGTCAGTATCCCCGCCTGTCACGCGGGAGACTGGGGTTCAATTCCCCGACGGGGAGGAGATTCCTTTTATTCACACAATTAAATAAAATGATGTACTTTCTAACATTGTAAAATATATCTGTCATTATCCTTGCCTATTCCGATTGAGAAAAAAGGTTGAATTCACTGATGGCCAAAATGCTTACTGATGTGTTAACTGAAATTCAGAATATGCTCTGAATATTTCAGCATGCACAGGCGTACCATCAAAACCAATTTACGTCTACAATCTGTTGGAAAATGAGATGAAGCAGTGGTGAATCCTAGGCCGCTGTTCCACTCGATTGGCACGATTTACAAGTAGAATGACTGCTTTTGGTTAGTAGTGACCCCTGGTGGCTAATAGTTATAAGCTGCAAATGGTAAAGTGAGCTGATTATATATATATATATATATAAATATATATATTGATGAATAGAAAGATAGCTAGATAGACAGATCGATAGATATTTATTTCAATGAAATAATTTCTTCATAAAACTAATTGTTTTTGGCTAGGAATTTCTGTATTGTAATAATTTAGGAAAAAAGATTACTTGTCCTAACCAAAAGCAGCAATTCTGCCTATCACAATACTGAGAATTGATCGAGGGCATGCCTTAACCCCAGGGAGGTGAGCACTGTTTAACTGAAGCCAATAAGTCCTCGTTAGTATAGTGGTCAGTATCCCCGCCTGTCACGCGGGAGACCGGGGTTCAATTCCCCGACGGTGAGGAGATTCCTTTTATTCACACAATTAAATAAAATGATGTACTTTCTAACATTGTAAAATATATCTGTCATTATCCTTGCCTATTCCGATTGAGAAAAAAGGTTGAATTCACTGATGGCCAAAATGCTTACTGATGTGTTAACTGAAATTCAGAATATGCTCTGAATATTTCAGCATGCACAGGCGTACCATCAAAACCAATTTACGTCTACAATCTGTTGGAAAATGAGATGAAGCAGTGGTGAATCCTAGGCCGCTGTTCCACTCGATTGGCACGATTTACAAGTAGAATGACTGCTTTTGGTTAGTAGTGATCCCTGGTGGCTAATAGTTATAAGCTGCAAATGGTAAAGTGAGCTGATTATATATATATATATATATATAATATATATATTGATGAATAGAAAGATAGCTAGATAGACAGATCGATAGATATTTATTTCAATGAAATAATTTCTTCATAAAACTAATTGTTTTTGGCTAGGAATTTCTGTATTGTAATAATTTAGGAAAAAAGATTACTTGTCCTAACCAAAAGCAGCAATTCTGCCTATTACAATACTGAGAATTGATCGAGGGCATGCCTTAACCCCAGGGAGATGAGCACTGTTTAACTGAAGCCAATAAGTCCTCGTTAGTATAGTGGTCAGTATCCCCGACTGTCACGCGGGAGACCGGGGTTCAATTCCCCGACGGGGAGGAGATTCCTTTTATTCACACAATTAAATAAAATGATGTACTTTCTAACATTGTAAAATATATCTGTCATTATCCTTGCCTATTCCGATTGAGAAAAAAGGTTGAATTCACTGATGGCCAAAATGCTTACTGATGTGTTAACTGAAATTCAGAATATGCTCTGAATATTTCAGCATGCACAGGCGTACCATCAAAACCAATTTACGTCTACAATCTGTTGGAAAATGAGATGAAGCAGTGGTGAATCCTAGGCCGCTGTTCCACTCGATTGGCACGATTTACAAGTAGAATGACTGCTTTTGGTTAGTAGTGATCCCTGGTGGCTAATAGTTATAAGCTGCAAATGGTAAAGTGAGCTGATTATATATATATATGTATATAAATATATATATTGATGAATAGAAAGATAGCTAGATAGACAGATCGATAGATATTTATTTCAATGAAATAATTTCTTCATAAAACTAATTGTTTTTGGCTAGGAATTTCTGTATTGTAATAATTTAGGAAAAAAGATTACTTGTCCTAACCAAAAGCAGCAATTCTGCCTATTACAATACTGAGAATTGATCGAGGGCATGCCTTAACCCCAGGGAGATGAGCACTGTTTAACTGAAGCCAATAAGTCCTCGTTAGTATAGTGGTCAGTATCCCCGCCTGTCACGCGGGAGACCGGGGTTCAATTCCCCGACGGGGAGGAGATTCCTTTTATTCACACAATTAAATAAAATGATGTACTTTCTAACATTGTAAAATATATCTGTCATTATCCTTGCCTATTCCGATTGAGAAAAAAGGTTGAATTCACTGATGGCCAAAATGCTTACTGATGTGTTAACTGAAATTCAGAATATGCTCTGAATATTTCAGCATGCACAGGCGTACCATCAAAACCAATTTACGTCTACAATCTGTTGGAAAATGAGATGAAGCAGTGGTGAATCCTAGGCCGCTGTTCCACTCGATTGGCACGATTTACAAGTAGAATGACTGCTTTTGGTTAGTAGTGATCCCTGGTGGCTAATAGTTATAAGCTGCAAATGGTAAAGTGAGCTGATTATATATATATATATATATATAAATATATATATTGATGAATAGAAAGATAGCTAGATAGACAGATCGATAGATATTTATTTCAATGAAATAATTTCTTCATAAAACTAATTGTTTTTGGCTAGGAATTTCTGTATTGTAATAATTTAGGAAAAAAGATTACTTGTCCTAACCAAAAGCAGCAATTCTGCCTATTACAATACTGAGAATTGATCGAGGGCATGCCTTAACCCCAGGGAGATGAGCACTGTTTAACTGAAGCCAATAAGTCCTCGTTAGTATAGTGGTCAGTATCCCCGCCTGTCACGCGGGAGACCGGGGTTCAATTCCCCGACGGGGAGGAGATTCCTTTTATTCACACAATTAAATAAAATGATGTACTTTCTAACATTGTAAAATATATCTGTCATTATCCTTGCCTATTCCGATTGAGAAAAAAGGTTGAATTCACTGATGGCCAAAATGCTTACTGATGTGTTAACTGAAATTCAGAATATGCTCTGAATATTTCAGCATGCACAGGCGTACCATCAAAACCAATTTACGTCTACAATCTGTTGGAAAATGAGATGAAGCAGTGGTGAATCCTAGGCCGCTGTTCCACTCGATTGGCACGATTTACAAGTAGAATGACTGCTTTTGGTTAGTAGTGACCCCTGGTGGCTAATAGTTATAAGCTGCAAATGGTAAAGTGAGCTGATTATATATATATATATATTGATGAATAGAAAGATAGCTAGATAGACAGATCGATAGATATTTATTTCAATGAAATAATTTCTTCATAAAACTAATTGTTTTTGGCTAGGAATTTCTGTATTGTAATAATTTAGGAAAAAAGATTACTTGTCCTAACCAAAAGCAGCAATTCTGCCTATTACAATACTGAGAATTGATCGAGGGCATGCCTTAACCCCAGGGAGATGAGCACTGTTTAACTGAAGCCAATAAGTCCTCGTTAGTATAGTGGTCAGTATCCCCGCCTGTCACGCGGGAGACCGGGGTTCAATTCCCCGACGGGGAGGAGATTCCTTTTATTCACACAATTAAATAAAATGATGTACTTTCTAACATTGTAAAATATATCTGTCATTATCCTTGCCTATTCCGATTGAGAAAAAAGGTTGAATTCACTGATGGCCAAAATGCTTACTGATGTGTTAACTGAAATTCAGAATATGCTCTGAATATTTCAGCATGCACAGGCGTACCATCAAAACCAATTTACGTCTACAATCTGTTGGAAAATGAGATGAAGCAGTGGTGAATCCTAGGCCGCTGTTCCACTCGATTGGCACGATTTACAAGTAGAATGACTGCTTTTGGTTAGTAGTGATCCCTGGTGGCTAATAGTTATAAGCTGCAAATGGTAAAGTGAGCTGATTATATATATATATATATATATAAATATATATATTGATGAATAGAAAGATAGCTAGATAGACAGATCGATAGATATTTATTTCAATGAAATAATTTCTTCATAAAACTAATTGTTTTTGGCTAGGAATTTCTGTATTGTAATAATTTAGGAAAAAAGATTACTTGTCCTAACCAAAAGCAGCAATTCTGCCTATTACAATACTGAGAATTGATCGAGGGCATGCCTTAACCCCAGGGAGATGAGCACTGTTTAACTGAAGCCAATAAGTCCTCGTTAGTATAGTGGTCAGTATCCCCGCCTGTCACGCGGGAGACCGGGGTTCAATTCCCCGACGGGGAGGAGATTCCTTTTATTCACACAATTAAATAAAATGATGTACTTTCTAACATTGTAAAATATATCTGTCATTATCCTTGCCTATTCCGATTGAGAAAAAAGGTTGAATTCACTGATGGCCAAAATGCTTACTGATGTGTTAACTGAAATTCAGAATATGCTCTGAATATTTCAGCATGCACAGGCGTACCATCAAAACCAATTTACGTCTACAATCTGTTGGAAAATGAGATGAAGCAGTGGTGAATCCTAGGCCGCTGTTCCACTCGATTGGCACGATTTACAAGTAGAATGACTGCTTTTGGTTAGTAGTGACCCCTGGTGGCTAATAGTTATAAGCTGCAAATGGTAAAGTGAGCTGATTATATATATATATATATTGATGAATAGAAAGATAGCTAGATAGACAGATCGATAGATATTTATTTCAATGAAATAATTTCTTCATAAAACTAATTGTTTTTGGCTAGGAATTTCTGTATTGTAATAATTTAGGAAAAAAGATTACTTGTCCTAACCAAAAGCAGCAATTCTGCCTATTACAATACTGAGAATTGATCGAGGGCATGCCTTAACCCCAGGGAGGTGAGCACTGTTTAACTGAAGCCAATAAGTCCTCGTTAGTATAGTGGTCAGTATCCCCGCCTGTCACGCGGGAGACCGGGGTTCAATTCCCCGACGGGGAGGCGATTCCTTTTATTCACACAATTAAATAAAATGATGTACTTTCTAACATTGTAAAATATATCTGTCATTATCCTTGCCTATTCCGATTGAGAAAAAAGGTTGAATTCACTGATGGCCAAAATGCTTACTGATGTGTTAACTGAAATTCAGAATATGCTCTGAATATTTCAGCATGCACAGGCGTACCATCAAAACCAATTTACGTCTACAATCTGTTGGAAAATGAGATGAAGCAGTGGTGAATCCTAGGCCGCTGTTCCACTCGATTTGCACGATTTACAAGTAGAATGACTGCTTTTGGTTAGTAGTGACCCCTGGTGGCTAATAGTTATAAGCTGCAAATGGTAAAGTGAGCTGATTATATATATATATATATATATATAAATATATATATTGATGAATAGAAAGATAGCTAGATAGACAGATCGATAGATATTTATTTCAATGAAATAATTTCTTCATAAAACTAATTGTTTTTGGCTAGGAATTTCTGTATTGTAATAATTTAGGAAAAAAGATTACTTGTCCTAACCAAAAGCAGCAATTCTGCCTATTACAATACTGAGAATTGATCGAGGGCATGCCTTAACCCCAGGGAGGTGAGCACTGTTTAACTGAAGCCAATAAGTCCTCGTTAGTATAGTGGTCAGTATCCCCGCCTGTCACGCGGGAGACCGGGGTTCAATTCCCCGACGGGGAGGAGATTCCTTTTATTCACACAATTAAATAAAATGATGTACTTTCTAACATTGTAAAATATATCTGTCATTATCCTTGCCTATTCCGATTGAGAAAAAAGGTTGAATTCACTGATGGCCAAAATGCTTACTGATGTGTTAACTGAAATTCAGAATATGCTCTGAATATTTCAGCATGCACAGGCGTACCATCAAAACCAATTTACGTCTACAATCTGTTGGAAAATGAGATGAAGCAGTGGTGAATCCTAGGCCGCTGTTCCACTCAATTGGCACGATTTACAAGTAGAATGACTGCTTTTGGTTAGGAGTGACCCCTGGTGGCTAATAGTTATAAGCTGCAAATGGTAAAGTGAGCTGATTATATATATATATATATATATATATAAATATATATATTGATGAATAGAAAGATAGCTAGATAGACAGATCGATAGATATTTATTTCAATGAAATAATTTCTTCATAAAACTAATTGTTTTTGGCTAGGAATTTCTGTATTGTAATAATTTAGGAAAAAAGATTACTTGTCCTAACCAAAAGCAGCAATTCTGCCTATTACAATACTGAGAATTGATCGAGGGCATGCCTTAACCCCAGGGAGATGAGCACTGTTTAACTGAAGCCAATAAGTCCTCGTTAGTATAGTGGTCAGTATCCCCGCCTGTCACGCGGGAGACCGGGGTTCAATTCCCCGACGGGGAGGAGATTCCTTTTATTCACACAATTAAATAAAATGATGTACTTTCTAACATTGTAAAATATATCTGTCATTATCCTTGCCTATTCCGATTGAGAAAAAAGGTTGAATTCACTGATGGCCAAAATGCTTACTGATGTTTTAACTGAAATTCAGAATATGCTCTGAATATTTCAGCATGCACAGGCGTACCATCAAAACCAATTTACGTCTACAATCTGTTGGAAAATGAGATGAAGCAGTGGTGAATCCTAGGCCGCTGTTCCACTCGATTGGCACGATTTACAAGTAGAATGACTGCTTTTGGTTAGTAGTGACCCCTGGTGGCTAATAGTTATAAGCTGCAAATGGTAAAGTGAGCTGATTATATATATATATATATATATAAATATATATATTGATGAATAGAAAGATAGCTAGATAGACAGATCGATAGATATTTATTTCAATGAAATAATTTCTTCATAAAACTAATTGTTTTTGGCTAGGAATTTCTGTATTGTAATAATTTAGGAAAAAAGATTACTTGTCCTAACCAAAAGCAGCAATTCTGCCTATTACAATACTGAGAATTGATCGAGGGCATGCCTTAACCCCAGGGAGGTGAGCACTGTTTAACTGAAGCCAATAAGTCCTCGTTAGTATAGTGGTCAGTATCCCCGCCTGTCACGCGGGAGACCGGGGTTCAATTCCCCGACGGGGAGGAGATTCCTTTTATTCACACAATTAAATAAAATGATGTACTTTCTAACATTGTAAAATATATCTGTCATTATCCTTGCCTATTCCGATTGAGAAAAAAGGTTGAATTCACTGATGGCCAAAATGCTTACTGATGTGTTAACTGAAATTCAGAATATGCTCTGAATATTTCAGCATGCACAGGCGTACCATCAAAACCAATTTACGTCTACAATCTGTTGGAAAATGAGATGAAGCAGTCGTGAATCCTAGGCCGCTGTTCCACTCGATTGGCACGATTTACAAGTAGAATGACTGCTTTTGGTTAGTAGTGACCCCTGGTGGCTAATAGTTATAAGCTGCAAATGGTAAAGTGAGCTGATTATATATATATATATTTATATAAATATATATATTGATGAATAGAAAGATAGCTAGATAGACAGATCGATAGATATTTATTTCAATGAAATAATTTCTTCATAAAACTAATTGTTTTTGGCTAGGAATTTCTGTATTGTAATAATTTAGGAAAAAAGATTACTTGTCCTAACCAAAAGCAGCAATTCTGCCTATTACAATACTGAGAATTGATCGAGGGCATGCCTTAACCCCAGGGAGGTGAGCACTGTTTAACTGAAGCCAATAAGTCCTCGTTAGTATAGTGGTCAGTATCCCCGCCTGTCACGCGGGAGACCGGGGTTCAATTCCCCGACGGGGAGGAGATTCCTTTTATTCACACAATTAAATAAAATGATGTACTTTCTAACATTGTAAAATATATCTGTCATTATCCTTGCCTATTCCGATTGAGAAAAAAGGTTGAATTCACTGATGGCCAAAATGCTTACTGATGTGTTAACTGAAATTCAGAATATGCTCTGAATATTTCAGCATGCACAGGCGTACCATCAAAACCAATTTACGTCTACAATCTGTTGGAAAATGAGATGAAGCAGTGGTGAATCCTAGGCCGCTGTTCCACTCGATTGGCACGATTTACAAGTAGAATGACTGCTTTTGGTTAGTAGTGATCCCTGGTGGCTAATAGTTATAAGCTGCAAATGGTAAAGTGAGCTGATTATATATATATATATATATATAAATATATATATTGATGAATAGAAAGATAGCTAGATAGACAGATCGATAGATATTTATTTCAATGAAATAATTTCTTCATAAAACTAATTGTTTTTGGCTAGGAATTTCTGTATTGTAATAATTTAGGAAAAAAGATTACTTGTCCTAACCAAAAGCAGCAATTCTGCCTATTACAATACTGAGAATTGATCGAGGGCATGCCTTAACCCCAGGGAGATGAGCACTGTTTAACTGAAGCCAATAAGTCCTCGTTAGTATAGTGGTCAGTATCCCCGACTGTCACGCGGGAGACCGGGGTTCAATTCCCCGACGGGGAGGAGATTCCTTTTATTCACACAATTAAATAAAATGATGTACTTTCTAACATTGTAAAATATATCTGTCATTATCCTTGCCTATTCCGATTGAGAAAAAAGGTTGAATTCACTGATGGCCAAAATGCTTACTGATGTGTTAACTGAAATTCAGAATATGCTCTGAATATTTCAGCATGCACAGGCGTACCATCAAAACCAATTTACGTCTACAATCTGTTGGAAAATGAGATGAAGCAGTGGTGAATCCTAGGCCGCTGTTCCACTCGATTGGCACGATTTACAAGTAGAATGACTGCTTTTGGTTAGTAGTGATCCCTGGTGGCTAATAGTTATAAGCTGCAAATGGTAAAGTGAGCTGATTATATATATATATGTATATAAATATATATATTGATGAATAGAAAGATAGCTAGATAGACAGATCGATAGATATTTATTTCAATGAAATAATTTCTTCATAAAACTAATTGTTTTTGGCTAGGAATTTCTGTATTGTAATAATTTAGGAAAAAAGATTACTTGTCCTAACCAAAAGCAGCAATTCTGCCTATTACAATACTGAGAATTGATCGAGGGCATGCCTTAACCCCAGGGAGATGAGCACTGTTTAACTGAAGCCAATAAGTCCTCGTTAGTATAGTGGTCAGTATCCCCGCCTGTCACGCGGGAGACCGGGGTTCAATTCCCCGACGGGGAGGAGATTCCTTTTATTCACACAATTAAATAAAATGATGTACTTTCTAACATTGTAAAATATATCTGTCATTATCCTTGCCTATTCCGATTGAGAAAAAAGGTTGAATTCACTGATGGCCAAAATGCTTACTGATGTGTTAACTGAAATTCAGAATATGCTCTGAATATTTCAGCATGCACAGGCGTACCATCAAAACCAATTTACGTCTACAATCTGTTGGAAAATGAGATGAAGCAGTGGTGAATCCTAGGCCGCTGTTCCACTCGATTGGCACGATTTACAAGTAGAATGACTGCTTTTGGTTAGTAGTGATCCCTGGTGGCTAATAGTTATAAGCTGCAAATGGTAAAGTGAGCTGATTATATATATATATATATATATAAATATATATATTGATGAATAGAAAGATAGCTAGATAGACAGATCGATAGATATTTATTTCAATGAAATAATTTCTTCATAAAACTAATTGTTTTTGGCTAGGAATTTCTGTATTGTAATAATTTAGGAAAAAAGATTACTTGTCCTAACCAAAAGCAGCAATTCTGCCTATTACAATACTGAGAATTGATCGAGGGCATGCCTTAACCCCAGGGAGATGAGCACTGTTTAACTGAAGCCAATAAGTCCTCGTTAGTATAGTGGTCAGTATCCCCGCCTGTCACGCGGGAGACCGGGGTTCAATTCCCCGACGGGGAGGAGATTCCTTTTATTCACACAATTAAATAAAATGATGTACTTTCTAACATTGTAAAATATATCTGTCATTATCCTTGCCTATTCCGATTGAGAAAAAAGGTTGAATTCACTGATGGCCAAAATGCTTACTGATGTGTTAACTGAAATTCAGAATATGCTCTGAATATTTCAGCATGCACAGGCGTACCATCAAAACCAATTTACGTCTACAATCTGTTGGAAAATGAGATGAAGCAGTGGTGAATCCTAGGCCGCTGTTCCACTCGATTGGCACGATTTACAAGTAGAATGACTGCTTTTGGTTAGTAGTGACCCCTGGTGGCTAATAGTTATAAGCTGCAAATGGTAAAGTGAGCTGATTATATATATATATATATTGATGAATAGAAAGATAGCTAGATAGACAGATCGATAGATATTTATTTCAATGAAATAATTTCTTCATAAAACTAATTGTTTTTGGCTAGGAATTTCTGTATTGTAATAATTTAGGAAAAAAGATTACTTGTCCTAACCAAAAGCAGCAATTCTGCCTATTACAATACTGAGAATTGATCGAGGGCATGCCTTAACCCCAGGGAGGTGAGCACTGTTTAACTGAAGCCAATAAGTCCTCGTTAGTATAGTGGTCAGTATCCCCGCCTGTCACGCGGGAGACCGGGGTTCAATTCCCCGACGGGGAGGCGATTCCTTTTATTCACACAATTAAATAAAATGATGTACTTTCTAACATTGTAAAATATATCTGTCATTATCCTTGCCTATTCCGATTGAGAAAAAAGGTTGAATTCACTGATGGCCAAAATGCTTACTGATGTGTTAACTGAAATTCAGAATATGCTCTGAATATTTCAGCATGCACAGGCGTACCATCAAAACCAATTTACGTCTACAATCTGTTGGAAAATGAGATGAAGCAGTGGTGAATCCTAGGCCGCTGTTCCACTCGATTTGCACGATTTACAAGTAGAATGACTGCTTTTGGTTAGTAGTGACCCCTGGTGGCTAATAGTTATAAGCTGCAAATGGTAAAGTGAGCTGATTATATATATATATATATATATATATATATATATATATATTGATGAATAGAAAGATAGCTAGATAGACAGATCGATAGATATTTATTTCAATGAAATAATTTCTTCATAAAACTAATTGTTTTTGGCTAGGAATTTCTGTATTGTAATAATTTAGGAAAAAAGATTACTTGTCCTAACCAAAAGCAGCAATTCTGCCTATTACAATACTGAGAATTGATCGAGGGCATGCCTTAACCCCAGGGAGGTGAGCACTGTTTAACTGAAGCCAATAAGTCCTCGTTAGTATAGTGGTCAGTATCCCCGCCTGTCACGCGGGAGACCGGGGTTCAATTCCCCGACGGGGAGGCGATTCCTTTTATTCACACAATTAAATAAAATGATGTACTTTCTAACATTGTAAAATATATCTGTCATTATCCTTGCCTATTCCGATTGAGAAAAAAGGTTGAATTCACTGATGGCCAAAATGCTTACTGATGTGTTAACTGAAATTCAGAATATGCTCTGAATATTTCAGCATGCACAGGCGTACCATCAAAACCAATTTACGTCTACAATCTGTTGGAAAATGAGATGAAGCAGTGGTGAATCCTAGGCCGCTGTTCCACTCGATTTGCACGATTTACAAGTAGAATGACTGCTTTTGGTTAGTAGTGACCCCTGGTGGCTAATAGTTATAAGCTGCAAATGGTAAAGTGAGCTGATTATATATATATATATATATATATAAATATATATATTGATGAATAGAAAGATAGCTAGATAGACAGATCGATAGATATTTATTTCAATGAAATAATTTCTTCATAAAACTAATTGTTTTTGGCTAGGAATTTCTGTATTGTAATAATTTAGGAAAAAAGATTACTTGTCCTAACCAAAAGCAGCAATTCTGCCTATTACAATACTGAGAATTGATCGAGGGCATGCCTTAACCCCAGGGAGGTGAGCACTGTTTAACTGAAGCCAATAAGTCCTCGTTAGTATAGTGGTCAGTATCCCCGCCTGTCACGCGGGAGACCGGGGTTCAATTCCCCGACGGGGAGGAGATTCCTTTTATTCACACAATTAAATAAAATGATGTACTTTCTAACATTGTAAAATATATCTGTCATTATCCTTGCCTATTCCGATTGAGAAAAAAGGTTGAATTCACTGATGGCCAAAATGCTTACTGATGTGTTAACTGAAATTCAGAATATGCTCTGAATATTTCAGCATGCACAGGCGTACCATCAAAACCAATTTACGTCTACAATCTGTTGGAAAATGAGATGAAGCAGTGGTGAATCCTAGGCCGCTGTTCCACTCAATTGGCACGATTTACAAGTAGAATGACTGCTTTTGGTTAGGAGTGACCCCTGGTGGCTAATAGTTATAAGCTGCAAATGGTAAAGTGAGCTGATTATATATATATATATATATATATAAATATATATATTGATGAATAGAAAGATAGCTAGATAGACAGATCGATAGATATTTATTTCAATGAAATAATTTCTTCATAAAACTAATTGTTTTTGGCTAGGAATTTCTGTATTGTAATAATTTAGGAAAAAAGATTACTTGTCCTAACCAAAAGCAGCAATTCTGCCTATTACAATACTGAGAATTGATCGAGGGCATGCCTTAACCCCAGGGAGGTGAGCACTGTTTAACTGAAGCCAATAAGTCCTCGTTAGTATAGTGGTCAGTATCCCCGCCTGTCACGCGGGAGACCGGGGTTCAATTCCCCGACGGGGAGGAGATTCCTTTTATTCACACAATTAAATAAAATGATGTACTTTCTAACATTGTAAAATATATCTGTCATTATCCTTGCCTATTCCGATTGAGAAAAAAGGTTGAATTCACTGATGGCCAAAATGCTTACTGATGTGTTAACTGAAATTCAGAATATGCTCTGAATATTTCAGCATGCACAGGCGTACCATCAAAACCAATTTACGTCTACAATCTGTTGGAAAATGAGATGAAGCAGTGGTGAATCCTAGGCCGCTGTTCCACTCAATTGGCACGATTTACAAGTAGAATGACTGCTTTTGGTTAGGAGTGACCCCTGGTGGCTAATAGTTATAAGCTGCAAATGGTAAAGTGAGCTGATTATATATATATATATATATATATATAAATATATATATTGATGAATAGAAAGATAGCTAGATAGACAGATCGATAGATATTTATTTCAATGAAATAATTCCTTCATAAAACTAATTGTTTTTGGCTAGGAATTTCTGTATTGTAATAATTTAGGAAAAAAGATTACTTGTCCTAACCAAAAGCAGCAATTCTGCCTATTACAATACTGAGAATTGATCGAGGGCATGCCTTAACCCCAGGGAGATGAGCACTGTTTAACTGAAGCCAATAAGTCCTCGTTAGTATAGTGGTCAGTATCCCCGCCTGTCACGCGGGAGACCGGGGTTCAATTCCCCGACGGGGAGGAGATTCCTTTTATTCACACAATTAAATAAAATGATGTACTTTCTAACATTGTAAAATATATCTGTCATTATCCTTGCCTATTCCGATTGAGAAAAAAGGTTGAATTCACTGATGGCCAAAATGCTTACTGATGTTTTAACTGAAATTCAGAATATGCTCTGAATATTTCAGCATGCACAGGCGTACCATCAAAACCAATTTACGTCTACAATCTGTTGGAAAATGAGATGAAGCAGTGGTGAATCCTAGGCCGCTGTTCCACTCGATTGGCACGATTTACAAGTAGAATGACTGCTTTTGGTTAGTAGTGACCCCTGGTGGCTAATAGTTATAAGCTGCAAATGGTAAAGTGAGCTGATTATATATATATATATATATATAAATATATATATTGATGAATAGAAAGATAGCTAGATAGACAGATCGATAGATATTTATTTCAATGAAATAATTTCTTCATAAAACTAATTGTTTTTGGCTAGGAATTTCTGTATTGTAATAATTTAGGAAAAAAGATTACTTGTCCTAACCAAAAGCAGCAATTCTGCCTATTACAATACTGAGAATTGATCGAGGGCATGCCTTAACCCCAGGGAGGTGAGCACTGTTTAACTGAAGCCAATAAGTCCTCGTTAGTATAGTGGTCAGTATCCCCGCCTGTCACGCGGGAGACCGGGGTTCAATTCCCCGACGGGGAGGAGATTCCTTTTATTCACACAATTAAATAAAATGATGTACTTTCTAACATTGTAAAATATATCTGTCATTATCCTTGCCTATTCCGATTGAGAAAAAAGGTTGAATTCACTGATGGCCAAAATGCTTACTGATGTGTTAACTGAAATTCAGAATATGCTCTGAATATTTCAGCATGCACAGGCGTACCATCAAAACCAATTTACGTCTACAATCTGTTGGAAAATGAGATGAAGCAGTCGTGAATCCTAGGCCGCTGTTCCACTCGATTGGCACGATTTACAAGTAGAATGACTGCTTTTGGTTAGTAGTGACCCCTGGTGGCTAATAGTTATAAGCTGCAAATGGTAAAGTGAGCTGATTATATATATATATATTTATATAAATATATATATTGATGAATAGAAAGATAGCTAGATAGACAGATCGATAGATATTTATTTCAATGAAATAATTTCTTCATAAAACTAATTGTTTTTGGCTAGGAATTTCTGTATTGTAATAATTTAGGAAAAAAGATTACTTGTCCTAACCAAAAGCAGCAATTCTGCCTATTACAATACTGAGAATTGATCGAGGGCATGCCTTAACCCCAGGGAGGTGAGCACTGTTTAACTGAAGCCAATAAGTCCTCGTTAGTATAGTGGTCAGTATCCCCGCCTGTCACGCGGGAGACCGGGGTTCAATTCCCCGACGGGGAGGAGATTCCTTTTATTCACACAATTAAATAAAATGATGTACTTTCTAACATTGTAAAATATATCTGTCATTATCCTTGCCTATTCCGATTGAGAAAAAAGGTTGAATTCACTGATGGCCAAAATGCTTACTGATGTGTTAACTGAAATTCAGAATATGCTCTGAATATTTCAGCATGCACAGGCGTACCATCAAAACCAATTTACGTCTACAATCTGTTGGAAAATGAGATGAAGCAGTGGTGAATCCTAGGCCGCTGTTCCACTCGATTGGCACGATTTACAAGTAGAATGACTGCTTTTGGTTAGTAGTGATCCCTGGTGGCTAATAGTTATAAGCTGCAAATGGTAAAGTGAGCTGATTATATATATATATATATATATAAATATATATATTGATGAATAGAAAGATAGCTAGATAGACAGATCGATAGATATTTATTTCAATGAAATAATTTCTTCATAAAACTAATTGTTTTTGGCTAGGAATTTCTGTATTGTAATAATTTAGGAAAAAAGATTACTTGTCCTAACCAAAAGCAGCAATTCTGCCTATTACAATACTGAGAATTGATCGAGGGCATGCCTTAACCCCAGGGAGATGAGCACTGTTTAACTGAAGCCAATAAGTCCTCGTTAGTATAGTGGTCAGTATCCCCGACTGTCACGCGGGAGACCGGGGTTCAATTCCCCGACGGGGAGGAGATTCCTTTTATTCACACAATTAAATAAAATGATGTACTTTCTAACATTGTAAAATATATCTGTCATTATCCTTGCCTATTCCGATTGAGAAAAAAGGTTGAATTCACTGATGGCCAAAATGCTTACTGATGTGTTAACTGAAATTCAGAATATGCTCTGAATATTTCAGCATGCACAGGCGTACCATCAAAACCAATTTACGTCTACAATCTGTTGGAAAATGAGATGAAGCAGTGGTGAATCCTAGGCCGCTGTTCCACTCGATTGGCACGATTTACAAGTAGAATGACTGCTTTTGGTTAGTAGTGATCCCTGGTGGCTAATAGTTATAAGCTGCAAATGGTAAAGTGAGCTGATTATATATATATATGTATATAAATATATATATTGATGAATAGAAAGATAGCTAGATAGACAGATCGATAGATATTTATTTCAATGAAATAATTTCTTCATAAAACTAATTGTTTTTGGCTAGGAATTTCTGTATTGTAATAATTTAGGAAAAAAGATTACTTGTCCTAACCAAAAGCAGCAATTCTGCCTATTACAATACTGAGAATTGATCGAGGGCATGCCTTAACCCCAGGGAGATGAGCACTGTTTAACTGAAGCCAATAAGTCCTCGTTAGTATAGTGGTCAGTATCCCCGCCTGTCACGCGGGAGACCGGGGTTCAATTCCCCGACGGGGAGGAGATTCCTTTTATTCACACAATTAAATAAAATGATGTACTTTCTAACATTGTAAAATATATCTGTCATTATCCTTGCCTATTCCGATTGAGAAAAAAGGTTGAATTCACTGATGGCCAAAATGCTTACTGATGTGTTAACTGAAATTCAGAATATGCTCTGAATATTTCAGCATGCACAGGCGTACCATCAAAACCAATTTACGTCTACAATCTGTTGGAAAATGAGATGAAGCAGTGGTGAATCCTAGGCCGCTGTTCCACTCGATTGGCACGATTTACAAGTAGAATGACTGCTTTTGGTTAGTAGTGATCCCTGGTGGCTAATAGTTATAAGCTGCAAATGGTAAAGTGAGCTGATTATATATATATATATATATATAAATATATATATTGATGAATAGAAAGATAGCTAGATAGACAGATCGATAGATATTTATTTCAATGAAATAATTTCTTCATAAAACTAATTGTTTTTGGCTAGGAATTTCTGTATTGTAATAATTTAGGAAAAAAGATTACTTGTCCTAACCAAAAGCAGCAATTCTGCCTATTACAATACTGAGAATTGATCGAGGGCATGCCTTAACCCCAGGGAGATGAGCACTGTTTAACTGAAGCCAATAAGTCCTCGTTAGTATAGTGGTCAGTATCCCCGCCTGTCACGCGGGAGACCGGGGTTCAATTCCCCGACGGGGAGGAGATTCCTTTTATTCACACAATTAAATAAAATGATGTACTTTCTAACATTGTAAAATATATCTGTCATTATCCTTGCCTATTCCGATTGAGAAAAAAGGTTGAATTCACTGATGGCCAAAATGCTTACTGATGTGTTAACTGAAATTCAGAATATGCTCTGAATATTTCAGCATGCACAGGCGTACCATCAAAACCAATTTACGTCTACAATCTGTTGGAAAATGAGATGAAGCAGTGGTGAATCCTAGGCCGCTGTTCCACTCGATTGGCACGATTTACAAGTAGAATGACTGCTTTTGGTTAGTAGTGACCCCTGGTGGCTAATAGTTATAAGCTGCAAATGGTAAAGTGAGCTGATTATATATATATATATATTGATGAATAGAAAGATAGCTAGATAGACAGATCGATAGATATTTATTTCAATGAAATAATTTCTTCATAAAACTAATTGTTTTTGGCTAGGAATTTCTGTATTGTAATAATTTAGGAAAAAAGATTACTTGTCCTAACCAAAAGCAGCAATTCTGCCTATTACAATACTGAGAATTGATCGAGGGCATGCCTTAACCCCAGGGAGGTGAGCACTGTTTAACTGAAGCCAATAAGTCCTCGTTAGTATAGTGGTCAGTATCCCCGCCTGTCACGCGGGAGACCGGGGTTCAATTCCCCGACGGGGAGGCGATTCCTTTTATTCACACAATTAAATAAAATGATGTACTTTCTAACATTGTAAAATATATCTGTCATTATCCTTGCCTATTCCGATTGAGAAAAAAGGTTGAATTCACTGATGGCCAAAATGCTTACTGATGTGTTAACTGAAATTCAGAATATGCTCTGAATATTTCAGCATGCACAGGCGTACCATCAAAACCAATTTACGTCTACAATCTGTTGGAAAATGAGATGAAGCAGTGGTGAATCCTAGGCCGCTGTTCCACTCGATTTGCACGATTTACAAGTAGAATGACTGCTTTTGGTTAGTAGTGACCCCTGGTGGCTAATAGTTATAAGCTGCAAATGGTAAAGTGAGCTGATTATATATATATATATATATATATATATATATATATTGATGAATAGAAAGATAGCTAGATAGACAGATCGATAGATATTTATTTCAATGAAATAATTTCTTCATAAAACTAATTGTTTTTGGCTAGGAATTTCTGTATTGTAATAATTTAGGAAAAAAGATTACTTGTCCTAACCAAAAGCAGCAATTCTGCCTATTACAATACTGAGAATTGATCGAGGGCATGCCTTAACCCCAGGGAGGTGAGCACTGTTTAACTGAAGCCAATAAGTCCTCGTTAGTATAGTGGTCAGTATCCCCGCCTGTCACGCGGGAGACCGGGGTTCAATTCCCCGACGGGGAGGCGATTCC
This sequence comes from Lissotriton vulgaris, assembly GCF_964263255.1. NCBI lineage: Eukaryota > Metazoa > Chordata > Amphibia > Caudata > Salamandridae > Lissotriton > Lissotriton vulgaris. The sequence continues at coordinate 231,142,846 of NC_141685.1, forward strand.
TTTTATTCACACAATTAAATAAAATGATGTACTTTCTAACATTGTAAAATATATCTGTCATTATCCTTGCCTATTCCGATTGAGAAAAAAGGTTGAATTCACTGATGGCCAAAATGCTTACTGATGTGTTAACTGAAATTCAGAATATGCTCTGAATATTTCAGCATGCACAGGCGTACCATCAAAACCAATTTACGTCTACAATCTGTTGGAAAATGAGATGAAGCAGTGGTGAATCCTAGGCCGCTGTTCCACTCGATTTGCACGATTTACAAGTAGAATGACTGCTTTTGGTTAGTAGTGACCCCTGGTGGCTAATAGTTATAAGCTGCAAATGGTAAAGTGAGCTGATTATATATATATATATATATATATAAATATATATATTGATGAATAGAAAGATAGCTAGATAGACAGATCGATAGATATTTATTTCAATGAAATAATTTCTTCATAAAACTAATTGTTTTTGGCTAGGAATTTCTGTATTGTAATAATTTAGGAAAAAAGATTACTTGTCCTAACCAAAAGCAGCAATTCTGCCTATTACAATACTGAGAATTGATCGAGGGCATGCCTTAACCCCAGGGAGGTGAGCACTGTTTAACTGAAGCCAATAAGTCCTCGTTAGTATAGTGGTCAGTATCCCCGCCTGTCACGCGGGAGACCGGGGTTCAATTTCCCGACGGGGAGGAGATTCCTTTTATTCACACAATTAAATAAAATGATGTACTTTCTAACATTGTAAAATATATCTGTCATTATCCTTGCCTATTCCGATTGAGAAAAAAGGTTGAATTCACTGATGGCCAAAATGCTTACTGATGTGTTAACTGAAATTCAGAATATGCTCTGAATATTTCAGCATGCACAGGCGTACCATCAAAACCAATTTACGTCTACAATCTGTTGGAAAATGAGATGAAGCAGTGGTGAATCCTAGGCCGCTGTTCCACTCAATTGGCACGATTTACAAGTAGAATGACTGCTTTTGGTTAGGAGTGACCCCTGGTGGCTAATAGTTATAAGCTGCAAATGGTAAAGTGAGCTGATTATATATATATATATATATATATATAAATATATATATTGATGAATAGAAAGATAGCTAGATAGACAGATCGATAGATATTTATTTCAATGAAATAATTTCTTCATAAAACTAATTGTTTTTGGCTAGGAATTTCTGTATTGTAATAATTTAGGAAAAAAGATTACTTGTCCTAACCAAAAGCAGCAATTCTGCCTATTACAATACTGAGAATTGATCGAGGGCATGCCTTAACCCCAGGGAGATGAGCACTGTTTAACTGAAGCCAATAAGTCCTCGTTAGTATAGTGGTCAGTATCCCCGCCTGTCACGCGGGAGACCGGGGTTCAATTCCCCGACGGGGAGGAGATTCCTTTTATTCACACAATTAAATAAAATGATGTACTTTCTAACATTGTAAAATATATCTGTCATTATCCTTGCCTATTCCGATTGAGAAAAAAGGTTGAATTCACTGATGGCCAAAATGCTTACTGATGTGTTAACTGAAATTCAGAATATGCTCTGAATATTTCAGCATGCACAGGCGTACCATCAAAACCAATTTACGTCTACAATCTGTTGGAAAATGAGATGAAGCAGTGGTGAATCCTAGGCCGCTGTTCCACTCGATTGGCACGATTTACAAGTAGAATGACTGCTTTTGGTTAGTAGTGACCCCTGGTGGCTAATAGTTATAAGCTGCAAATGGTAAAGTGAGCTGATTATATATATATATATATATATAAATATATATATTGATGAATAGAAAGATAGCTAGATAGACAGATCGATAGATATTTATTTCAATGAAATAATTTCTTCATAAAACTAATTGTTTTTGGCTAGGAATTTCTGTATTGTAATAATTTAGGAAAAAAGATTACTTGTCCTAACCAAAAGCAGCAATTCTGCCTATTACAATACTGAGAATTGATCGAGGGCATGCCTTAACCCCAGGGAGGTGAGCACTGTTTAACTGAAGCCAATAAGTCCTCGTTAGTATAGTGGTCAGTATCCCCGCCTGTCACGCGGGAGACCGGGGTTCAATTCCCCGACGGGGAGGAGATTCCTTTTATTCACACAATTAAATAAAATGATGTACTTTCTAACATTGTAAAATATATCTGTCATTATCCTTGCCTATTCCGATTGAGAAAAAAGGTTGAATTCACTGATGGCCAAAATGCTTACTGATGTGTTAACTGAAATTCAGAATATGCTCTGAATATTTCAGCATGCACAGGCGTACCATCAAAACCAATTTACGTCTACAATCTGTTGGAAAATGAGATGAAGCAGTGGTGAATCCTAGGCCGCTGTTCCACTCGATTGGCACGATTTACAAGTAGAATGACTGCTTTTGGTTAGTAGTGACCCCTGGTGGCTAATAGTTATAAGCTGCAAATGGTAAAGTGAGCTGATTATATATATATATATTTATATAAATATATATATTGATGAATAGAAAGATAGCTAGATAGACAGATCGATAGATATTTATTTCAATGAAATAATTTCTTCATAAAACTAATTGTTTTTGGCTAGGAATTTCTGTATTGTAATAATTTAGGAAAAAAGATTACTTGTCCTAACCAAAAGCAGCAATTCTGCCTATTACAATACTGAGAATTGATCGAGGGCATGCCTTAACCCCAGGGAGGTGAGCACTGTTTAACTGAAGCCAATAAGTCCTCGTTAGTATAGTGGTCAGTATCCCCGCCTGTCACGCGGGAGACCGGGGTTCAATTCCCCGACGGGGAGGAGATTCCTTTTATTCACACAATTAAATAAAATGATGTACTTTCTAACATTGTAAAATATATCTGTCATTATCCTTGCCTATTCCGATTGAGAAAAAAGGTTGAATTCACTGATGGCCAAAATGCTTACTGATGTGTTAACTGAAATTCAGAATATGCTCTGAATATTTCAGCATGCACAGGCGTACCATCAAAACCAATTTACGTCTACAATCTGTTGGAAAATGAGATGAAGCAGTGGTGAATCCTAGGCCGCTGTTCCACTCAATTGGCACGATTTACAAGTAGAATGACTGCTTTTGGTTAGGAGTGACCCCTGGTGGCTAATAGTTATAAGCTGCAAATGGTAAAGTGAGCTGATTATATATATATATATATATATATATATAAATATATATATTGATGAATAGAAAGATAGCTAGATAGACAGATCGATAGATATTTATTTCAATGAAATAATTTCTTCATAAAACTAATTGTTTTTGGCTAGGAATTTCTGTATTGTAATAATTTAGGAAAAAAGATTACTTGTCCTAACCAAAAGCAGCAATTCTGCCTATTACAATACTGAGAATTGATCGAGGGCATGCCTTAACCCCAGGGAGATGAGCACTGTTTAACTGAAGCCAATAAGTCCTCGTTAGTATAGTGGTCAGTATCCCCGCCTGTCACGCGGGAGACCGGGGTTCAATTCCCCGACGGGGAGGAGATTCCTTTTATTCACACAATTAAATAAAATGATGTACTTTCTAACATTGTAAAATATATCTGTCATTATCCTTGCCTATTCCGATTGAGAAAAAAGGTTGAATTCACTGATGGCCAAAATGCTTACTGATGTGTTAACTGAAATTCAGAATATGCTCTGAATATTTCAGCATGCACAGGCGTACCATCAAAACCAATTTACGTCTACAATCTGTTGGAAAATGAGATGAAGCAGTGGTGAATCCTAGGCCGCTGTTCCACTCGATTGGCACGATTTACAAGTAGAATGACTGCTTTTGGTTAGTAGTGACCCCTGGTGGCTAATAGTTATAAGCTGCAAATGGTAAAGTGAGCTGATTATATATATATATATATATAAATATATATATTGATGAATAGAAAGATAGCTAGATAGACAGATCGATAGATATTTATTTCAATGAAATAATTTCTTCATAAAACTAATTGTTTTTGGCTAGGAATTTCTGTATTGTAATAATTTAGGAAAAAAGATTACTTGTCCTAACCAAAAGCAGCAATTCTGCCTATTACAATACTGAGAATTGATCGAGGGCATGCCTTAACCCCAGGGAGATGAGCACTGTTTAACTGAAGCCAATAAGTCCTCGTTAGTATAGTGGTCAGTATCCCCGCCTGTCACGCGGGAGACCGGGGTTCAATTCCCCGACGGGGAGGAGATTCCTTTTATTCACACAATTAAATAAAATGATGTACTTTCTAACATTGTAAAATATATCTGTCATTATCCTTGCCTATTCCGATTGAGAAAAAAGGTTGAATTCACTGATGGCCAAAATGCTTACTGATGTGTTAACTGAAATTCAGAATATGCTCTGAATATTTCAGCATGCACAGGCGTACCATCAAAACCAATTTACGTCTACAATCTGTTGGAAAATGAGATGAAGCAGTGGTGAATCCTAGGCCGCTGTTCCACTCGATTGGCACGATTTACAAGTAGAATGACTGCTTTTGGTTAGTAGTGACCCCTGGTGGCTAATAGTTATAAGCTGCAAATGGTAAAGTGAGCTGATTATATATATATATATATATATAAATATATATATTGATGAATAGAAAGATAGCTAGATAGACAGATCGATAGATATTTATTTCAATGAAATAATTTCTTCATAAAACTAATTGTTTTTGGCTAGGAATTTCTGTATTGTAATAATTTAGGAAAAAAGATTACTTGTCCTAACCAAAAGCAGCAATTCTGCCTATTACAATACTGAGAATTGATCGAGGGCATGCCTTAACCCCAGGGAGGTGAGCACTGTTTAACTGAAGCCAATAAGTCCTCGTTAGTATAGTGGTCAGTATCCCCGCCTGTCACGCGGGAGACCGGGGTTCAATTCCCCGACGGGGAGGAGATTCCTTTTATTCACACAATTAAATAAAATGATGTACTTTCTAACATTGTAAAATATATCTGTCATTATCCTTGCCTATTCCGATTGAGAAAAAAGGTTGAATTCACTGATGGCCAAAATGCTTACTGATGTGTTAACTGAAATTCAGAATATGCTCTGAATATTTCAGCATGCACAGGCGTACCATCAAAACCAATTTACGTCTACAATCTGTTGGAAAATGAGATGAAGCAGTGGTGAATCCTAGGCCGCTGTTCCACTCGATTGGCACGATTTACAAGTAGAATGACTGCTTTTGGTTAGTAGTGACCCCTGGTGGCTAATAGTTATAAGCTGCAAATGGTAAAGTGAGCTGATTATATATATATATATTTATATAAATATATATATTGATGAATAGAAAGATAGCTAGATAGACAGATCGATAGATATTTATTTCAATGAAATAATTTCTTCATAAAACTAATTGTTTTTGGCTAGGAATTTCTGTATTGTAATAATTTAGGAAAAAAGATTACTTGTCCTAACCAAAAGCAGCAATTCTGCCTATTACAATACTGAGAATTGATCGAGGGCATGCCTTAACCCCAGGGAGGTGAGCACTGTTTAACTGAAGCCAATAAGTCCTCGTTAGTATAGTGGTCAGTATCCCCGCCTGTCACGCGGGAGACCGGGGTTCAATTCCCCGACGGGGAGGAGATTCCTTTTATTCACACAATTAAATAAAATGATGTACTTTCTAACATTGTAAAATATATCTGTCATTATCCTTGCCTATTCCGATTGAGAAAAAAGGTTGAATTCACTGATGGCCAAAATGCTTACTGATGTGTTAACTGAAATTCAGAATATGCTCTGAATATTTCAGCATGCACAGGCGTACCATCAAAACCAATTTACGTCTACAATCTGTTGGAAAATGAGATGAAGCAGTGGTGAATCCTAGGCCGCTGTTCCACTCAATTGGCACGATTTACAAGTAGAATGACTGCTTTTGGTTAGGAGTGACCCCTGGTGGCTAATAGTTATAAGCTGCAAATGGTAAAGTGAGCTGATTATATATATATATATATATATATATATAAATATATATATTGATGAATAGAAAGATAGCTAGATAGACAGATCGATAGATATTTATTTCAATGAAATAATTTCTTCATAAAACTAATTGTTTTTGGCTAGGAATTTCTGTATTGTAATAATTTAGGAAAAAAGATTACTTGTCCTAACCAAAAGCAGCAATTCTGCCTATTACAATACTGAGAATTGATCGAGGGCATGCCTTAACCCCAGGGAGATGAGCACTGTTTAACTGAAGCCAATAAGTCCTCGTTAGTATAGTGGTCAGTATCCCCGCCTGTCACGCGGGAGACCGGGGTTCAATTCCCCGACGGGGAGGAGATTCCTTTTATTCACACAATTAAATAAAATGATGTACTTTCTAACATTGTAAAATATATCTGTCATTATCCTTGCCTATTCCGATTGAGAAAAAAGGTTGAATTCACTGATGGCCAAAATGCTTACTGATGTGTTAACTGAAATTCAGAATATGCTCTGAATATTTCAGCATGCACAGGCGTACCATCAAAACCAATTTACGTCTACAATCTGTTGGAAAATGAGATGAAGCAGTGGTGAATCCTAGGCCGCTGTTCCACTCGATTGGCACGATTTACAAGTAGAATGACTGCTTTTGGTTAGTAGTGACCCCTGGTGGCTAATAGTTATAAGCTGCAAATGGTAAAGTGAGCTGATTATATATATATATATTTATATAAATATATATATTGATGAATAGAAAGATAGCTAGATAGACAGATCGATAGATATTTATTTCAATGAAATAATTTCTTCATAAAACTAATTGTTTTTGGCTAGGAATTTCTGTATTGTAATAATTTAGGAAAAAAGATTACTTGTCCTAACCAAAAGCAGCAATTCTGCCTATTACAATACTGAGAATTGATCGAGGGCATGCCTTAACCCCAGGGAGGTGAGCACTGTTTAACTGAAGCCAATAAGTCCTCGTTAGTATAGTGGTCAGTATCCCCGCCTGTCACGCGGGAGACCGGGGTTCAATTCCCCGACGGGGAGGAGATTCCTTTTATTCACACAATTAAATAAAATGATGTACTTTCTAACATTGTAAAATATATCTGTCATTATCCTTGCCTATTCCGATTGAGAAAAAAGGTTGAATTCACTGATGGCCAAAATGCTTACTGATGTGTTAACTGAAATTCAGAATATGCTCTGAATATTTCAGCATGCACAGGCGTACCATCAAAACCAATTTACGTCTACAATCTGTTGGAAAATGAGATGAAGCAGTGGTGAATCCTAGGCCGCTGTTCCACTCAATTGGCACGATTTACAAGTAGAATGACTGCTTTTGGTTAGGAGTGACCCCTGGTGGCTAATAGTTATAAGCTGCAAATGGTAAAGTGAGCTGATTATATATATATATATATATATATATATATATATAATATATATATTGATGAATAGAAAGATAGCTAGATAGACAGATCGATAGATATTTATTTCAATGAAATAATTTCTTCATAAAACTAATTGTTTTTGGCTAGGAATTTCTGTATTGTAATAATTTAGGAAAAAAGATTACTTGTCCTAACCAAAAGCAGCAATTCTGCCTATTACAATACTGAGAATTGATCGAGGGCATGCCTTAACCCCAGGGAGGTGAGCACTGTTTAACTGAAGCCAATAAGTCCTCGTTAGTATAGTGGTCAGTATCCCCGCCTGTCACGCGGGAGACCGGGGTTCAATTCCCCGACGGGGAGGAGATTCCTTTTATTCACACAATTAAATAAAATGATGTACTTTCTAACATTGTAAAATATATCTGTCATTATCCTTGCCTATTCCGATTGAGAAAAAAGGTTGAATTCACTGATGGCCAAAATGCTTACTGATGTGTTAACTGAAATTCAGAATATGCTCTGAATATTTCAGCATGCACAGGCGTACCATCAAAACCAATTTACGTCTACAATCTGTTGGAAAATGAGATGAAGCAGTGGTGAATCCTAGGCCGCTGTTCCACTCGATTGGCACGATTTACAAGTAGAATGACTGCTTTTGGTTAGTAGTGACCCCTGGTGGCTAATAGTTATAAGCTGCAAATGGTAAAGTGAGCTGATTATATATATATATATATATAAATATATATATTGATGAATAGAAAGATAGCTAGATAGACAGATCGATAGATATTTATTTCAATGAAATAATTTCTTCATAAAACTAATTGTTTTTGGCTAGGAATTTCTGTATTGTAATAATTTAGGAAAAAAGATTACTTGTCCTAACCAAAAGCAGCAATTCTGCCTATTACAATACTGAGAATTGATCGAGGGCATGCCTTAACCCCAGGGAGGTGAGCACTGTTTAACTGAAGCCAATAAGTCCTCGTTAGTATAGTGGTCAGTATCCCCGCCTGTCACGCGGGAGACCGGGGTTCAATTCCCCGACGGGGAGGAGATTCCTTTTATTCACACAATTAAATAAAATGATGTACTTTCTAACATTGTAAAATATATCTGTCATTATCCTTGCCTATTCCGATTGAGAAAAAAGGTTGAATTCACTGATGGCCAAAATGCTTACTGATGTGTTAACTGAAATTCAGAATATGCTCTGAATATTTCAGCATGCACAGGCGTACCATCAAAACCAATTTACGTCTACAATCTGTTGGAAAATGAGATGAAGCAGTGGTGAATCCTAGGCCGCTGTTCCACTCGATTGGCACGATTTACAAGTAGAATGACTGCTTTTGGTTAGTAATGACCCCTGGTGGCTAATAGTTATAAGCTGCAAATGGTAAAGTGAGCTGATTATATATATATATATTTATATAAATATATATATTGATGAATAGAAAGATAGCTAGATAGACAGATCGATAGATATTTATTTCAATGAAATAATTTCTTCATAAAACTAATTGTTTTTGGCTAGGAATTTCTGTATTGTAATAATTTAGGAAAAAAGATTACTTGTCCTAACCAAAAGCAGCAATTCTGCCTATTACAATACTGAGAATTGATCGAGGGCATGCCTTAACCCCAGGGAGATGAGCACTGTTTAAGTGAAGCCAATAAGTCCTCGTTAGTATAGTGGTCAGTATCCCCGCCTGTCACGCGGGAGACCGGGGTTCAATTCCTCGACCGGGAGGAGATTCCTTTTATTCACACAATTAAATAAAATGATGTACTTTCTAACATTTTAAAATATATCTGTCATTATCCTTGCCTATTCCGATTGAGAAAAAAGGTTGAATTCACTGATGGCCAAAATGCTTACTGATGTGTTAACTGAAATTCAGAATATGCTCTGAATATTTCAGCATGCACAGGTGTACCATCAAAACCAATTTACGTCTACAATCTGTTGGAAAATGAGATGAAGCAGTGGTGAATCCTAGGCCGCTGTTCCACTCGATTGGCACGATTTACAAGTAGAATGACTGCTTTTGGTTAGTAGTGACCCCTGGTGGCTAATAGTTATAAGCTGCAAATGGTAAAGTGAGCTGATTATATATATATATATTTATATAAATATATATATTGATGAATAGAAAGATAGCTAGATAGACAGATCGATAGATATTTATTTCAATGAAATAATTTCTTCATAAAACTAATTGTTTTTGGCTAGGAATTTCTGTATTGTAATAATTTAGGAAAAAAGATTACTTGTCCTGACCAAAAGCAGCAATTCTGCCTATTACAATACTGAGAATTGATCGAGGGCATGCCTTAACCCCAGGGAGATGAGCACTGTTTAACTGAAGCCAAAAAGTCCTCGTTAGTATAGTGGTCAGTATCCCCGCCTGTCACGCGGGAGACCGGGGTTCAATTCCCCGACGGTGAGGAGATTCCTTTTATTCACACAATTAAATAAAATGATGTACTTTCTAACATTGTAAAATATATCTGTCATTATCCTTGCCTATTCCGATTGAGAAAAAAGGTTGAATTCACTGATGGCCAAAATGCTTACTGATGTGTTAACTGAAATTCAGAATATGCTCTGAATATTTCAGCATGCACAGGCGTACCATCAAAACCAATTTACGTCTACAATCTGTTGGAAAATGAGATGAAGCAGTGGTGAATCCTAGGCCGCTGTTCCACTCGATTGGCACGATTTACAAGTAGAATGACTGCTTTTGGTTAGTAGTGATCCCTGGTGGCTAATAGTTATAAGCTGCAAATGGTAAAGTGAGCTGATTATATATATATATATATATAAATATATATATTGATGAATAGAAAGATAGCTAGATAGACAGATCGATAGATATTTATTTCAATGAAATAATTTCTTCATAAAACTAATTGTTTTTGGCTAGGAATTTCTGTATTGTAATAATTTAGGAAAAAAGATTACTTGTCCTAACCAAAAGCAGCAATTCTGCCTATTACAATACTGAGAATTGATCGAGGGCATGCCTTAACCCCAGGGAGATGAGCACTGTTTAACTGAAGCCAATAAGTCCTCGTTAGTATAGTGGTCAGTATCCCCGACTGTCACGCGGGAGACCGGGGTTCAATTCCCCGACGGGGAGGAGATTCCTTTTATTCACACAATTAAATAAAATGATGTACTTTCTAACATTGTAAAATATATCTGTCATTATCCTTGCCTATTCCGATTGAGAAAAAAGGTTGAATTCACTGATGGCCAAAATGCTTACTGATGTGTTAACTGAAATTCAGAATATGCTCTGAATATTTCAGCATGCACAGGCGTACCATCAAAACCAATTTACGTCTACAATCTGTTGGAAAATGAGATGAAGCAGTGGTGAATCCTAGGCCGCTGTTCCACTCGATTGGCACGATTTACAAGTAGAATGACTGCTTTTGGTTAGTAGTGATCCCTGGTGGCTAATAGTTATAAGCTGCAAATGGTAAAGTGAGCTGATTATATATATATATGTATATAAATATATATATTGATGAATAGAAAGATAGCTAGATAGACAGATCGATAGATATTTATTTCAATGAAATAATTTCTTCATAAAACTAATTGTTTTTGGCTAGGAATTTCTGTATTGTAATAATTTAGGAAAAAAGATTACTTGTCCTAACCAAAAGCAGCAATTCTGCCTATTACAATACTGAGAATTGATCGAGGGCATGCCTTAACCCCAGGGAGATGAGCACTGTTTAACTGAAGCCAATAAGTCCTCGTTAGTATAGTGGTCAGTATCCCCGCCTGTCACGCGGGAGACCGGGGTTCAATTCCCCGACGGGGAGGAGATTCCTTTTATTCACACAATTAAATAAAATGATGTACTTTCTAACATTGTAAAATATATCTGTCATTATCCTTGCCTATTCCGATTGAGAAAAAAGGTTGAATTCACTGATGGCCAAAATGCTTACTGATGTGTTAACTGAAATTCAGAATATGCTCTGAATATTTCAGCATGCACAGGCGTACCATCAAAACCAATTTACGTCTACAATCTGTTGGAAAATGAGATGAAGCAGTGGTGAATCCTAGGCCGCTGTTCCACTCGATTGGCACGATTTACAAGTAGAATGACTGCTTTTGGTTAGTAGTGATCCCTGGTGGCTAATAGTTATAAGCTGCAAATGGTAAAGTGAGCTGATTATATATATATATGTATATAAATATATATATTGATGAATAGAAAGATAGCTAGATAGACAGATCGATAGATATTTATTTCAATGAAATAATTTCTTCATAAAACTAATTGTTTTTGGCTAGGAATTTCTGTATTGTAATAATTTAGGAAAAAAGATTACTTGTCCTAACCAAAAGCAGCAATTCTGCCTATTACAATACTGAGAATTGATCGAGGGCATGCCTTAACCCCAGGGAGATGAGCACTGTTTAACTGAAGCCAATAAGTCCTCGTTAGTATAGTGGTCAGTATCCCCGCCTGTCACGCGGGAGACCGGGGTTCAGTTCCCCGACGGGGAGGAGATTCCTTTTATTCACACAATTAAATAAAATGATGTACTTTCTAACATTGTAAAATATATCTGTCATTATCCTTGCCTATTCCGATTGAGAAAAAAGGTTGAATTCACTGATGGCCAAAATGCTTACTGATGTGTTAACTGAAATTCAGAATATGCTCTGAATATTTCAGCATGCACAGGCGTACCATCAAAACCAATTTACGTCTACAATCTGTTGGAAAATGAGATGAAGCAGTGGTGAATCCTAGGCCGCTGTTCCACTCGATTGGCACGATTTACAAGTAGAATGACTGCTTTTGGTTAGTAGTGACCCCTGGTGGCTAATAGTTATAAGCTGCAAATGGTAAAGTGAGCTGATTATATATATATATAAATATATATATTGATGAATAGAAAGATAGCTAGATAGACAGATCGATAGATATTTATTTCAATGAAATAATTTCTTCATAAAACTAATTGTTTTTGGCTAGGAATTTCTGTATTGTAATAATTTAGGAAAAAAGATTACTTGTCCTAACCAAAAGCAGCAATTCTGCCTATTACAATACTGAGAATTGATCGAGGGCATGCCTTAACCCCAGGGAGATGAGCACTGTTTAACTGAAGCCAATAAGTCCTCGTTAGTATAGTGGTCAGTATCCCCGCCTGTCACGCGGGAGACCGGGGTTCAATTCCCCGACGGGGAGGAGATTCCTTTTATTCACACAATTAAATAAAATGATGTACTTTCTAACATTGTAAAATATATCTGTCATTATCCTTGCCTATTCCGATTGAGAAAAAAGGTTGAATTCACTGATGGCCAAAATGCTTACTGATGTGTTAACTGAAATTCAGAATATGCTCTGAATATTTCAGCATGCACAGGCGTACCATCAAAACCAATTTACGTCTACAATCTGTTGGAAAATGAGATGAAGCAGTGGTGAATCCTAGGCCGCTGTTCCACTCGATTGGCACGATTTACAAGTAGAATGACTGCTTTTGGTTAGTAGTGACCCCTGGTGGCTAATAGTTATAAGCTGCAAATGGTAAAGTGAGCTGATTATATATATATATAAATATATATATTGATGAATAGAAAGATAGCTAGATAGACAGATCGATAGATATTTATTTCAAGGAAATAATTTCTTCATAAAACTAATTGTTTTTGGCTAGGAATTTCTGTATTGTAATAATTTAGGAAAAAAGATTACTTGTCCTAACCAAAAGCAGCAATTCTGCCTATTACAATACTGAGAATTGATCGAGGGCATGCCTTAACCCCAGGGAGATGAGCACTGTTTAACTGAAGCCAATAAGTCCTCGTTAGTATAGTGGTCAGTATCCCCGCCTGTCACGCGGGAGACCAGGGTTCAATTCCCCGACGGGGAGGAGATTCCTTTTATTCACACAATTAAATAAAATGATGTACTTTCTAACATTGTAAAATATATCTGTCATTATCCTTGCCTATTCCGATTGAGAAAAAAGGTTGAATTCACTGATGGCCAAAATGCTTACTGATGTGTTAACTGAAATTCAGAATATGCTCTGAATATTTCAGCATGCACAGGCGTACCATCAAAACCAATTTACGTCTACAATCTGTTGGAAAATGAGATGAAGCAGTGGTGAATCCTAGGCCGCTGTTCCACTCGATTGGCACGATTTACAAGTAGAATGACTGCTTTTGGTTAGTAGTGATCCCTGGTGGCTAATAGTTATAAGCTGCAAATGGTAAAGTGAGCTGATTATATATATATATATATATATATATATATATATATATATATATATATATAAATATATATATTGATGAATAGAAAGATAGCTAGATAGACAGATCGATAGATATTTATTTCAATGAAATAATTTCTTCATAAAACTAATTGTTTTTGGCTAGGAATTTCTGTATTGTAATAATTTAGGAAAAAAGATTACTTGTCCTAACCAAAAGCAGCAATTCTGCCTATTACAATACTGAGAATTGATCGAGGGCATGCCTTAACCCCAGGGAGATGAGCACTGTTTAACTGAAGCCAATAAGTCCTCGTTAGTATAGTGGTCAGTATCCCCGCCTGTCACGCGGGAGACCGGGGTTCAATTCCCCGACGGGGAGGAGATTCCTTTTATTCACACAATTAAATAAAATGATGTACTTTCTAACATTGTAAAATATATCTGTCATTATCCTTGCCTATTCCGATTGAGAAAAAAGGTTGAATTCACTGATGGCCAAAATGCTTACTGATGTGTTAACTGAAATTCAGAATATGCTCTGAATATTTCAGCATGCACAGGCGTACCATCAAAACCAATTTACGTCTACAATCTGTTGGAAAATGAGATGAAGCAGTGGTGAATCCTAGGCCGCTGTTCCACTCGATTGGCACGATTTACAAGTAGAATGACTGCTTTTGGTTAATAGTGACCCCTGGTGGCTAATAGTTATAAGCTGCAAATGGTAAAGTGAGCTGATTATAAATATATATATATTGATGAATAGAAAGATAGCTAGATAGACAGATCGATAGATATTTATTTCAAGGAAATAATTTCTTCATAAAACTAATTGTTTTTGGCTAGGAATTTCTGTATTGTAATAATTTAGGAAAAAAGATTACTTGTCCTAACCAAAAGCAGCAATTCTGCCTATTACAATACTGAGAATTGATCGAGGGCATGCCTTAACCCCAGGGAGATGAGCACTGTTTAACTGAAGCCAATAAGTCCTCGTTAGTATAGTGGTCAGTATCCCCGCCTGTCACGCGGGAGACCAGGGTTCAATTCCCTGACGGGGAGGAGATTCCTTTTATTCACACAATTAAATAAAATGATGTACTTTCTAACATTGTAAAATATATCTGTCATTATCCTTGCCTATTCCGATTGAGAAAAAAGGTTGAATTCACTGATGGCCAAAATGCTTACTGATGTGTTAACTGAAATTCAGAATATGCTCTGAATATTTCAGCATGCACAGGCGTACCATCAAAACCAATTTACGTCTACAATCTGTTGGAAAATGAGATGAAGCAGTGGTGAATCCTAGGCCGCTGTTCCACTCGATTGGCACGATTTACAAGTAGAATGACTGCTTTTGGTTAGTAGTGATCCCTGGTGGCTAATAGTTATAAGCTGCAAATGGTAAAGTGAGCTGATTATATATATATATGTATATAAATATATATATTGATGAATAGAAAGATAGCTAGATAGACAGATCGATAGATATTTATTTCAATGAAATAATTTCTTCATAAAACTAATTGTTTTTGGCTAGGAATTTCTGTATTGTAATAATTTAGGAAAAAAGATTACTTGTCCTAACCAAAAGCAGCAATTCTGCCTATTACAATACTGAGAATTGATCGAGGGCATGCCTTAACCCCAGGGAGATGAGCACTGTTTAACTGAAGCCAATAAGTCCTCGTTAGTATAGTGGTCAGTATCCCCGCCTGTCACGCGGGAGACCGGGGTTCAATTCCCCGACGGGGAGGAGATTCCTTTTATTCACACAATTAAATAAAATGATGTACTTTCTAACATTGTAAAATATATCTGTCATTATCCTTGCCTATTCCGATTGAGAAAAAAGGTTGAATTCACTGATGGCCAAAATGCTTACTGATGTGTTAACTGAAATTCAGAATATGCTCTGAATATTTCAGCATGCACAGGCGTACCATCAAAACCAATTTACGTCTACAATCTGTTGGAAAATGAGATGAAGCAGTGGTGAATCCTAGGCCGCTGTTCCACTCGATTGGCACGATTTACAAGTAGAATGACTGCTTTTGGTTAGTAGTGATCCCTGGTGGCTAATAGTTATAAGCTGCAAATGGTAAAGTGAGCTGATTATATATATATATGTATATAAATATATATATTGATGAATAGAAAGATAGCTAGATAGACAGATCGATAGATATTTATTTCAATGAAATAATTTCTTCATAAAACTAATTGTTTTTGGCTAGGAATTTCTGTATTGTAATAATTTAGGAAAAAAGATTACTTGTCCTAACCAAAAGCAGCAATTCTGCCTATTACAATACTGAGAATTGATCGAGGGCATGCCTTAACCCCAGGGAGATGAGCACTGTTTAACTGAAGCCAATAAGTCCTCGTTAGTATAGTGGTCAGTATCCCCGCCTGTCACGCGGGAGACCGGGGTTCAGTTCCCCGACGGGGAGGAGATTCCTTTTATTCACACAATTAAATAAAATGATGTACTTTCTAACATTGTAAAATATATCTGTCATTATCCTTGCCTATTCCGATTGAGAAAAAAGGTTGAATTCACTGATGGCCAAAATGCTTACTGATGTGTTAACTGAAATTCAGAATATGCTCTGAATATTTCAGCATGCACAGGCGTACCATCAAAACCAATTTACGTCTACAATCTGTTGGAAAATGAGATGAAGCAGTGGTGAATCCTAGGCCGCTGTTCCACTCGATTGGCACGATTTACAAGTAGAATGACTGCTTTTGGTTAGTAGTGACCCCTGGTGGCTAATAGTTATAAGCTGCAAATGGTAAAGTGAGCTGATTATATATATATATAAATATATATATTGATGAATAGAAAGATAGCTAGATAGACAGATCGATAGATATTTATTTCAATGAAATAATTTCTTCATAAAACTAATTGTTTTTGGCTAGGAATTTCTGTATTGTAATAATTTAGGAAAAAAGATTACTTGTCCTAACCAAAAGCAGCAATTCTGCCTATTACAATACTGAGAATTGATCGAGGGCATGCCTTAACCCCAGGGAGATGAGCACTGTTTAACTGAAGCCAATAAGTCCTCGTTAGTATAGTGGTCAGTATCCCCGCCTGTCACGCGGGAGACCGGGGTTCAATTCCCCGACGGGGAGGAGATTCCTTTTATTCACACAATTAAATAAAATGATGTACTTTCTAACATTGTAAAATATATCTGTCATTATCCTTGCCTATTCCGATTGAGAAAAAAGGTTGAATTCACTGATGGCCAAAATGCTTACTGATGTGTTAACTGAAATTCAGAATATGCTCTGAATATTTCAGCATGCACAGGCGTACCATCAAAACCAATTTACGTCTACAATCTGTTGGAAAATGAGATGAAGCAGTGGTGAATCCTAGGCCGCTGTTCCACTCGATTGGCACGATTTACAAGTAGAATGACTGCTTTTGGTTAGTAGTGACCCCTGGTGGCTAATAGTTATAAGCTGCAAATGGTAAAGTGAGCTGATTATATATATATATAAATATATATATTGATGAATAGAAAGATAGCTAGATAGACAGATCGATAGATATTTATTTCAATGAAATAATTTCTTCATAAAACTAATTGTTTTTGGCTAGGAATTTCTGTATTGTAATAATTTAGGAAAAAAGATTACTTGTCCTAACCAAAAGCAGCAATTCTGCCTATTACAATACTGAGAATTGATCGAGGGCATGCCTTAACCCCAGGGAGATGAGCACTGTTTAACTGAAGCCAATAAGTCCTCGTTAGTATAGTGGTCAGTATCCCCGCCTGTCACGCGGGAGACCGGGGTTCAATTCCCCGACGGGGAGGAGATTCCTTTTATTCACACAATTAAATAAAATGATGTACTTTCTAACATTGTAAAATATATCTGTCATTATCCTTGCCTATTCCGATTGAGAAAAAGGTTGAATTCACTGATGGCCAAAATGCTTACTGATGTGTTAACTGAAATTCAGAATATGCTCTGAATATTTCAGCATGCACAGGCGTACCATCAAAACCAATTTACGTCTACAATCTGTTGGAAAATGAGATGAAGCAGTGGTGAATCCTAGGCCGCTGTTCCACTCGATTGGCACGATTTACAAGTAGAATGACTGCTTTTGGTTAGTAGTGACCCCTGGTGGCTAATAGTTATAAGCTGCAAATGGTAAAGTGAGCTGATTATATATATATATATATATATATATAAATATATATATTGATGAATAGAAAGATAGCTAGATAGACAGATCGATAGATATTTATTTCAAGGAAATAATTTCTTCATAAAACTAATTGTTTTTGGCTAGGAATTTCTGTATTGTAATAATTTAGGAAAAAAGATTACTTGTCCTAACCAAAAGCAGCAATTCTGCCTATTACAATACTGAGAATTGATCGAGGGCATGCCTTAACCCCAGGGAGATGAGCACTGTTTAACTGAAGCCAATAAGTCCTCGTTAGTATAGTGGTCAGTATCCCCGCCTGTCACGCGGGAGACCAGGGTTCAATTCCCCGACGGGGAGGAGATTCCTTTTATTCACACAATTAAATAAAATGATGTACTTTCTAACATTGTAAAATATATCTGTCATTATCCTTGCCTATTCCGATTGAGAAAAAAGGTTGAATTCACTGATGGCCAAAATGCTTACTGATGTGTTAACTGAAATTCAGAATATGCTCTGAATATTTCAGCATGCACAGGCGTACCATCAAAACCAATTTACGTCTACAATCTGTTGGAAAATGAGATGAAGCAGTGGTGAATCCTAGGCCGCTGTTCCACTCGATTGGCACGATTTACAAGTAGAATGACTGCTTTTGGTTAGTAGTGATCCCTGGTGGCTAATAGTTATAAGCTGCAAATGGTAAAGTGAGCTGATTATATATATATATATATATATATATATATATATATATATATATATATATATATATATAAATATATATATTGATGAATAGAAAGATAGCTAGATAGACAGATCGATAGATATTTATTTCAATGAAATAATTTCTTCATAAAACTAATTGTTTTTGGCTAGGAATTTCTGTATTGTAATAATTTAGGAAAAAAGATTACTTGTCCTAACCAAAAGCAGCAATTCTGCCTATTACAATACTGAGAATTGATCGAGGGCATGCCTTAACCCCAGGGAGATGAGCACTGTTTAACTGAAGCCAATAAGTCCTCGTTAGTATAGTGGTCAGTATCCCCGCCTGTCACGCGGGAGACCGGGGTTCAATTCCCCGACGGGGAGGAGATTCCTTTTATTCACACAATTAAATAAAATGATGTACTTTCTAACATTGTAAAATATATCTGTCATTATCCTTGCCTATTCCGATTGAGAAAAAAGGTTGAATTCACTGATGGCCAAAATGCTTACTGATGTGTTAACTGAAATTCAGAATATGCTCTGAATATTTCAGCATGCACAGGCGTACCATCAAAACCAATTTACGTCTACAATCTGTTGGAAAATGAGATGAAGCAGTGGTGAATCCTAGGCCGCTGTTCCACTCGATTGGCACGATTTACAAGTAGAATGACTGCTTTTGGTTAATAGTGACCCCTGGTGGCTAATAGTTATAAGCTGCAAATGGTAAAGTGAGCTGATTATAAATATATATATATTGATGAATAGAAAGATAGCTAGATAGACAGATCGATAGATATTTATTTCAAGGAAATAATTTCTTCATAAAACTAATTGTTTTTGGCTAGGAATTTCTGTATTGTAATAATTTAGGAAAAAAGATTACTTGTCCTAACCAAAAGCAGCAATTCTGCCTATTACAATACTGAGAATTGATCGAGGGCATGCCTTAACCCCAGGGAGATGAGCACTGTTTAACTGAAGCCAATAAGTCCTCGTTAGTATAGTGGTCAGTATCCCCGCCTGTCACGCGGGAGACCAGGGTTCAATTCCCTGACGGGGAGGAGATTCCTTTTATTCACACAATTAAATAAAATGATGTACTTTCTAACATTGTAAAATATATCTGTCATTATCCTTGCCTATTCCGATTGAGAAAAAAGGTTGAATTCACTGATGGCCAAAATGCTTACTGATGTGTTAACTGAAATTCAGAATATGCTCTGAATATTTCAGCATGCACAGGCGTACCATCAAAACCAATTTACGTCTACAATCTGTTGGAAAATGAGATGAAGCAGTGGTGAATCCTAGGCCGCTGTTCCACTCGATTGGCACGATTTACAAGTAGAATGACTGCTTTTGGTTAGTAGTGATCCCTGGTGGCTAATAGTTATAAGCTGCAAATGGTAAAGTGAGCTGATTATATATATATATATATATATATATATATATATATATAAATATATATATTGATGAATAGAAAGATAGCTAGATAGACAGATCGATAGATATTTATTTCAATGAAATAATTTCTTCATAAAACTAATTATTTTTGGCTAGGAATTTCTGTATTGTAATAATTTAGGAAAAAAGATTACTTGTCCTAACCAAAAGCAGCAATTCTGCCTATTACAATACTGAGAATTGATCGAGGGCATGCCTTAACCCCAGGGAGATGAGCACTGTTTAACTGAAGCCAATAAGTCCTCGTTAGTATAGTGGTCAGTATCCCCGCCTGTCACGCGGGAGACCGGGGTTCAATTCCCCGACGGGGAGGAGATTCCTTTTATTCACACAATTAAATAAAATGATGTACTTTCTAACATTGTAAAATATATCTGTCATTATCCTTGCCTATTCCGATTGAGAAAAAAGGTTGAATTCACTGATGGCCAAAATGCTTACTGATGTGTTAACTGAAATTCAGAATATGCTCTGAATATTTCAGCATGCACAGGCGTACCATCAAAACCAATTTACGTCTACAATCTGTTGGAAAATGAGATGAAGCAGTGGTGAATCCTAGGCCGCTGTTCCACT
This sequence comes from Lissotriton vulgaris, assembly GCF_964263255.1. Classification (NCBI taxonomy): domain Eukaryota; kingdom Metazoa; phylum Chordata; class Amphibia; order Caudata; family Salamandridae; genus Lissotriton; species Lissotriton vulgaris. Next base: position 231,163,407 of record NC_141685.1, read on the forward strand.
CGATTGGCACGATTTACAAGTAGAATGACTGCTTTTGGTTAGTAGTGACCCCTGGTGGCTAATAGTTATAAGCTGCAAATGGTAAAGTGAGCTGATTATATATATATATATATTGATGAATAGAAAGATAGCTAGATAGACAGATCGATAGATATTTATTTCAATGAAATAATTTCTTCATAAAACTAATTGTTTTTGGCTAGGAATTTCTGTATTGTAATAATTTAGGAAAAAAGATTACTTGTCCTAACCAAAAGCAGCAATTCTGCCTATTACAATACTGAGAATTGATCGAGGGCATGCCTTAACCCCAGGGAGGTGAGCACTGTTTAACTGAAGCCAATAAGTCCTCGTTAGTATAGTGGCCAGTATCCCCGCCTGTCACGCGGGAGACCGGGGTTCAATTCCCCGACGGGGAGGAGATTCCTTTTATTCACACAATTAAATAAAATGATGTACTTTCTAACATTGTAAAATATATCTGTCATTATCCTTGCCTATTCCGATTGAGAAAAAAGGTTGAATTCACTGATGGCCAAAATGCTTACTGATGTGTTAACTGAAATTCAGAATATGCTCTGAATATTTCAGCATGCACAGGCGTACCATCAAAACCAATTTACGTCTACAATCTGTTGGAAAATGAGATGAAGCAGTGGTGAATCCTAGGCCGCTGTTCCACTCGATTGGCACGATTTACAAGTAGAATGACTGCTTTTGGTTAGTAGTGATCCCTGGTGGCTAATAGTTATAAGCTGCAAATGGTAAAGTGAGCTGATTATATATATATATATATATATATATATAAATATATATATTGATGAATAGAAAGATAGCTAGATAGACAGATCGATAGATATTTATTTCAATGAAATAATTTCTTCATAAAACTAATTGTTTTTGGCTAGGAATTTCAGTATTGTAATAATTTAGGAAAAAAGATTACTTGTCCTAACCAAAAGCAGCAATTCTGCCTATTACAATACTGAGAATTGATCGAGGGCATGCCTTAACCCCAGGGAGATGAGCACTGTTTAACTGAAGCCAATAAGTCCTCGTTAGTATAGTGGTCAGTATCCCCGCCTGTCACGCGGGAGACCGGGGTTCAATTCCCCGACGGGGAGGAGATTCCTTTTATTCACACAATTAAATAAAATGATGTACTTTCTAACATTGTAAAATATATCTGTCATTATCCTTGCCTATTCCGATTGAGAAAAAAGGTTGAATTCACTGATGGCCAAAATGCTTACTGATGTGTTAACTGAAATTCAGAATATGCTCTGAATATTTCAGCATGCACAGGCGTACCATCAAAACCAATTTACGTCTACAATCTGTTGGAAAATGAGATGAAGCAGTGGTGAATCCTAGGCCGCTGTTCCACTCGATTGGCACGATTTACAAGTAGAATGACTGCTTTTGGTTAGTAGTGATCCCTGGTGGCTAATAGTTATAAGCTGCAAATGGTAAAGTGAGCTGATTATATATATATATATATATATATATATATATATATATATATATATATATAAATATATATATTGATGAATAGAAAGATAGCTAGATAGACAGATCGATAGATATTTATTTCAATGAAATAATTTCTTCATAAAACTAATTGTTTTTGGCTAGGAATTTCTGTATTGTAATAATTTAGGAAAAAAGATTACTTGTCCTAACCAAAAGCAGCAATTCTGCCTATTACAATACTGAGAATTGATCGAGGGCATGCCTTAACCCCAGGGAGATGAGCACTGTTTAACTGAAGCCAATAAGTCCTCGTTAGTATAGTGGTCAGTATCCCCGCCTGTCACGCGGGAGACCGGGGTTCAATTCCCCGACGGGGAGGAGATTCCTTTTATTCACACAATTAAATAAAATGATGTACTTTCTAACATTGTAAAATATATCTGTCATTATCCTTGCCTATTCCGATTGAGAAAAAAGGTTGAATTCACTGATGGCCAAAATGCTTACTGATGTGTTAACTGAAATTCAGAATATGCTCTGAATATTTCAGCATGCACAGGCGTACCATCAAAACCAATTTACGTCTACAATCTGTTGGAAAATGAGATGAAGCAGTGGTGAATCCTAGGCCGCTGTTCCACTCGATTGGCACGATTTACAAGTAGAATGACTGCTTTTGGTTAATAGTGACCCCTGGTGGCTAATAGTTATAAGCTGCAAATGGTAAAGTGAGCTGATTATAAATATATATATATTGATGAATAGAAAGATAGCTAGATAGACAGATCGATAGATATTTATTTCAAGGAAATAATTTCTTCATAAAACTAATTGTTTTTGGCTAGGAATTTCTGTATTGTAATAATTTAGGAAAAAAGATTACTTGTCCTAACCAAAAGCAGCAATTCTGCCTATTACAATACTGAGAATTGATCGAGGGCATGCCTTAACCCCAGGGAGATGAGCACTGTTTAACTGAAGCCAATAAGTCCTCGTTAGTATAGTGGTCAGTATCCCCGCCTGTCACGCGGGAGACCAGGGTTCAATTCCCTGACGGGGAGGAGATTCCTTTTATTCACACAATTAAATAAAATGATGTACTTTCTAACATTGTAAAATATATCTGTCATTATCCTTGCCTATTCCGATTGAGAAAAAAGGTTGAATTCACTGATGGCCAAAATGCTTACTGATGTGTTAACTGAAATTCAGAATATGCTCTGAATATTTCAGCATGCACAGGCGTACCATCAAAACCAATTTACGTCTACAATCTGTTGGAAAATGAGATGAAGCAGTGGTGAATCCTAGGCCGCTGTTCCACTCGATTGGCACGATTTACAAGTAGAATGACTGCTTTTGGTTAGTAGTGATCCCTGGTGGCTAATAGTTATAAGCTGCAAATGGTAAAGTGAGCTGATTATATATATATATATATATATATATATATATATATATATAAATATATATATTGATGAATAGAAAGATAGCTAGATAGACAGATCGATAGATATTTATTTCAATGAAATAATTTCTTCATAAAACTAATTATTTTTGGCTAGGAATTTCTGTATTGTAATAATTTAGGAAAAAAGATTACTTGTCCTAACCAAAAGCAGCAATTCTGCCTATTACAATACTGAGAATTGATCGAGGGCATGCCTTAACCCCAGGGAGATGAGCACTGTTTAACTGAAGCCAATAAGTCCTCGTTAGTATAGTGGTCAGTATCCCCGCCTGTCACGCGGGAGACCGGGGTTCAATTCCCCGACGGGGAGGAGATTCCTTTTATTCACACAATTAAATAAAATGATGTACTTTCTAACATTGTAAAATATATCTGTCATTATCCTTGCCTATTCCGATTGAGAAAAAAGGTTGAATTCACTGATGGCCAAAATGCTTACTGATGTGTTAACTGAAATTCAGAATATGCTCTGAATATTTCAGCATGCACAGGCGTACCATCAAAACCAATTTACGTCTACAATCTGTTGGAAAATGAGATGAAGCAGTGGTGAATCCTAGGCCGCTGTTCCACTCGATTGGCACGATTTACAAGTAGAATGACTGCTTTTGGTTAGTAGTGACCCCTGGTGGCTAATAGTTATAAGCTGCAAATGGTAAAGTGAGCTGATTATATATATATATATATTGATGAATAGAAAGATAGCTAGATAGACAGATCGATAGATATTTATTTCAATGAAATAATTTCTTCATAAAACTAATTGTTTTTGGCTAGGAATTTCTGTATTGTAATAATTTAGGAAAAAAGATTACTTGTCCTAACCAAAAGCAGCAATTCTGCCTATTACAATACTGAGAATTGATCGAGGGCATGCCTTAACCCCAGGGAGGTGAGCACTGTTTAACTGAAGCCAATAAGTCCTCGTTAGTATAGTGGCCAGTATCCCCGCCTGTCACGCGGGAGACCGGGGTTCAATTCCCCGACGGGGAGGAGATTCCTTTTATTCACACAATTAAATAAAATGATGTACTTTCTAACATTGTAAAATATATCTGTCATTATAGTTGCCTATTCCGATTGAGAAAAAAGGTTGAATTCACTGATGGCCAAAATGCTTACTGATGTGTTAACTGAAATTCAGAATATGCTCTGAATATTTCAGCATGCACAGGCGTACCATCAAAACCAATTTACGTCTACAATCTGTTGGAAAATGAGATGAAGCAGTGGTGAATCCTAGGCCGCTGTTCCACTCGATTGGCACGATTTACAAGTAGAATGACTGCTTTTGGTTAGTAGTGATCCCTGGTGGCTAATAGTTATAAGCTGCAAATGGTAAAGTGAGCTGATTATATATATATATATATATATATATATAAATATATATATTGATGAATAGAAAGATAGCTAGATAGACAGATCGATAGATATTTATTTCAATGAAATAATTTCTTCATAAAACTAATTGTTTTTGGCTAGGAATTTCAGTATTGTAATAATTTAGGAAAAAAGATTACTTGTCCTAACCAAAAGCAGCAATTCTGCCTATTACAATACTGAGAATTGATCGAGGGCATGCCTTAACCCCAGGGAGATGAGCACTGTTTAACTGAAGCCAATAAGTCCTCGTTAGTATAGTGGTCAGTATCCCCGCCTGTCACGCGGGAGACCGGGGTTCAATTCCCCGACGGGGAGGAGATTCCTTTTATTCACACAATTAAATAAAATGATGTACTTTCTAACATTGTAAAATATATCTGTCATTATCCTTGCCTATTCCGATTGAGAAAAAAGGTTGAATTCACTGATGGCCAAAATGCTTACTGATGTGTTAACTGAAATTCAGAATATGCTCTGAATATTTCAGCATGCACAGGCGTACCATCAAAACCAATTTACGTCTACAATCTGTTGGAAAATGAGATGAAGCAGTGGTGAATCCTAGGCCGCTGTTCCACTCGATTGGCACGATTTACAAGTAGAATGACTGCTTTTGGTTAGTAGTGACCCCTGGTGGCTAATAGTTATAAGCTGCAAATGGTAAAGTGAGCTGATTATATATATATATATATTGATGAATAGAAAGATAGCTAGATAGACAGATCGATAGATATTTATTTCAATGAAATAATTTCTTCATAAAACTAATTGTTTTTGGCTAGGAATTTCTGTATTGTAATAATTTAGGAAAAAAGATTACTTGTCCTAACCAAAAGCAGCAATTCTGCCTATTACAATACTGAGAATTGATCGAGGGCATGCCTTAACCCCAGGGAGGTGAGCACTGTTTAACTGAAGCCAATAAGTCCTCGTTAGTATAGTGGTCAGTATCCCCGCCTGTCACGCGGGAGACCGGGGTTCAATTCCCCGACGGGGAGGAGATTCCTTTTATTCACACAATTAAATAAAATGATGTACTTTCTAACATTGTAAAATATATCTGTCATTATCCTTGCCTATTCCGATTGAGAAAAAAGGTTGAATTCACTGATGGCCAAAATGCTTACTGATGTGTTAACTGAAATTCAGAATATGCTCTGAATATTTCAGCATGCACAGGCGTACCATCAAAACCAATTTACGTCTACAATCTGTTGGAAAATGAGATGAAGCAGTGGTGAATCCTAGGCCGCTGTTCCACTCGATTGGCACGATTTACAAGTAGAATGACTGCTTTTGGTTAGTAGTGACCCCTGGTGGCTAATAGTTATAAGCTGCAAATGGTAAAGTGAGCTGAGTATATATATATATATATATATATATAAATATATATATTGATGAATAGAAAGATAGCTAGATAGACAGATCGATAGATATTTATTTCAATGAAATAATTTCTTCATAAAACTAATTGTTTTTGGCTAGGAATTTCTGTATTGTAATAATTTAGGAAAAAAGATTACTTGTCCTAACCAAAAGCAGCAATTCTGCCTATTACAATACTGAGAATTGATCGAGGGCATGCCTTAACCCCAGGGAGATGAGCACTGTTTAACTGAAGCCAATAAGTCCTCGTTAGTATAGTGGTCAGTATCCCCGCCTGTCACGCGGGAGACCGGGGTTCAATTCCCCGACGGGGAGGAGATTCCTTTTATTCACACAATTAAATAAAATGATGTACTTTCTAACATTGTAAAATATATCTGTCATTATCCTTGCCTATTCCGATTGAGAAAAAAGGTTGAATTCACTGATGGCCAAAATGCTTACTGATGTGTTAACTGAAATTCAGAATATGCTCTGAATATTTCAGCATGCACAGGCGTACCATCAAAACCAATTTACGTCTACAATCTGTTGGAAAATGAGATGAAGCAGTGGTGAATCCTAGGCCGCTGTTCCACTCGATTGGCACGATTTACAAGTAGAATGACTGCTTTTGGTTAGTAGTGACCCCTGGTGGCTAATAGTTATAAGCTGCAAATGGTAAAGTGAGCTGAGTATATATATATATATATATATATAAATATATATATTGATGAATAGAAAGATAGCTAGATAGACAGATCGATAGATATTTATTTCAATGAAATAATTTCTTCATAAAACTAATTGTTTTTGGCTAGGAATTTCTGTATTGTAATAATTTAGGAAAAAAGATTACTTGTCCTAACCAAAAGCAGCAATTCTGCCTATTACAATACTGAGAATTGATCGAGGGCATGCCTTAACCCCAGGGAGATGAGCACTGTTTAACTGAAGCCAATAAGTCCTCGTTAGTATAGTGGTCAGTATCCCCGCCTGTCACGCGGGAGACCGGGGTTCAATTCCCCGACGGGGAGGAGATTCCTTTTATTCACACAATTAAATAAAATGATGTACTTTCTAACATTGTAAAATATATCTGTCATTATCCTTGCCTATTCCGATTGAGAAAAAAGGTTGAATTCACTGATGGCCAAAATGCTTACTGATGTGTTAACTGAAATTCAGAATATGCTCTGAATATTTCAGCATGCACAGGCGTACCATCAAAACCAATTTACGTCTACAATCTGTTGGAAAATGAGATGAAGCAGTGGTGAATCCTAGGCCGCTGTTCCACTCGATTGGCACGATTTACAAGTAGAATGACTGCTTTTGGTTAGTAGTGACCCCTGGTGGCTAATAGTTATAAGCTGCAAATGGTAAAGTGAGCTGATTATATATATATATATATATTGATGAATAGAAAGATAGCTAGATAGACAGATCGATAGATATTTATTTCAATGAAATAATTTCTTCATAAAACTAATTGTTTTTGGCTAGGAATTTCTGTATTGTAATAATTTAGGAAAAAAGATTACTTGTCCTAACCAAAAGCAGCAATTCTGCCTATTACAATACTGAGAATTGATCGAGGGCATGCCTTAACCCCAGGGAGATGAGCACTGTTTAACTGAAGCCAATAAGTCCTCGTTAGTATAGTGGTCAGTATCCCCGCCTGTCACGCGGGAGACCGGGGTTCAATTCCCCGACGGGGAGGAGATTCCTTTTATTCACACAATTAAATAAAATGATGTACTTTCTAACATTGTAAAATATATCTGTCATTATCCTTGCCTATTCCGATTGAGAAAAAAGGTTGAATTCACTGATGGCCAAAATGCTTACTGATGTGTTAACTGAAATTCAGAATATGCTCTGAATATTTCAGCATGCACAGGCGTACCATCAAAACCAATTTACGTCTACAATCTGTTGGAAAATGAGATGAAGCAGTGGTGAATCCTAGGCCGCTGTTCCACTCGATTGGCACGATTTACAAGTAGAATGACTGCTTTTGGTTAGTAGTGATCCCTGGTGGCTAATAGTTATAAGCTGCAAATGGTAAAGTGAGCTGATTATATATATATATATATATAAATATATATATTGATGAATAGAAAGATAGCTAGATAGACAGATCGATAGATATTTATTTCAATGAAATAATTTCTTCATAAAACTAATTGTTTTTGGCTAGGAATTTCTGTATTGTAATAATTTAGGAAAAAAGATTACTTGTCCTAACCAAAAGCAGCAATTCTGCCTATTACAATACTGAGAATTGATCGAGGGCATGCCTTAACCCCAGGGAGATGAGCACTGTTTAACTAAAGCCAATAAGTCCTCGTTAGTATAGTGGTCAGTATCCCCGCCTGTCACGCGGGAGACCGGGGTTCAATTCCCCGACGGGGAGGAGATTCCTTTTATTCACACAATTAAATAAAATGATGTACTTTCTAACATTGTAAAATATATCTGTCATTATCCTTGCCTATTCCGATTGAGAAAAAAGGTTGAATTCACTGATGGCCAAAATGCTTACTGATGTGTTAACTGAAATTCAGAATATGCTCTGAATATTTCAGCATGCACAGGCGTACCATCAAAACCAATTTACGTCTACAATCTGTTGGAAAATGAGATGAAGCAGTGGTGAATCCTAGGCCGCTGTTCCACTCGATTGGCACGATTTACAAGTAGAATGACTGCTTTTGGTTAGTAGTGACCCCTGGTGGCTAATAGTTATAAGCTGCAAATGGTAAAGTGAGCTGATTATATATATATATATTTATATAAATATATATATTGATGAATAGAAAGATAGCTAGATAGACAGATCGATAGATATTTATTTCAATGAAATAATTTCTTCATAAAACTAATTGTTTTTGGCTAGGAATTTCTGTATTGTAATAATTTAGGAAAAAAGATTACTTGTCCTAACCAAAAGCAGCAATTCTGCCTATTACAATACTGAGAATTGATCGAGGGCATGCCTTAACCCCAGGGAGATGAGCACTGTTTAACTGAAGCCAATAAGTCCTCGTTAGTATAGTGGTCAGTATCCCCGCCTGTCACGCGGGAGACCGGGGTTCAATTCCCCGACGGGGAGGAGATTCCTTTTATTCACACAATTAAATAAAATGATGTACTTTCTAACATTGTAAAATATATCTGTCATTATCCTTGCCTATTCCGATTGAGAAAAAAGGTTGAATTCACTGATGGCCAAAATGCTTACTGATGTGTTAACTGAAATTCAGAATATGCTCTGAATATTTCAGCATGCACAGGCGTACCATCAAAACCAATTTACGTCTACAATCTGTTGGAAAATGAGATGAAGCAGTGGTGAATCCTAGGCCGCTGTTCCACTCGATTGGCACGATTTACAAGTAGAATGACTGCTTTTGGTTAGTAGTGACCCCTGGTGGCTAATAGTTATAAGCTGCAAATGGTAAAGTGATGAGATTATATATATATATATATATTGATGAATAGAAAGATAGCTAGATAGACAGATCGATAGATATTTATTTCAATGAAATAATTTCTTCATAAAACTAATTGTTTTTGGCTAGGAATTTCTGTATTGTAATAATTTAGGAAAAAAGATTACTTGTCCTAACCAAAAGCAGCAATTCTGCCTATTACAATACTGAGAATTGATCGAGGGCATGCCTTAACCCCAGGGAGATGAGCACTGTTTAACTGAAGCCAATAAGTCCTCGTTAGTATAGTGGTCAGTATCCCCGCCTGTCACGCGGGAGACCGGGGTTCAATTCCCCGACGGGGAGGAGATTCCTTTTATTCACACAATTAAATAAAATGATGTACTTTCTAACATTGTAAAATATATCTGTCATTATCCTTGCCTATTCCGATTGAGAAAAAAGGTTGAATTCACTGATGGCCAAAATGCTTACTGATGTGTTAACTGAAATTCAGAATATGCTCTGAATATTTCAGCATGCACAGGCGTACCATCAAAACCAATTTACGTCTACAATCTGTTGGAAAATGAGATGAAGCAGTGGTGAATCCTAGGCCGCTGTTTCACTCGATTGGCACGATTTACAAGTAGAATGACTGCTTTTGGTTAGTAGTGATCCCTGGTGGCTAATAGTTATAAGCTGCAAATGGTAAAGTGAGCTGATTATATATATATATATATATAAATATATATATTGATGAATAGAAAGATAGCTAGATAGACAGATCGATAGATATTTATTTCAATGAAATAATTTCTTCATAAAACTAATTGTTTTTGGCTAGGAATTTCTGTATTGTAATAATTTAGGAAAAAAGATTACTTGTCCTAACCAAAAGCAGCAATTCTGCCTATTACAATACTGAGAATTGATCGAGGGCATGCCTTAACCCCAGGGAGATGAGCACTGTTTAACTAAAGCCAATAAGTCCTCGTTAGTATAGTGGTCAGTATCCCCACCTGTCACGCGGGAGACCGGGGTTCAATTCCCCGACGGGGATGAGATTCCTTTTATTCACACAATTAAATAAAATGATGTACTTTCTAACATTGTAAAATATATCTGTCATTATCCTTGCCTATTCCGATTGAGAAAAAAGGTTGAATTCACTGATGGCCAAAATGCTTACTGATGTGTTAACTGAAATTCAGAATATGCTCTGAATATTTCAGCATGCACAGGCGTACCATCAAAACCAATTTACGTCTACAATCTGTTGGAAAATGAGATGAAGCAGTGGTGAATCCTAGGCCGCTGTTCCACTCGATTGGCACGATTTACAAGTAGAATGACTGCTTTTGGTTAGTAGTGACCCCTGGTGGCTAATAGTTATAAGCTGCAAATGGTAAAGTGAGCTGATAATATATATATATAAATATATATATTGATGAATAGAAAGATAGCTAGATAGACAGATCGATAGATATTTATTTCAATGAAATAATTTCTTCATAAAACTAATTGTTTTTGGCTAGGAATTTCTGTATTGTAATAATTTAGGAAAAAAGATTACTTGTCCTAACCAAAAGCAGCAATTCTGCCTATTACAATACTGAGAATTGATCGAGGGCATGCCTTAACCCCAGGGAGATGAGCACTGTTTAACTGAAGCCAATAAGTCCTCGTTAGTATAGTGGTCAGTATCCCCACCTGTCACGCGGGAGACCGGGGTTCAATTCCCCGACGGGGAGGAGATTCCTTTTATTCACACAATTAAATAAAATGATGTACTTTCTAACATTGTAAAATATATCTGTCATTATCCTTGCCTATTCCGATTGAGAAAAAAGGTTGAATTCACTGATGGCCAAAATGCTTACTGATGTGTTAACTGAAATTCAGAATATGCTCTGAATATTTCAGCATGCACAGGCGTACCATCAAAACCAATTTACGTCTACAATCTGTTGGAAAATGAGATGAAGCAGTGGTGAATCCTAGGCCGCTGTTCCACTCGATTGGCACGATTTACAAGTAGAATGACTGCTTTTGGTTAGTAGTGACCCCTGGTGGCTAATAGTTATAAGCTGCAAATGGTAAAGTGAGCTGATAATATATATATATAAATATATATATTGATGAATAGAAAGATAGCTAGATAGACAGATCGATAGATATTTATTTCAATGAAATAATTTCTTCATAAAACTAATTGTTTTTGGCTAGGAATTTCTGTATTGTAATAATTTAGGAAAAAAGATTACTTGTCCTAACCAAAAGCAGCAATTCTGCCTATTACAATACTGAGAATTGATCGAGGGCATGCCTTAACCCCAGGGAGATGAGCACTGTTTAACTGAAGCCAATAAGTCCTCGTTAGTATAGTGGTCAGTATCCCCGCCTGTCACGCGGGAGACCGGGGTTCAATTCCCCGACGGGGAGGAGATTCCTTTTATTCACACAATTAAATAAAATGATGTACTTTCTAACATTGTAAAATATATCTGTCATTATCCTTGCCTATTCCGATTGAGAAAAAAGGTTGAATTCACTGATGGCCAAAATGCTTACTGATGTGTTAACTGAAATTCAGAATATGCTCTGAATATTTCAGCATGCACAGGCGTACCATCAAAACCAATTTACGTCTACAATCTGTTGGAAAATGAGATGAAGCAGTGGTGAATCCTAGGCCGCTGTTCCACTCGATTGGCACGATTTACAAGTAGAATGACTGCTTTTGGTTAGTAGTGACCCCTGGTGGCTAATAGTTATAAGCTGCAAATGGTAAAGTGAGCTGATTATATATATATATAAATATATATATTGATGAATAGAAAGATAGCTAGATAGAGAGATCGATAGATATTTATTTCAATGAAATAATTTTTTCATAAAACTAATTGTTTTTGGCTAGGAATTTCTGTATTGTAATAATTTAGGAAAAAAGATTACTTGTCCTAACCAAAAGCAGCAATTCTGCCTATTACAATACTGAGAATTGATCGAGGGCATGCCTTAACCCCAGGGAGATGAGCACTGTTTAAGTGAAGCCAATAAGTCCTCGTTAGTATAGTGGTCAGTATCCCCGCCTGTCACGCGGGAGACCGGGGTTCAATTCCCCGACGGGGAGGAGATTCCTTTTATTCACACAATTAAATAAAATGATGTACTTTCTAACATTGTAAAATATATCTGTCATTATCCTTGCCTATTCCGATTGAGAAAAAAGGTTGAATTCACTGATGGCCAAAATGCTTACTGATGTGTTAACTGAAATTCAGAATATGCTCTGAATATTTCAGCATGCACAGGCGTACCATCAAAACCAATTTACGTCTACAATCTGTTGGAAAATGAGATGAAGCAGTGGTGAATCCTAGGCCGCTGTTCCACTCGATTGGCACGATTTACAAGTAGAATGACTGCTTTTGGTTAGTAGTGACCCCTGGTGGCTAATAGTTATAAGCTGCAAATGGTAAAGTGAGCTGATTATATATATATATATATTTATATAAATATATATATTGATGAATAGAAAGATAGCTAGATAGACAGATCGATAGATATTTATTTCAATGAAATAATTTCTTCATAAAACTAATTGTTTTTGGCTAGGAATTTCTGTATTGTAATAATTTAGGAAAAAAGATTACTTGTCCTAACCAAAAGCAGCAATTCTGCCTATTACAATACTGAGAATTGATCGAGGGCATGCCTTAACCCCAGGGAGATGAGCACTGTTTAACTGAAGCCAATAAGTCCTCGTTAGTATAGTGGTCAGTATCCCCGCCTGTCACGCGGGAGACCGGGGTTCAATTCCCCGACGGGGAGGAGATTCCTTTTATTCACACAATTAAATAAAATGATGTACTTTCTAACATTGTAAAATATATCTGTCATTATCCTTGCCTATTCCGATTGAGAAAAAAGGTTGAATTCACTGATGGCCAAAATGCTTACTGATGTGTTAACTGAAATTCAGAATATGCTCTGAATATTTCAGCATGCACAGGCGTACCATCAAAACCAATTTACGTCTACAATCTGTTGGAAAATGAGATGAAGCAGTGGTGAATCCTAGGCCGCTGTTCCACTCGATTGGCACGATTTACAAGTAGAATGACTGCTTTTGGTTAGTAGTGACCCCTGGTGGCTAATAGTTATAAGCTGCAAATGGTAAAGTGAGCTGAGTATATATATATATATATATATAAATATATATATTGATGAATAGAAAGATAGCTAGATAGACAGATCGATAGATATTTATTTCAATGAAATAATTTCTTCATAAAACTAATTGTTTTTGGCTAGGAATTTCTGTATTGTAATAATTTAGGAAAAAAGATTACTTGTCCTAACCAAAAGCAGCAATTCTGCCTATTACAATACTGAGAATTGATCGAGGGCATGCCTTAACCCCAGGGAGATGAGCACTGTTTAACTGAAGCCAATAAGTCCTCGTTAGTATAGTGGTCAGTATCCCCGCCTGTCACGCGGGAGACCGGGGTTCAATTCCCCGACGGGGAGGAGATTCCTTTTATTCACACAATTAAATAAAATGATGTACTTTCTAACATTGTAAAATATATCTGTCATTATCCTTGCCTATTCCGATTGAGAAAAAAGGTTGAATTCACTGATGGCCAAAATGCTTACTGATGTGTTAACTGAAATTCAGAATATGCTCTGAATATTTCAGCATGCACAGGCGTACCATCAAAACCAATTTACGTCTACAATCTGTTGGAAAATGAGATGAAGCAGTGGTGAATCCTAGGCCACTGTTCCACTCGATTGGCACGATTTACAAGTAGAATGACTGCTTTTGGTTAGTAGTGACCCCTGGTGGCTAATAGTTATAAGCTGCAAATGGTAAAGTGAGCTGATTATATATATATATATATATTGATGAATAGAAAGATAGCTAGATAGACAGATCGATAGATATTTATTTCAATGAAATAATTTCTTCATAAAACTAATTGTTTTTGGCTAGGAATTTCTGTATTGTAATAATTTAGGAAAAAAGATTACTTGTCCTAACCAAAAGCAGCAATTCTGCCTATTACAATACTGAGAATTGATCGAGGGCATGCCTTAACCCCAGGGAGATGAGCACTGTTTAACTGAAGCCAATAAGTCCTCGTTAGTATAGTGGTCAGTATCCCCGCCTGTCACGCGGGAGACCGGGGTTCAATTCCCCGACGGGGAGGAGATTCCTTTTATTCACACAATTAAATAAAATGATGTACTTTCTAACATTGTAAAATATATCTGTCATTATCCTTGCCTATTCCGATTGAGAAAAAAGGTTGAATTCACTGATGGCCAAAATGCTTACTGATGTGTTAACTGAAATTCAGAATATGCTCTGAATATTTCAGCATGCACAGGCGTACCATCAAAACCAATTTACGTCTACAATCTGTTGGAAAATGAGATGAAGCAGTGGTGAATCCTAGGCCGCTGTTCCACTCGATTGGCACGATTTACAAGTAGAATGACTGCTTTTGGTTAGTAGTGACCCCTGGTGGCTAATAGTTATAAGCTGCAAATGGTAAAGTGAGCTGATTATATATATATATATATATTGATGAATAGAAAGATAGCTAGATAGACAGATCGATAGATATTTATTTCAATGAAATAATTTCTTCATAAAACTAATTGTTTTTGGCTAGGAATTTCTGTATTGTAATAATTTAGGAAAAAAGATTACTTGTCCTAACCAAAAGCAGCAATTCTGCCTATTACAATACTGAGAATTGATCGAGGGCATGCCTTAACCCCAGGGAGATGAGCACTGTTTAACTGAAGCCAATAAGTCCTCGTTAGTATAGTGGTCAGTATCCCCGCCTGTCACGCGGGAGACCGGGGTTCAATTCCCCGACGGGGAGGAGATTCCTTTTATTCACACAATTAAATAAAATGATGTACTTTCTAACATTGTAAAATATATCTGTCATTATCCTTGCCTATTCCGATTGAGAAAAAAGGTTGAATTCACTGATGGCCAAAATGCTTACTGATGTGTTAACTGAAATTCAGAATATGCTCTGAATATTTCAGCATGCACAGGCGTACCATCAAAACCAATTTACGTCTACAATCTGTTGGAAAATGAGATGAAGCAGTGGTGAATCCTAGGCCGCTGTTCCACTCGATTGGCACGATTTACAAGTAGAATGACTGCTTTTGGTTAGTAGTGATCCCTGGTGGCTAATAGTTATAAGCTGCAAATGGTAAAGTGAGCTGATTATATATATATATATATATATAAATATATATATTGATGAATAGAAAGATAGCTAGATAGACAGATCGATAGATATTTATTTCAATGAAATAATTTCTTCATAAAACTAATTGTTTTTGGCTAGGAATTTCTGTATTGTAATAATTTAGGAAAAAAGATTACTTGTCCTAACCAAAAGCAGCAATTCTGCCTATTACAATACTGAGAATTGATCGAGGGCATGCCTTAACCCCAGGGAGATGAGCACTGTTTAACTAAAGCCAATAAGTCCTCGTTAGTATAGTGGTCAGTATCCCCGCCTGTCACGCGGGAGACCGGGGTTCAATTCCCCGACGGGGAGGAGATTCCTTTTATTCACACAATTAAATAAAATGATGTACTTTCTAACATTGTAAAATATATCTGTCATTATCCTTGCCTATTCCGATTGAGAAAAAAGGTTGAATTCACTGATGGCCAAAATGCTTACTGATGTGTTAACTGAAATTCAGAATATGCTCTGAATATTTCAGCATGCACAGGCGTACCATCAAAACCAATTTACGTCTTCAATCTGTTGGAAAATGAGATGAAGCAGTGGTGAATCCTAGGCCGCTGTTCCACTCGATTGGCACGATTTACAAGTAGAATGACTGCTTTTGGTTAGTAGTGACCCCTGGTGGCTAATAGTTATAAGCTGCAAATGGTAAAGTGAGCTGATTATATATATATATAAATATATATATTGATGAATAGAAAGATAGCTAGATAGAGAGATCGATAGATATTTATTTCAATGAAATAATTTTTTCATAAAACTAATTGTTTTTGGCTAGGAATTTCTGTATTGTAATAATTTAGGAAAAAAGATTACTTGTCCTAACCAAAAGCAGCAATTCTGCCTATTACAATACTGAGAATTGATCGAGGGCATGCCTTAACCCCAGGGAGATGAGCACTGTTTAAGTGAAGCCAATAAGTCCTCGTTAGTATAGTGGTCAGTATCCCCGCCTGTCACGCGGGAGACCGGGGTTCAATTCCCCGACGGGGAGGAGATTCCTTTTATTCACACAATTAAATAAAATGATGTACTTTCTAACATTGTAAAATATATCTGTCATTATCCTTGCCTATTCCGATTGAGAAAAAAGGTTGAATTCACTGATGGCCAAAATGCTTACTGATGTGTTAACTGAAATTCAGAATATGCTCTGAATATTTCAGCATGCACAGGCGTACCATCAAAACCAATTTACGTCTACAATCTGTTGGAAAATGAGATGAAGCAGTGGTGAATCCTAGGCCGCTGTTCCACTCGATTGGCACGATTTACAAGTAGAATGACTGCTTTTGGTTAGTAGTGACCCCTGGTGGCTAATAGTTATAAGCTGCAAATGGTAAAGTGAGCTGATTATATATATATATATATTTATATAAATATATATATTGATGAATAGAAAGATAGCTAGATAGACAGATCGATAGATATTTATTTCAATGAAATAATTTCTTCATAAAACTAATTGTTTTTGGCTAGGAATTTCTGTATTGTAATAATTTAGGAAAAAAGATTACTTGTCCTAACCAAAAGCAGCAATTCTGCCTATTACAATACTGAGAATTGATCGAGGGCATGCCTTAACCCCAGGGAGATGAGCACTGTTTAACTGAAGCCAATAAGTCCTCGTTAGTATAGTGGTCAGTATCCCCGCCTGTCACGCGGGAGACCGGGGTTCAATTCCCCGACGGGGAGGAGATTCCTTTTATTCACACAATTAAATAAAATGATGTACTTTCTAACATTGTAAAATATATCTGTCATTATCCTTGCCTATTCCGATTGAGAAAAAAGGTTGAATTCACTGATGGCCAAAATGCTTACTGATGTGTTAACTGAAATTCAGAATATGCTCTGAATATTTCAGCATGCACAGGCGTACCATCAAAACCAATTTACGTCTACAATCTGTTGGAAAATGAGATGAAGCAGTGGTGAATCCTAGGCCGCTGTTCCACTCGATTGGCACGATTTACAAGTAGAATGACTGCTTTTGGTTAGTAGTGACCCCTGGTGGCTAATAGTTATAAGCTGCAAATGGTAAAGTGAGCTGAGTATATATATATATATATATATAAATATATATATTGATGAATAGAAAGATAGCTAGATAGACAGATCGATAGATATTTATTTCAATGAAATAATTTCTTCATAAAACTAATTGTTTTTGGCTAGGAATTTCTGTATTGTAATAATTTAGGAAAAAAGATTACTTGTCCTAACCAAAAGCAGCAATTCTGCCTATTACAATACTGAGAATTGATCGAGGGCATGCCTTAACCCCAGGGAGATGAGCACTGTTTAACTGAAGCCAATAAGTCCTCGTTAGTATAGTGGTCAGTATCCCCGCCTGTCACGCGGGAGACCGGGGTTCAATTCCCCGACGGGGAGGAGATTCCTTTTATTCACACAATTAAATAAAATGATGTACTTTCTAACATTGTAAAATATATCTGTCATTATCCTTGCCTATTCCGATTGAGAAAAAAGGTTGAATTCACTGATGGCCAAAATGCTTACTGATGTGTTAACTGAAATTCAGAATATGCTCTGAATATTTCAGCATGCACAGGCGTACCATCAAAACCAATTTACGTCTACAATCTGTTGGAAAATGAGATGAAGCAGTGGTGAATCCTAGGCCGCTGTTCCACTCGATTGGCACGATTTACAAGTAGAATGACTGCTTTTGGTTAGTAGTGACCCCTGGTGGCTAATAGTTATAAGCTGCAAATGGTAAAGTGAGCTGATTATATATATATATATATATTGATGAATAGAAAGATAGCTAGATAGACAGATCGATAGATATTTATTTCAATGAAATAATTTCTTCATAAAACTAATTGTTTTTGGCTAGGAATTTCTGTATTGTAATAATTTAGGAAAAAAGATTACTTGTCCTAACCAAAAGCAGCAATTCTGCCTATTACAATACTGAGAATTGATCGAGGGCATGCCTTAACCCCAGGGAGATGAGCACTGTTTAACTGAAGCCAATAAGTCCTCGTTAGTATAGTGGTCAGTATCCCCGCCTGTCACGCGGGAGACCGGGGTTCAATTCCCCGACGGGGAGGAGATTCCTTTTATTCACACAATTAAATAAAATGATGTACTTTCTAACATTGTAAAATATATCTGTCATTATCCTTGCCTATTCCGATTGAGAAAAAAGGTTGAATTCACTGATGGCCAAAATGCTTACTGATGTGTTAACTGAAATTCAGAATATGCTCTGAATATTTCAGCATGCACAGGCGTACCATCAAAACCAATTTACGTCTACAATCTGTTGGAAAATGAGATGAAGCAGTGGTGAATCCTAGGCCGCTGTTCCACTCGATTGGCACGATTTACAAGTAGAATGACTGCTTTTGGTTAGTAGTGATCCCTGGTGGCTAATAGTTATAAGCTGCAAATGGTAAAGTGAGCTGATTATATATATATATATATATATAAATATATATATTGATGAATAGAAAGATAGCTAGATAGACAGATCGATAGATATTTATTTCAATGAAATAATTTCTTCATAAAACTAATTGTTTTTGGCTAGGAATTTCTGTATTGTAATAATTTAGGAAAAAAGATTACTTGTCCTAACCAAAAGCAGCAATTCTGCCTATTACAATACTGAGAATTGATCGAGGGCATGCCTTAACCCCAGGGAGATGAGCACTGTTTAACTAAAGCCAATAAGTCCTCGTTAGTATAGTGGTCAGTATCCCCGCCTGTCACGCGGGAGACCGGGGTTCAATTCCCCGGCGGGGAGGAGATTCCTTTTATTCACACAATTAAATAAAATGATGTACTTTCTAACATTGTAAAATATATCTGTCATTATCCTTGCCTATTCCGATTGAGAAAAAAGGTTGAATTCACTGATGGCCAAAATGCTTACTGATGTGTTAACTGAAATTCAGAATATGCTCTGAATATTTCAGCATGCACAGGCGTACCATCAAAACCAATTTACGTCTACAATCTGTTGGAAAATGAGATGAAGCAGTGGTGAATCCTAGGCCGCTGTTCCACTCGATTGGCACGATTTACAAGTAGAATGACTGCTTTTGGTTAGTAGTGACCCCTGGTGGCTAATAGTTATAAGCTGCAAATGGTAAAGTGAGCTGATTATATATATATATAAATATATATATTGATGAATAGAAAGATAGCTAGATAGACAGATCGATAGATATTTATTTCAATGAAATAATTTCTTCATAAAACTAATTGTTTTTGGCTAGGAATTTCTGTATTGTAATAATTTAGGAAAAAAGATTACTTGTCCTAACCAAAAGCAGCAATTCTGCCTATTACAATACTGAGAATTGATCGAGGGCATGCCTTAACCCCAGGGAGATGAGCACTGTTTAACTGAAGCCAATAAGTCCTCGTTAGTATAGTGGTCAGTATCCCCGCCTGTCACGCGGGAGACCGGGGTTCAATTCCCCGACGGGGAGGAGATTCCTTTTATTCACACAATTAAATAAAATGATGTACTTTCTAACATTGTAAAATATATCTGTCATTATCCTTGCCTATTCCGATTGAGAAAAAAGGTTGAATTCACTGATGGCCAAAATGCTTACTGATGTGTTAACTGAAATTCAGAATATGCTCTGAATATTTCAGCATGCACAGGCGTACCATCAAAACCAATTTACGTCTACAATCTGTTGGAAAATGAGATGAAGCAGTGGTGAATCCTAGGCCGCTGTTCCACTCGATTGGCACGATTTACAAGTAGAATGACTGCTTTTGGTTAGTAGTGACCCCTGGTGGCTAATAGTTATAAGCTGCAAATGGTAAAGTGAGCTGATTATATATATATATATTTATATAAATATATATATTGATGAATAGAAAGATAGCTAGATAGACAGATCGATAGATATTTATTTCAATGAAATAATTTCTTCATAAAACTAATTGTTTTTGGCTAGGAATTTCTGTATTGTAATAATTTAGGAAAAAAGATTACTTGTCCTAACCAAAAGCAGCAATTCTGCCTATTACAATACTGAGAATTGATCGAGGGCATGCCTTAACCCCAGGGAGATGAGCACTGTTTAACTGAAGCCAATAAGTCCTCGTTAGTATAGTGGTCAGTATCCCCGCCTGTCACGCGGGAGACCGGGGTTCAATTCCCCGACGGGGAGGAGATTCCTTTTATTCACACAATTAAATAAAATGATGTACTTTCTAACATTGTAAAATATATCTGTCATTATCCTTGCCTATTCCGATTGAGAAAAAAGGTTGAATTCACTGATGGCCAAAATGCTTACTGATGTGTTAACTGAAATTCAGAATATGCTCTGAATATTTCAGCATGCACAGGCGTACCATCAAAACCAATTTACGTCTACAATCTGTTGGAAAATGAGATGAAGCAGTGGTGAATCCTAGGCCGCTGTTCCACTCGATTGGCACGATTTACAAGTAGAATGACTGCTTTTGGTTAGTAGTGACCCCTGGTGGCTAATAGTTATAAGCTGCAAATGGTAAAGTGAGCTGATTATATATATATATATATATATATTGATGAATAGAAAGATAGCTAGATAGACAGATCGATAGATATTTATTTCAATGAAATAATTTCTTCATAAAACTAATTGTTTTTGGCTAGGAATTTCTGTATTGTAATAATTTAGGAAAAAAGATTACTTGTCCTAACCAAAAGCAGCAATTCTGCCTATTACAATACTGAGAATTGATCGAGGGCATGCCTTAACCCCAGGGAGATGAGCACTGTTTAACTGAAGCCAATAAGTCCTCGTTAGTATAGTGGTCAGTATCCCCGCCTGTCACGCGGGAGACCGGGGTTCAATTCCCCGACGGGGAGGAGATTCCTTTTATTCACACAATTAAATAAAATGATGTACTTTCTAACATTGTAAAATATATCTGTCATTATCCTTGCCTATTCCGATTGAGAAAAAAGGTTGAATTCACTGATGGCCAAAATGCTTACTGATGTGTTACCTGAAATTCAGAATATGCTCTGAATATTTCAGCATGCACAGGCGTACCATCAAAACCAATTTACGTCTACAATCTGTTGGAAAATGAGATGAAGCAGTGGTGAATCCTAGGCCGCTGTTCCACTCGATTGGCACGATTTACAAGTAGAATGACTGCTTTTGGTTAGTAGTGATCCCTGGTGGCTAATAGTTATAAGCTGCAAATGGTAAAGTGAGCTGATTATATATATATATATATATAAATATATATATTGATGAATAGAAAGATAGCTAGATAGACAGATCGATAGATATTTATTTCAATGAAATAATTTCTTCATAAAACTAATTGTTTTTGGCTAGGAATTTCTGTATTGTAATAATTTAGGAAAAAAGATTACTTGTCCTAACCAAAAGCAGCAATTCTGCCTATTACAATACTGAGAATTGATCGAGGGCATGCCTTAACCCCAGGGAGATGAGCACTGTTTAACTAAAGCCAATAAGTCCTCGTTAGTATAGGGGTCAGTATCCCCGCCTGTCACGCGGGAGACCGGGGTTCAATTCCCCGACGGGGAGGAGATTCCTTTTATTCACACAATTAAATAAAATGATGTACTTTCTAACATTGTAAAATATATCTGTCATTATCCTTGCCTATTCCGATTGAGAAAAAAGGTTGAATTCACTGATGGCCAAAATGCTTACTGATGTGTTAACTGAAATTCAGAATATGCTCTGAATATTTCAGCATGCACAGGCGTACCATCAAAACCAATTTACGTCTACAATCTGTTGGAAAATGAGATGAAGCAGTGGTGAATCCTAGGCCGCTGTTCCACTCGATTGGCACGATTTACAAGTAGAATGACTGCTTTTGGTTAGTAGTGACCCCTGGTGGCTAATAGTTATAAGCTGCAAATGGTAAAGTGAGCTGATTATATATATATATAAATATATATATTGATGAATAGAAAGATAGCTAGATAGACAGATCGATAGATATTTATTTCAATGAAATAATTTCTTCATAAAACTAATTGTTTTTGGCTAGGAATTTCTGTATTGTAATAATTTAGGAAAAAAGATTACTTGTCCTAACCAAAAGCAGCAATTCTGCCTATTACAATACTGAGAATTGATCGAGGGCATGCCTTAACCCCAGGGAGATGAGCACTGTTTAACTGAAGCCAATAAGTCCTCGTTAGTATAGTGGTCAGTATCCCTGCCTGTCACGCGGGAGACCGGGGTTCAATTCCCCGACGGGGAGGAGATTCCTTTTATTCACACAATTAAATAAAATGATGTACTTTCTAACATTGTAAAATATATCTGTCATTATCCTTGCCTATTCCGATTGAGAAAAAAGGTTGAATTCACTGATGGCCAAAATGCTTACTGATGTGTTAACTGAAATTCAGAATATGCTCTGAATATTTCAGCATGCACAGGCGTACCATCAAAACCAATTTACGTCTACAATCTGTTGGAAAATGAGATGAAGCAGTGGTGAATCCTAGGCCGCTGTTCCACTCGATTGGCACGATTTACAAGTAGAATGACTGCTTTTGGTTAGTAGTGATCCCTGGTGGCTAATAGTTATAAGCTGCAAATGGTAAAGTGAGCTGATTATATATATATATATATATAAATATATATATTGATGAATAGAAAGATAGCTAGATAGACAGATCGATAGATATTTATTTCAATGAAATAATTTCTTCATAAAACTAATTGTTTTTGGCTAGGAATTTCTGTATTGTAATAATTTAGGAAAAAAGATTACTTGTCCTAACCAAAAGCAGCAATTCTGCCTATTACAATACTGAGAATTGATCGAGGGCATGCCTTAACCCCAGGGAGATGAGCACTGTTTAACTAAAGCCAATAAGTCCTCGTTAGTATAGTGGTCAGTATCCCCGCCTGTCACGCGGGAGACCGGGGTTCAATTCCCCGACGGGGAGGAGATTCCTTTTATTCACACAATTAAATAAAATGATGTACTTTCTAACATTGTAAAATATATCTGTCATTATCCTTGCCTATTCCGATTGAGAAAAAAGGTTGAATTCACTGATGGCCAAAATGCTTACTGATGTGTTACCTGAAATTCAGAATATGCTCTGAATATTTCAGCATGCACAGGCGTACCATCAAAACCAATTTACGTCTACAATCTGTTGGAAAATGAGATGAAGCAGTGGTGAATCCTAGGCCGCTGTTCCACTCGATTGGCACGATTTACAAGTAGAATGACTGCTTTTGGTTAGTAGTGATCCCTGGTGGCTAATAGTTATAAGCTGCAAATGGTAAAGTGAGCTGATTATATATATATATATATATAAATATATATATTGATGAATAGAAAGATAGCTAGATAGACAGATCGATAGATATTTATTTCAATGAAATAATTTCTTCATAAAACTAATTGTTTTTGGCTAGGAATTTCTGTATTGTAATAATTTAGGAAAAAAGATTACTTGTCCTAACCAAAAGCAGCAATTCTGCCTATTACAATACTGAGAATTGATCGAGGGCATGCCTTAACCCCAGGGAGATGAGCACTGTTTAACTAAAGCCAATAAGTCCTCGTTAGTATAGTGGTCAGTATCCCCGCCTGTCACGCGGGAGACCGGGGTTCAATTCCCCGACGGGGAGGAGATTCCTTTTATTCACACAATTAAATAAAATGATGTACTTTCTAACATTGTAAAATATATCTGTCATTATCCTTGCCTATTCCGATTGAGAAAAAAGGTTGAATTCACTGATGGCCAAAATGCTTACTGATGTGTTAACTGAAATTCAGAATATGCTCTGAATATTTCAGCATGCACAGGCGTACCATCAAAACCAATTTACGTCTACAATCTGTTGGAAAATGAGATGAAGCAGTGGTGAATCCTAGGCCGCTGTTCCACTCGATTGGCACGATTTACAAGTAGAATGACTGCTTTTGGTTAGTAGTGACCCCTGGTGGCTAATAGTTATAAGCTGCAAATGGTAAAGTGAGCTGATTATATATATATATAAATATATATATTGATGAATAGAAAGATAGCTAGATAGACAGATCGATAGATATTTATTTCAATGAAATAATTTCTTCATAAAACTAATTGTTTTTGGCTAGGAATTTCTGTATTGTAATAATTTAGGAAAAAAGATTACTTGTCCTAACCAAAAGCAGCAATTCTGCCTATTACAATACTGAGAATTGATCGAGGGCATGCCTTAACCCCAGGGAGATGAGCACTGTTTAACTGAAGCCAATAAGTCCTCGTTAGTATAGTGGTCAGTATCCCCGCCTGTCACGCGGGAGACCGGGGTTCAATTCCCCGACGGGGAGGAGATTCCTTTTATTCACACAATTAAATAAAATGATGTACTTTCTAACATTGTAAAATATATCTGTCATTATCCTTGCCTATTCCGATTGAGAAAAAAGGTTGAATTCACTGATGGCCAAAATGCTTACTGATGTGTTAACTGAAATTCAGAATATGCTCTGAATATTTCAGCATGCACAGGCGTACCATCAAAACCAATTTACGTCTACAATCTGTTGGAAAATGAGATGAAGCAGTGGTGAATCCTAGGCCGCTGTTCCACTCGATTGGCACGATTTACAAGTAGAATGACTGCTTTTGGTTAGTAGTGATCCCTGGTGGCTAATAGTTATAAGCTGCAAATGGTAAAGTGAGCTGATTATATATATATATATATATAAATATATATATTGATGAATAGAAAGATAGCTAGATAGACAGATCGATAGATATTTATTTCAATGAAATAATTTCTTCATAAAACTAATTGTTTTTGGCTAGGAATTTCTGTATTGTAATAATTTAGGAAAAAAGATTACTTGTCCTAACCAAAAGCAGCAATTCTGCCTATTACAATACTGAGAATTGATCGAGGGCATGCCTTAACCCCAGGGAGATGAGCACTGTTTAACTAAAGCCAATAAGTCCTCGTTAGTATAGTGGTCAGTATCCCCACCTGTCACGCGGGAGACCGGGGTTCAATTCCCCGACGGGGAGGAGATTCCTTTTATTCACACAATTAAATAAAATGATGTACTTTCTAACATTGTAAAATATATCTGTCATTATCCTTGCCTATTCCGATTGAGAAAAAAGGTTGAATTCACTGATGGCCAAAATGCTTACTGATGTGTTAACTGAAATTCAGAATATGCTCTGAATATTTCAGCATGCACAGGCGTACCATCAAAACCAATTTACGTCTACAATCTGTTGGAAAATGAGATGAAGCAGTGGTGAATCCTAGGCCGCTGTTCCACTCGATTGGCACGATTTACAAGTAGAATGACTGCTTTTGGTTAGTAGTGACCCCTGGTGGCTAATAGTTATAAGCTGCAAATGGTAAAGTGAGCTGATAATATATATATATAAATATATATATTGATGAATAGAAAGATAGCTAGATAGACAGATCGATAGATATTTATTTCAATGAAATAATTTCTTCATAAAACTAATTGTTTTTGGCTAGGAATTTCTGTATTGTAATAATTTAGGAAAAAAGATTACTTGTCCTAACCAAAAGCAGCAATTCTGCCTATTACAATACTGAGAATTGATCGAGGGCATGCCTTAACCCCAGGGAGATGAGCACTGTTTAACTGAAGCCAATAAGTCCTCGTTAGTATAGTGGTCAGTATCCCCGCCTGTCACGCGGGAGACCGGGGTTCAATTCCCCGACGGGGAGGAGATTCCTTTTATTCACACAATTAAATAAAATGATGTACTTTCTAACATTGTAAAATATATCTGTCATTATCCTTGCCTATTCCGATTGAGAAAAAAGGTTGAATTCACTGATGGCCAAAATGCTTACTGATGTGTTAACTGAAATTCAGAATATGCTCTGACTATTTCAGCATGCACAGGCGTACCATCAAAACCAATTTACGTCTACAATCTGTTGGAAAATGAGATGAAGCAGTGGTGAATCCTAGGCCGCTGTTCCACTCGATTGGCACGATTTACAAGTAGAATGACTGCTTTTGGTTAGTAGTGACCCCTGGTGGCTAATAGTTATAAGCTGCAAATGGTAAAGTGAGCTGATTATATATATTTATATATATAAATATATATATTGATGAATAGAAAGATAGCTAGATAGACAGATCGATAGATATTTATTTCAATGAAATAATTTCTTCATAAAACTAATTGTTTTTGGCTAGGAATTTCTGTATTGTAATAATTTAGGAAAAAAGATTACTTGTCCTAACCAAAAGCAGCAATTCTGCCTATTACAATACTGAGAATTGATCGAGGGCATGCCTTAACCCCAGGGAGATGAGCACTGTTTAACTAAAGCCAATAAGTCCTCGTTAGTATAGTGGTCAGTATCCCCACCTGTCACGCGGGAGACCGGGGTTCAATTCCCCGACGGGGAGGAGATTCCTTTTATTCACACAATTAAATAAAATGATGTACTTTCTAACATTGTAAAATATATCTGTCATTATCCTTGCCTATTCCGATTGAGAAAAAAGGTTGAATTCACTGATGGCCAAAATGCTTACTGATGTGTTAACTGAAATTCAGAATATGCTCTGAATATTTCAGCATGCACAGGCGTACCATCAAAACCAATTTACGTCTACAATCTGTTGGAAAATGAGATGAAGCAGTGGTGAATCCTAGGCCGCTGTTCCACTCGATTGGCACGATTTACAAGTAGAATGACTGCTTTTGGTTAGTAGTGACCCCTGGTGGCTAATAGTTATAAGCTGCAAATGGTAAAGTGAGCTGATAATATATATATATAAATATATATATTGATGAATAGAAAGATAGCTAGATAGACAGATCGATAGATATTTATTTCAATGAAATAATTTCTTCATAAAACTAATTGTTTTTGGCTAGGAATTTCTGTATTGTAATAATTTAGGAAAAAAGATTACTTGTCCTAACCAAAAGCAGCAATTCTGCCTATTACAATACTGAGAATTGATCGAGGGCATGCCTTAACCCCAGGGAGATGAGCACTGTTTAACTGAAGCCAATAAGTCCTCGTTAGTATAGTGGTCAGTATCCCCGCCTGTCACGCGGGAGACCGGGGTTCAATTCCCCGACGGGGAGGAGATTCCTTTTATTCACACAATTAAATAAAATGATGTACTTTCTAACATTGTAAAATATATCTGTCATTATCCTTGCCTATTCCGATTGAGAAAAAAGGTTGAATTCACTGATGGCCAAAATGCTTACTGATGTGTTAACTGAAATTCAGAATATGCTCTGACTATTTCAGCATGCACAGGCGTACCATCAAAACCAATTTACGTCTACAATCTGTTGGAAAATGAGATGAAGCAGTGGTGAATCCTAGGCCGCTGTTCCACTCGATTGGCACGATTTACAAGTAGAATGACTGCTTTTGGTTAGTAGTGACCCCTGGTGGCTAATAGTTATAAGCTGCAAATGGTAAAGTGAGCTGATTATATATATATATATATATATATATAAATATATATATTGATGAATAGAAAGATAGCTAGATAGACAGATCGATAGATATTTATTTCAAGGAAATAATTTCTTCATAAAACTAATTGTTTTTGGCTAGGAATTTCTGTATTGTAATAATTTAGGAAAAAAGATTACTTGTCCTAACCAAAAGCAGCAATTCTGCCTATTACAATACTGAGAATTGATCGAGGGCATGCCTTAACCCCAGGGAGATGAGCACTGTTTAACTGAAGCCAATAAGTCCTCGTTAGTATAGTGGTCAGTATCCCCGCCTGTCACGCGGGAGACCAGGGTTCAATTCCCCGACGGGGAGGAGATTCCTTTTATTCACACAATTAAATAAAATGATGTACTTTCTAACATTGTAAAATATATCTGTCATTATCCTTGCCTATTCCGATTGAGAAAAAAGGTTGAATTCACTGATGGCCAAAATGCTTACTGATGTGTTAACTGAAATTCAGAATATGCTCTGAATATTTCAGCATGCACAGGCGTACCATCAAAACCAATTTACGTCTACAATCTGTTGGAAAATGAGATGAAGCAGTGGTGAATCCTAGGCCGCTGTTCCACTCGATTGGCACGATTTACAAGTAGAATGACTGCTTTTGGTTAGTAGTGATCCCTGGTGGCTAATAGTTATAAGCTGCAAATGGTAAAGTGAGCTGATTATATATATTTATATATATAAATATATATATTGATGAATAGAAAGATAGCTAGATAGACAGATCGATAGATATTCATTTCAATGAAATAATTTCTTCATAAAACTAATTGTTTTTGGCTAGGAATTTCTGTATTGTAATAATTTAGGAAAAAAGATTACTTGTCCTAACCAAAAGCAGCAATTCTGCCTATTACAATACTGAGAATTGATCGAGGGCATGCCTTAACCCCAGGGAGATGAGCACTGTTTAACTGAAGCCAATAAGTCCTCGTTAGTATAGTGGTCAGTATCCCCGCCTGTCACGCGGGAGACCGGGGTTCAATTCCCCGACGGGGAGGAGATTCCTTTTATTCACACAATTAAATAAAATGATGTACTTTCTAACATTGTAAAATATATCTGTCATTATCCTTGCCTATTCCGATTGAGAAAAAAGGTTGAATTCACTGATGGCCAAAATGCTTACTGATGTGTTAACTGAAATTCAGAATATGCTCTGAATATTTCAGCATGCACAGGCGTACCATCAAAACCAATTTACGTCTACAATCTGTTGGAAAATGAGATGAAGCAGTGGTGAATCCTAGGCCGCTGTTCCACTCGATTGGCACGATTTACAAGTAGAATGACTGCTTTTGGTTAGTAGTGACCCCTGGTGGCTAATAGTTATAAGCTGCAAATGGTAAAGTGAGCTGATTATATATATATATATATTGATGAATAGAAAGATAGCTAGATAGACAGATCGATAGATATTTATTTCAATGAAATAATTTCTTCATAAAACTAATTGTTTTTGGCTAGGAATTTCTGTATTGTAATAATTTAGGAAAAAAGATTACTTGTCCTAACCAAAAGCAGCAATTCTGCCTATTACAATACTGAGAATTGATCGAGGGCATGCCTTAACCCCAGGGAGGTGAGCACTGTTTAACTGAAGCCAATAAGTCCTCGTTAGTATAGTGGTCAGTATCCCCGCCTGTCACGCGGGAGACCGGGGTTCAATTCCCCGACGGGGAGGCGATTCCTTTTATTCACACAATTAAATAAAATGATGTACTTTCTAACATTGTAAAATATATCTGTCATTATCCTTGCCTATTCCGATTGAGAAAAAAGGTTGAATTCACTGATGGCCAAAATGCTTACTGATGTGTTAACTGAAATTCAGAATATGCTCTGAATATTTCAGCATGCACAGGCGTACCATCAAAACCAATTTACGTCTACAATCTGTTGGAAAATGAGATGAAGCAGTGGTGAATCCTAGGCCGCTGTTCCACTCGATTTGCACGATTTACAAGTAGAATGACTGCTTTTGGTTAGTAGTGACCCCTGGTGGCTAATAGTTATAAGCTGCAAATGGTAAAGTGAGCTGATTATATATATATATATATATAAATATATATATTGATGAATAGAAAGATAGCTAGATAGACAGATCGATAGATATTTATTTCAATGAAATAATTTCTTCATAAAACTAATTGTTTTTGGCTAGGAATTTCTGTATTGTAATAATTTAGGAAAAAAGATTACTTGTCCTAACCAAAAGCAGCAATTCTGCCTATTACAATACTGAGAATTGATCGAGGGCATGCCTTAACCCCAGGGAGATGAGCACTGTTTAACTAAAGCCAATAAGTCCTCGTTAGTATAGTGGTCAGTATCCCCGCCTGTCACGCGGGAGACCGGGGTTCAATTCCCCGACGGGGAGGAGATTCCTTTTATTCACACAATTAAATAAAATGATGTACTTTCTAACATTGTAAAATATATCTGTCATTATCCTTGCCTATTCCGATTGAGAAAAAAGGTTGAATTCACTGATGGCCAAAATGCTTACTGATGTGTTAACTGAAATTCAGAATATGCTCTGAATATTTCAGCATGCACAGGCGTACCATCAAAACCAATTTACGTCTACAATCTGTTGGAAAATGAGATGAAGCAGTGGTGAATCCTAGGCCGCTGTTCCACTCGATTGGCACGATTTACAAGTAGAATGACTGCTTTTGGTTAGTAGTGACCCCTGGTGGCTAATAGTTATAAGCTGCAAATGGTAAAGTGAGCTGATTATATATATATATATATATATATATAAATATATATATTGATGAATAGAAAGATAGCTAGATAGACAGATCGATAGATATTTATTTCAATGAAATAATTTCTTCATAAAACTAATTGTTTTTGGCTAGGAATTTCTGTATTGTAATAATTTAGGAAAAAAGATTACTTGTCCTAACCAAAAGCAGCAATTCTGCCTATTACAATACTGAGAATTGATCGAGGGCATGCCTTAACCCCAGGGAGATGAGCACTGTTTAACTGAAGCCAATAAGTCCTCGTTAGTATAGTGGTCAGTATCCCCGCCTGTCACGCGGGAGACCGGGGTTCAATTCCCCGACGGGGAGGAGATTCCTTTTATTCACACAATTAAATAAAATGATGTACTTTCTAACATTGTAAAATATATCTGTCATTATCCTTGCCTATTCCAATTGAGAAAAAAGGTTGAATTCACTGATGGCCAAAATGCTTACTGATGTGTTAACTGAAATTCAGAATATGCTCTGAATATTTCAGCATGCACAGGCGTACCATCAAAACCAATTTACGTCTACAATCTGTTGGAAAATGAGATGAAGCAGTGGTGAATCCTAGGCCGCTGTTCCACTCGATTGGCACGATTTACAAGTAGAATGACTGCTTTTGGTTAGTAGTGATCCCTGGTGGCTAATAGTTATAAGCTGCAAATGGTAAAGTGAGCTGATTATATATATATATATATATATATATATATATATATATATATAAATATATATATTGATGAATAGAAAGATAGCTAGATAGACAGATCGATAGATATTTATTTCAATGAAATAATTTCTTCATAAAACTAATTGTTTTTGGCTAGGAATTTCTGTATTGTAATAATTTAGGAAAAAAGATTACTTGTCCTAACCAAAAGCAGCAATTCTGCCTATTACAATACTGAGAATTGATCGAGGGCATGCCTTAACCCCAGGGAGGTGAGCACTGTTTAACTGAAGCCAATAAGTCCTCGTTAGTATAGTGGTCAGTATCCCCGCCTGTCACGCGGGAGACCGGGGTTCAATTCCCCGACGGGGAGGAGATTCCTTTTATTCACACAATTAAATAAAATGATGTACTTTCTAACATTGTAAAATATATCTGTCATTATCCTTGCCTATTCCAATTGAGAAAAAAGGTTGAATTCACTGATGGCCAAAATGCTTACTGATGTGTTAACTGAAATTCAGAATATGCTCTGAATATTTCAGCATGCACAGGCGTACCATCAAAACCAATTTACGTCTACAATCTGTTGGAAAATGAGATGAAGCAGTGGTGAATCCTAGGCCGCTGTTCCACTCGATTGGCACGATTTACAAGTAGAATGACTGCTTTTGGTTAGTAGTGATCCCTGGTGGCTAATAGTTATAAGCTGCAAATGGTAAAGTGAGCTGATTATATATATATATATATATATATATATAAATATATATATTGATGAATAGAAAGATAGCTAGATAGACAGATCGATAGATATTTATTTCAATGAAATAATTTCTTCATAAAACTAATTGTTTTTGGCTAGGAATTTCTGTATTGTAATAATTTAGGAAAAAAGATTACTTGTCCTAACCAAAAGCAGCAATTCTGCCTATTACAATACTGAGAATTGATCGAGGGCATGCCTTAACCCCAGGGAGATGAGCACTGTTTAACTGAAGCCAATAAGTCCTCGTTAGTATAGTGGTCAGTATCCCCGCCTGTCACGCGGGAGACCGGGGTTCAATTCCCCGACGGGGAGGAGATTCCTTTTATTCACACAATTAAATAAAATGATGTACTTTCTAACATTGTAAAATATATCTGTCATTATCCTTGCCTATTCCGATTGAGAAAAAAGGTTGAATTCACTGATGGCCAAAATGCTTACTGATGTGTTAACTGAAATTCAGAATATGCTCTGAATATTTCAGCATGCACAGGCGTACCATCAAAACCAATTTACGTCTACAATCTGTTGGAAAATGAGATGAAGCAGTGGTGAATCCTAGGCCGCTGTTCCACTCGATTGGCACGATTTACAAGTAGAATGACTGCTTTTGGTTAGTAGTGATCCCTGGTGGCTAATAGTTATAAGCTGCAAATGGTAAAGTGAGCTGATTATATATATTTATATATATAAATATATATATTGATGAATAGAAAGATAGCTAGATAGACAGATCGATAGATATTCATTTCAATGAAATAATTTCTTCATAAAACTAATTGTTTTTGGCTAGGAATTTCTGTATTGTAATAATTTAGGAAAAAAGATTACTTGTCCTAACCAAAAGCAGCAATTCTGCCTATTACAATACTGAGAATTGATCGAGGGCATGCCTTAACCCCAGGGAGATGAGCACTGTTTAACTGAAGCCAATAAGTCCTCGTTAGTATAGTGGTCAGTATCCCCGCCTGTCACGCGGGAGACCGGGGTTCAATTCCCCGACGGGGAGGAGATTCCTTTTATTCACACAATTAAATAAAATGATGTACTTTCTAACATTGTAAAATATATCTGTCATTATCCTTGCCTATTCCGATTGAGAAAAAAGGTTGAATTCACTGATGGCCAAAATGCTTACTGATGTGTTAACTGAAATTCAGAATATGCTCTGAATATTTCAGCATGCACAGGCGTACCATCAAAACCAATTTACGTCTACAATCTGTTGGAAAATGAGATGAAGCAGTGGTGAATCCTAGGCCGCTGTTCCACTCGATTGGCACGATTTACAAGTAGAATGACTGCTTTTGGTTAGTAGTGACCCCTGGTGGCTAATAGTTATAAGCTGCAAATGGTAAAGTGAGCTGATTATATATATATATATATTGATGAATAGAAAGATAGCTAGATAGACAGATCGATAGATATTTATTTCAATGAAATAATTTCTTCATAAAACTAATTGTTTTTGGCTAGGAATTTCTGTATTGTAATAATTTAGGAAAAAAGATTACTTGTCCTAACCAAAAGCAGCAATTCTGCCTATTACAATACTGAGAATTGATCGAGGGCATGCCTTAACCCCAGGGAGATGAGCACTGTTTAACTGAAGCCAATAAGTCCTCGTTAGTATAGTGGTCAGTATCCCCGCCTGTCACGCGGGAGACCGGGGTTCAATTCCCCGACGGGGAGGAGATTCCTTTTATTCACACAATTAAATAAAATGATGTACTTTCTAACATTGTAAAATATATCTGTCATTATCCTTGCCTATTCCAATTGAGAAAAAAGGTTGAATTCACTGATGGCCAAAATGCTTACTGATGTGTTAACTGAAATTCAGAATATGCTCTGAATATTTCAGCATGCACAGGCGTACCATCAAAACCAATTTACGTCTACAATCTGTTGGAAAATGAGATGAAGCAGTGGTGAATCCTAGGCCGCTGTTCCACTCGATTGGCACGATTTACAAGTAGAATGACTGCTTTTGGTTAGTAGTGATCCCTGGTGGCTAATAGTTATAAGCTGCAAATGGTAAAGTGAGCTGATTATATATATATATATATATATATATATATATATATATAAATATATATATTGATGAATAGAAAGATAGCTAGATAGACAGATCGATAGATATTTATTTCAATGAAATAATTTCTTCATAAAACTAATTGTTTTTGGCTAGGAATTTCTGTATTGTAATAATTTAGGAAAAAAGATTACTTGTCCTAACCAAAAGCAGCAATTCTGCCTATTACAATACTGAGAATTGATCGAGGGCATGCCTTAACCCCAGGGAGGTGAGCACTGTTTAACTGAAGCCAATAAGTCCTCGTTAGTATAGTGGTCAGTATCCCCGCCTGTCACGCGGGAGACCGGGGTTCAATTCCCCGACGGGGAGGAGATTCCTTTTATTCACACAATTAAATAAAATGATGTACTTTCTAACATTGTAAAATATATCTGTCATTATCCTTGCCTATTCCAATTGAGAAAAAAGGTTGAATTCACTGATGGCCAAAATGCTTACTGATGTGTTAACTGAAATTCAGAATATGCTCTGAATATTTCAGCATGCACAGGCGTACCATCAAAACCAATTTACGTCTACAATCTGTTGGAAAATGAGATGAAGCAGTGGTGAATCCTAGGCCGCTGTTCCACTCGATTGGCACGATTTACAAGTAGAATGACTGCTTTTGGTTAGTAGTGATCCCTGGTGGCTAATAGTTATAAGCTGCAAATGGTAAAGTGAGCTGATTATATATATATATATATATATATATATAAATATATATATTGATGAATAGAAAGATAGCTAGATAGACAGATCGATAGATATTTATTTCAATGAAATAATTTCTTCATAAAACTAATTGTTTTTGGCTAGGAATTTCTGTATTGTAATAATTTAGGAAAAAAGATTACTTGTCCTAACCAAAAGCAGCAATTCTGCCTATTACAATACTGAGAATTGATCGAGGGCATGCCTTAACCCCAGGGAGATGAGCACTGTTTAACTGAAGCCAATAAGTCCTCGTTAGTATAGTGGTCAGTATCCCCGCCTGTCACGCGGGAGACCGGGGTTCAATTCCCCGACGGGGAGGAGATTCCTTTTATTCACACAATTAAATAAAATGATGTACTTTCTAACATTGTAAAATATATCTGTCATTATCCTTGCCTATTCCGATTGAGAAAAAAGGTTGAATTCACTGATGGCCAAAATGCTTACTGATGTGTTAACTGAAATTCAGAATATGCTCTGAATATTTCAGCATGCACAGGCGTACCATCAAAACCAATTTACGTCTACAATCTGTTGGAAAATGAGATGAAGCAGTGGTGAATCCTAGGCCGCTGTTCCACTCGATTGGCACGATTTACAAGTAGAATGACTGCTTTTGGTTAGTAGTGACCCCTGGTGGCTAATAGTTATAAGCTGCAAATGGTAAAGTGAGCTGATTATATATATATATATATATATAAATATATATATTGATGAATAGAAAGATAGCTAGATAGACAGATCGATAGATATTTATTTCAATGAAATAATTTCTTCATAAAACTAATTGTTTTTGGCTAGGAATTTCTGTATTGTAATAATTTAGGAAAAAAGATTACTTGTCCTAACCAAAAGCAGCAATTCTGCCTATTACAATACTGAGAATTGATCGAGGGCATGCCTTAACCCCAGGGAGGTGAGCACTGTTTAACTGAAGCCAATAAGTCCTCGTTAGTATAGTGGTCAGTATCCCCGCCTGTCACGCGGGAGACCGGGGTTCAATTCCCCGACGGGGAGGTGATTCCTTTTATTCACACAATTAAATAAAATGATGTACTTTCTAACATTGTAAAATATATCTGTCATTATCCTTGCCTATTCCGATTGAGAAAAAAGGTTGAATTCACTGATGGCCAAAATGCTTACTGATGTGTTAACTGAAATTCAGAATATGCTCTGAATATTTCAGCATGCACAGGCGTACCATCAAAACCAATTTACGTCTACAATCTGTTGGAAAATGAGATGAAGCAGTGGTGAATCCTAGGCCGCTGTTCCACTCGATTTGCACGATTTACAAGTAGAATGACTGCTTTTGGTTAGTAGTGACCCCTGGTGGCTAATAGTTATAAGCTGCAAATGGTAAAGTGAGCTGATTATATATATATATATATATATAAATATATATATTGATGAATAGAAAGATAGCTAGATAGACAGATCGATAGATATTATTTCAATGAAATAATTTCTTCATAAAACTAATTGTTTTTGGCTAGGAATTTCTGTATTGTAATAATTTAGGAAAAAAGATTACTTGTCCTAACCAAAAGCAGCAATTCTGCCTATTACAATACTGAGAATTGATCGAGGGCATGCCTTAACCCCAGGGAGGTGAGCACTGTTTAACTGAAGCCAATAAGTCCTCGTTAGTATAGTGGTCAGTATCCCCGCCTGTCACGCGGGAGACCGGGGTTCAATTCCCCGACGGGGAGGCGATTCCTTTTATTCACACAATTAAATAAAATGATGTACTTTCTAACATTGTAAAATATATCTGTCATTATCCTTGCCTATTCCGATTGAGAAAAAAGGTTGAATTCACTGATGGCCAAAATGCTTACTGATGTGTTAACTGAAATTCAGAATATGCTCTGAATATTTCAGCATGCACAGGCGTACCATCAAAACCAATTTACGTCTACAATCTGTTGGAAAATGAGATGAAGCAGTGGTGAATCCTAGGCCGCTGTTCCACTCAATTGGCACGATTTACAAGTAGAATGACTGCTTTTGGTTAGGAGTGACCCCTGGTGGCTAATAGTTATAAGCTGCAAATGGTAAAGTGAGCTGATTATATATATATATATATATATATATAAATATATATATTGATGAATAGAAAGATAGCTAGATAGACAGATCGATAGATATTTATTTCAATGAAATAATTTCTTCATAAAACTAATTGTTTTTGGCTAGGAATTTCTGTATTGTAATAATTTAGGAAAAAAGATTACTTGTCCTAACCAAAAGCAGCAATTCTGCCTATTACAATACTGAGAATTGATCGAGGGCATGCCTTAACCCCAGGGAGATGAGCACTGTTTAACTGAAGCCAATAAGTCCTCGTTAGTATAGTGGTCAGTATCCCCGCCTGTCACGCGGGAGACCGGGGTTCAATTCCCCGACGGGGAGGAGATTCCTTTTATTCACACAATTAAATAAAATGATGTACTTTCTAACATTGTAAAATATATCTGTCATTATCCTTGCCTATTCCGATTGAGAAAAAAGGTTGAATTCACTGATGGCCAAAATGCTTACTGATGTGTTAACTGAAATTCAGAATATGCTCTGAATATTTCAGCATGCACAGGCGTACCATCAAAACCAATTTACGTCTACAATCTGTTGGAAAATGAGATGAAGCAGTGGTGAATCCTAGGCCGCTGTTCCACTCGATTGGCACGATTTACAAGTAGAATGACTGCTTTTGGTTAGTAGTGACCCCTGGTGGCTAATAGTTATAAGCTGCAAATGGTAAAGTGAGCTGATTATATATATATATATATTGATGAATAGAAAGATAGCTAGATAGACAGATCGATAGATATTTATTTCAATGAAATAATTTCTTCATAAAACTAATTGTTTTTGGCTAGGAATTTCTGTATTGTAATAATTTAGGAAAAAAGATTACTTGTCCTAACCAAAAGCAGCAATTCTGCCTATTACAATACTGAGAATTGATCGAGGGCATGCCTTAACCCCAGGGAGGTGAGCACTGTTT